>NW_027491042.1:5290000-5667500 GCF_021521415.1 Bidens hawaiensis
CACTCTTATTCTCATACAAGTTTTTTCTCGATTCTTGCACATGTATTGTAAGGGTCTGCCCCATTATTTCTCTCACATATATTCTAAGGGTCTGCCACCCTAGTTCTTTCACATACATTATAAGGGTATGTCACTCTAGTTTTTTCACAGTTATTATAAGATTATGCCACCCCAATTCTTTCATAGATATTAGAAGGGTCTGTCACCCTAATTTTTACCATTCATGCCATTCTAACAATTCTAACATTCATACGTGCAAATACACAAGTAAACATATATGATCATACTCTTACAATATATAATTATAATAAAATAATGTGTATAAAACCGTACTTACGAGTATTAACACAACCCCAAAACATAAAAGGAAAGGGGCTAGAAACTCACATGAATCCTGTTACGTTACGAATTGATGGTGATCCCCTTATTCAACTGAGCACGACTAACTATTAACATTTAACCATTAATTAATTTGTTTTAACAATTGTAGCGGGACTAACTACACTCAATTAAGTTACTTGGTCAATAACTCTAACTGTCACACCCTTGAATTCACAACTAATGGAATATTACCGTGAGACGCATCACATACCAAAATCAAGCTCATTCATTATACTAAACAATCATGCAATAAATATAAAAACATTAAATGACTCTCATCTAAATATGAGAGAATAAAATAATCCAAAAGAGTTTAAGTTGCCGAAACATATAGAAAAATAGTTCAACGTAAATTGTAAAACCAGGTGCTCAAGCAAAGCACATCCCATCTCAAACTGAATGCGAGAAATAATTATCTATAACAATATAAACAAAACTCCGAAGCACACGCAAGCGAAATTATCCAAAAGTACCTAGCAAGTAGTAAAAAATTCAAGTGTCATCACGAGGTTGGTGAGTTTAAAAGTAATAAATGAAAAAGCAATGTATTTTAGTTAATTAGTACATTTTTTTATATCTATAACAATATAAACAAAAGTCCAAAGCACATGCAAGCGACATTATCCAAAAGTATCTAGCAACCTGGAAAGTAGTAAATACTCATGAGTCAATACGAGATTGGTGAGTTCAAAAGTAATAAATGGAAAAGCAATGTATTTTAGTTAATTAGTGCATTTATCATATCTAGGTAGCTAGCCTTTTTACATGTTACTAGAAAGTAAAGTTTAACCGATATTGACTGTTGAACATATAGTTTGCCTTTAAACCAGGTCTATCACAAACACTGGTACAAAGTGATAGGTCAATAATACACTCTTTATATGACCTTCTATTTTGCTAGAGCGACTAGCCCAGGTTGGGTTTGTCAAACCCAATATAACTACTCAATATTACTCCATAGAAACGTTATAACATGTATTTACACATCATACTTTAATAATTCAACATAGAAAAGTAAGTTTCTCTGATATTAGTGAAATAAGAAATTGTTGAACTCGGTCTGCTCAAAACACATATTAGAGTTGATGTGGCTAGTACATTTAATCCAAGTCGGGTCATACCTAATAACAAGCTAGACAAACGCCACGATATTTATTTGAGGTGTGATCTAACAAATAAATATTAACACTTAGAATATTTGAAAATTGGGTTTCTAAATTTTTGCACTTGTGAAATAAATAAATTATATGGATAATTTATGTTATGAGAGATGATGCTTTGCATGTTACTTGTATTTAAGTTGGTTAAATAACAATATGCAAGACTTATTGCATTTTGCATGTTAATTGTAATGTTATTTAAGTTGGTTAAATAACAACATGCAAAGCCTATTGGATCTTACATCTTATGTTATGATATAGCATATGTAATAATATAAAACAAGTGGGATTTTGAATTGTGGGTAGGGAGCCAAATGGCCGCCCCTTTTCCCTCCTCACTTATTTGTTTTATTTATTCCAAGACATGCATGAAGATCCATTGGTTGGATTGAGTGGTGCATTGGTTGCACCCATTTTCTCTCACACACACAAGAAGCAAAAAATACTCTCTCTTCTTCCTCTCTTATTTCGGCCAAGAGAAGCAAGAACAAGAAGGAGTTTTTGAGTGAAAATGCTAGCATAACAAGGGTGTTTGTTGAATGCTTGAAAGGTATACAAGCTTGAGGATCTTCTATCTTGAAGACTAGCTATTCATATCTTCATCTCCTTCATTTTCTGGACTCTTGAAGGTATATTACATAAACACCCTATGATTGCTTATAGTGGTAAGCATGCAATTTCGTGTATGGATCCCGTGCTTGGGTTTTGCATATAAAATTGGTTTTATATTCATCTGATTAACAAGATTTAAAACTTATTTATCCGCTGCGTTTTTCATATAGATTAGGTTATATGACTTTGATAATCTTGTTAAAACCTAACATAAACAACTTGTCCCACATTGCTAGAAAAGAAAAAAAAATGTTGTCACACCCCGACCAAAGGCGGCAGAACATGCCGAGGTGTAACGATTGCCCATAAGCGCATGACACTAATTAAAGCGACAATATTTAACAAACTCATTTCATTTCACAACATCAAAAATGTCACATAACAATATTCAAGAGATAGTCAATACAAAATATAACAAAATATAACAAATCAAATATTGTTCATTTTTGGTAATAACTTAAAGATCTTGACATTCGTTTTCACCACAAGCATCGAATCAACCGAGATGTAACCTGTAACATTTCATAAAATAAAGTTTGTCAACACAAAGGTTGGTGAGCAATTCATAAGTTTGAGCAACAATCGTATATAGTAAGAAAAGCCACAAAACTAGTATACGAAACAATAAATAAGAGTTATAAACTTGGATAAAATAGTTATTGCTAACAAGTTAGCGACACCCAACTATAAGGGGATGCCAAATAGTTTAGGATTTTATAGTTATCGTTAATTGCATTACGTTAAACGATACCTTGCCATGAGGGGTTGCCAAATGGTCTAGGATTTATAGTTTCACCTTCTAAAAGCGATAAACACATAGACAAATAAGCATAGAACTCCAAATCGAGCAATTATTCAAGTAAAGTATACAACAACGTTTGTGGTTTAAGACCCAAGTATAAAACATTTAGTTTAGATAAGATGAAATGTCACCCCCAAAACAAAAGATAGAAAACGGGGTATGAAGTTACTCACGTTCAAGATAAACTTGAAAGATTGATTTTTTTGGAGATTTGCCGAAACGAAGAGTTTAACGTATGAAGCCTAAATAAAAGAAAGTCTTGGATTTAGAAAGGTTGTCTTAAAGATCTTTTACTAAAATAATTGTTGCAAAAAGTAAACAATTAAAGTTCAAGGTTCATAATGTAACTATTTAAGAATTTATAACAATAACCCTTTAAAAATGCAAGTTTGCTCGAAACCAGGTTAAAGTATCTAACCTTAATATTTACTTAACCTATGTTAAGTAATAAGTTGAGAAAATGCTAAATGTAAGTTCCTTTGGGACAAAGATACTAAAACGGGTCTTTAAGTGTTCGGGTTGTTGGTTCGGGTCTTGATAATTGGTCAAACCCAAAGTCAACTTTCCAAAATAATGAATGTTTTGAGATAACTCAATAAAACTTTATAAGACTTAACCAAGCATGTAGATATATTGTTTTAGAACTAATAACGTACGTTAAGTGAGTATTCGGTTTTGTCGGTCCAAACTATGTTATGAGATCAAGTTGGATTCAACATTTCCAAGTACTTAAGAAAATAATTAAAATCATTTTGTAAACTATTTTTAGAGAAATATACAAGTCTTGATAGCTAAAAACACACTTATGTGTCTTAAACGAGTAAAAATCGGATTGGTTCGTTTTCCATCTCACAATATGTTCCTTGATGGTTTCCACATGCCCAAATATCATAGATCTTGTATAATAATTTATAAATGAAAAATATTTAAGTTTTACAACTAAAAAGTTAACAACAAGTCTTTTAAGCAAAAGTTTCGGTTTGGTTCGGTTTCCATCTCCCAACGAGTTCATAGATGGATTTCATATGCTTAATATCAAAGAACTTGTAAAAATGATTTTTGAAACTCAAATCTAACATTAAACATGTTTAAACAACTATTTTAACAAAACTAGTAAACAAAAGTTTGGTTCACGGTTTGGACTATTTACGGTTAAACCAAGGTTAGTCTCTACAAACCCCCATCATGGAACTTCATAAATATGACAAAAAAACTAAAAAGAGCATAAGTTAAACAAGATTAATATGTGCAACAAGTTATATAAGTGTATATATATCAAGAACCACGAAAATCCTACATGAAGCCTTGCCTTACGAAGTCCGAAGCTTAACCAACCGGAGTCGGAGAAGCAACTACCAAATGTAACAAGGGGTGTGTATTATATATATGTTGTGGCACCATAACAAGTATTAATAAGACTACATAAGCTAAATAAAATGAAAGATGAAGCTTGGTTTGACATTTGGAAGTCAAACCTTCAAGAACACTAAAAATAACAACCTTGAATCTATGGAGTTTTGAGATGTAGCAAGAGTAAAATGAAGAAGATGGGTTTGTATATATAGGGAAGGAGTGAAGGGTTGGGTATAAAGATTCTTTTATGGTTTGCATAAAAATGCGTATGTTTAAATGGTCAAACAATGCATAATATAAAAATCCAATATTTTATATAATATAAATGACAAGATCCAATATTTTATATATTTGAAATGTTCGGGTTACAAACGGGTCGGGTTTACATAACAAAAGTGACCCGAAATTGACGAATGTCACAATTGTAAGGTTTATATAAGGAAGAGGGCTCACATGATAATATTCTTGTATGACAAGACACACTCAATGGTCTTAACAAGGGCGCGAAGCACCCGACGCACATGCTCGGTCCTGGTACGGGTACCGGCTCGGGCGAAGTACGATGGGCGCAATGTGGTGCTTTGATGGAGCACTTCGCAAGCTCGCATCGCCGTGAGCCGCCTTAGTATTTTTGGTAAAAAAATAAATTAATTTTGTTCTCATCGCGCTACGAGACAGGTGGAGATAAGCGTTATCACGATACGTGAAGGCTTATAGTTATCTGGAAAATTCCGGTATTCATTGTGCTACGTGACGGGTCCTTACATGACCCATATTGATACACGACGGTGTCGCTATGCAAACGTGACACGTTGCCTACCACGTGGTATAGCTAGGGTTGACTCGGTAAGCCTATAAGGCCATCACGCTGCGTGATAACCCTTCTTTTAGGCTGTCGCGGTACACCACCAACTCAAAAATCAACTATAAAATGGGAGTGATTCAGGCCTTCATTCCTTATTCAAAACCTCTCTCTCTCTCTTTCTGATATCTATATATAGGAGTGTTAATATAATACCTCGATAGCCGTAACGATACCCTAATATGCTCGAATGAAGTTTTGGTACACGAATCCAATCTTTGCCTGAAAAAGGTGAGCGTTTGTGCCATCGTGTAAATTTTTTAATCTCGTGATTATTGTTATGATTATCGGTTATGCTAATATATATATATATATATATATATAGGTATTGGATCATTTCAGAAGTTTTTTTACAGCGAGAAGTGAAAGTGTAACTCCATTAATCCCTAATTTCACTCTCTTTCTTATGTGTAGGTGCGTTGTGTAGGTGCATATGTACGTGTGTAGGTACGTATGTTTGTATATGTGTACGTATGTTTGTATATGTGTATGTATGTTTGTATGTGTGTAGGTACATAGGTTTGAATGTGGCTCGATATATTTATATGTTTGTAGGTAGGTTTGAATGTGTAATTAAGGCATAAATTGTAACACCCCGCAACCGCAGCGGAAACGTAAACGGGATGCAACAGACACCTCTGATATCAACCACATTGTTTATAAAGAAAACTGAATACATTAATATACTTCAAATTACATTATCTTGTATTTCATTACCGTCTAGGTGATACACACATCATACAATACGATACACAATTCTATCTGTTATAATGTATCCTAACATTCCGCACGCAAATCTTACACACATCAAGCACTTAGCACGTAAACAATCACTTCATCTTAGTTGTACCTGAAAAGCATGTGAGAAAACGGGTCAACTACGAATAGTTGGTGAGTTTCACAATTCGAATAAACCATGATAAATCATTATCATAAAATAATATTATTATCGATGTAATTATGCTGAGCCCACAAGTGAAACCTCTGACTATCACACACAACCCCCGTGGCATATCCCCCGCCCACGGACCTGCCCCAAACCGCTATGCCTAACATTACATAGCAAAATATATATAACACCCAAAATAGACATGTGCAACTGGCTGGGAAACATCAGCAAATCCATGCCGGACCAGTTGGGTTTGTCAGACCAATAGTACTATCCACACTCTACCGGCTTTCAGTTAATCACTCGTGTTCCGGGGCCTTAGAATGTTAGCAACTCAGACAATTACCATCTTAGTACATTTCCGTACGATTCCCGTACAATAAAATATATATAAATCCACGCAAGTCCATGCGTTCAGTATGTATTTAAACATTTCAGTAATAACATGCTTCCGCCCCGAGAAACTATTTAAAAACAATTCAGAAAAAAGGGGCTCGTGAAACTCACCTTAGCACATGCAAGCAGGTAACAACAATCATTATCAATTAACACGTCCAATCTGTAATATGATCCCTACGATCGTTATTATACAATTATTGTTTATATAATCTTAAACCCAATTAAAAAACTTTAAAAAACTTAAACCATGACATTTATTAACTTAAAACATCATATTATTAATTATTGCGCATCTTTTTCGGCTTGATCGATCGTCTCTTGCTCGGTTTGGTATTAAAGGTTTCGTTTAACGTACCGACGTACATTAAATCGAAAATTCTTTTTCTGTGCTTTAATTCACTTATCCCGAAGCTTTAATACTTCGTAAACATCACTAAATATTATAGATATCGTCTATAATTGAACCCTCGATTCGTTCGGGTTTCAATAACTATCGATCGATTGATCGCATATTCAATACGATGAATTATATATTCACGTACAATCAATACAGTGAACCATGTATTCTCGTATAATTACTGTGGTAACTCATGTACCCGACATTAAATATAACGTAACTATTGTCTACCGGTTAGGGTATACTTGGCTTCGTCGGAATCGTTACATTCTCCCCCCATTAAGAAATTTCGTCCTCGAAATTTTACACGTCCACTATCCCCTTCCGAGGGAAAGGTGGGGGGTTTTTCCTTCAGAATTCACCCTCGCGTTACCAGGTATAATCTGGTCCTCGCTGTGAATTCCACTTAATCTTAATCAATAAAGCTTGGTATGTCCAAACTGTTTAGTTTTCCCGTCTACTATCTCTACTGAATTATTTATGATATCAGGCATGTCTTCTATGAGTACTTCCATTACTAGTACTTTCGTTGCCTCATCTCTTAGGTACTTTTCAATCCGTATACATGGCAAAACAGCATGTATAGTACTTAGCCCCTGGAGTACTTTAATCGATAAACTAAATGACCAACCATGGAGATAGTCTCATGAGGTCCAATATATTAAGGAGCTATTTTCAGTTTTGCCAACCCTCATATCACCTTTCTAAGGTGATGCCTTAAAAATACCTTGTCACCTCTTTCCAGCGACAATTGTTTCCTTTGAATGTTGGCATAAGTCCTTTGCCAATCTCACGCTGCTTTCAACTTATCTTAAATATTATAAATCCAATTGGTTGTTTCTAGAATCAATTCAAATCTTATGGCTTGATTGACGCCCATTTTCAATTTAACAAATTGGTGATAATTACTCCACCCATAGAAAGCTTCAAGCTCTCGATGCTTCCTTCCTCGCCTTCCAATAATGGAAGTAGGATGACCATTTCGATCTGAGATAATTGAAAATGGTACTCCTCGACGAGATACCATTTCACCATCATGAATTTGGGCGAGGATTCATTGTGGTAATCGTCATGGATTGGGATGAAATGCGAGGATTGGTTAATCGATCCGCGATTACCCAATCACATCATGCCTTTGATATATCTTGGGAATTTGCGTCCCGAAACCCATTGTAATTTATTTCCACTATCATTGGCGAATTTTCTGTCGTTGTGGCGTTCCCTAGGGTTTTCGGTGTGCAGCCTTATCTCTTGCACAACTTACATATTCACCAACATACGTAACCATATTTTTCTCCAAACTCGGCCACTAATAGGACTCCTTCACATCCTTGTACATCTTATCCGATCCCGGATGTATGGAATATTTCGATCTATGCGCTTCGTCCATGATTAATTCACGAAGGTCATGGAGGGTCGGGATCCAAACCCGATTTTTTTTTTGGAGCAGAGAATTTCGTCCACGCGCTGTTCGAAATTCTTCTCATTGCCGTAAAGTCCCTCCTTTTCCAATTGTTTCTCTTTCAACGCCTCACGTTGAGCGACTCGAATCAGGTCCGAAAGGTTCGACTGGACTATCATCCCTAGCGCTTTCACTCGCAATGGCTTAACCCGATCTTTCCTACTCAAGGCATCGGCTACGACGTTAGCCTTGCCGGGGTGATAACGGATGTCACAGTCATAATCGTTTAACAACTCGACCCATCTTCGTTGCCTCATATTCAGTTCTTTCTGATCGAATATGTGCTGCAAACTTTTATGATCGGTGAAGATGGTGCACTTCGTACCGTAGAGATAATGTCTCCAGATTTTAAGTGCGAAGATAACCGCTCCCAGTTTTAAGTCGTGAGTAGTGTAATTTTTCTCGTGTACTTTTAACTGTCGGGAAGCATAGGCTATAACCTTATTATACTACGTCAACACGCATCCTAACCCTCTACGCGATGCGTCACAACACGCGACAAAACCATCGTCTCCATCGGAGAGACTTAAAATCGGCGCTTGGCATAATTTTAATGGTTTCTATCTTATTTGGGTCTATGTGAAATCCTTGTTGCTTTACAACATGACCAAGGGATTATGCTTTCTGTATTCAAAGTCACATTTCCAAAACTTCGCGTATAACTCCTCTTGCTTTAACACTTCCACCATTTTCCTTAGACGTCGTTCGTGCTCTTCCTTACGTTGCAAATATATCAATATATCATCAATGGATGCTATGACAAATTTGTCAAAATAAAGTTTACAGACTCGGTTCATGAGTTCCATGAATGCTGCCGGCGCATTTGTTAGCCCGAAAGGCATAACTAAGAATTCATAATGGCCGTAGCGAATCCGAAACGCTGTTGTTGCAACGTCCTCCTCTTGGATTTTTCATTTGGTGATAACTATATCTAAGACCAATTTTCATAAAATAAATCGCCCTTTGCAGTTGGTTAAACAGATCATTTACTTCGAAAAAGTGAATACCTATTCTTGTTTGTCACTTTATTCAATTCTCCCTAATCAATACATATCCTAACACTTCCGTCCTTCATTTCCCAAATAACACTGGTGCACCCCATGGTGACTAACTAGGTCGTATAAAACCTTTATCCAATAATTCTTGCATTTCAGTTGGCGCAAGTCGGTAAGATGCTTTAGCAACAGGTCCAGCTTGAGGTATTAAATCGATTCTGAATTCGACCTGTCGGGTTTGCGGTAATCCAGGAAGTTTTTCTGGGAAAACTTCTGGATATTTAAGTATCACCGAAACATCTTCTATATGTTTTCTTTTAAATACTTTGGCAATCGCGTTTGTTAAATACGCCACGTCTTCTTGTCGTAAATATTATAACATCTCAAGATGAGATTAGAGTGGTAACATAATACCGTACACTTTTCTCTGTATCTAATCGCTTCATCGTCCGAAGGAGAGCTTCTAATCATCTTCTTTTCATATTTGATTTCAGCTTCATGTTGAGTTAGCCAATCCATGTTAACTATTACGTCAAAACTTCTTAACTTTACTGGCCGTAGGTCAATAAGAAAATGATTAATCGTTCAGAGTAATAGGACAATTCCGAACAATTTAGTTAACCATTAGGGATTTACCGTTAGCGATTCTACAATATAGGGTTCTATAATTTCACTAATCGGTATCTTTCCAAATAATAGGAGGTTAACAGGAACTAACTTCTATCGACGACCGTAAAAATATCACTGAAGTCTATTGATTTAAAACTACAACGTACTTAATACCACCTTTGGATCATGACGTGCTTTATTCGAATTACTCACAAAAGCACGGCTCCTTGCTTGATCAGAGGTTGATGCTTGTCATGAGGTTCGTCTTCCAACGACACCTTGGTTCAACTTTGGGCAATTTCTCTTGAAACGTTCTGTACTGCCACATTCATAGCAATTACAACCGTTTGGCATAATTTGATTTCTTTGGATGGATTGTTATTGAAGTTGTTGGGTTCGGAGTGGTTGTACACGAATGGGTTGGGGTCGCCGGTTTACATGGCTTCAATTGGTTCTACAAATGGGGCATTACGTCCATCTTTACCACACCTGTGGCCTACTATCACTCGACATTCTTCTTCCTGCAGATAACCATATTTTCCACATTTAGGGAAGGACCCTTCATGCGGTTCATGTTTTCATCCCAGAACTAGTCTTAGTACAATTCTGGGTTGTAGGACATACCTACTTATTCAAAAGCCCATTTTGCCCTATACCTTTATCATTTCTTTTCTTTAACACTCGACGTCTCACCTAACGTCCTTCCAGTCCGCTTCCCATAAAGTCAAATATATCAATGCTGGCTTGTGACACAACCCTTCCAAAGGTTGTATATTTTACAGGATTGACTATACTCCTTATCAATGGAGTTAGTCCCCAATATAGCGCTCACTTCGCTTAGTTTCAGGAGTAATTAGTCATGTTACCAGACATGACAATTCCTTCAAACGATTAGCGTGTTCTAAGTGATCAGCACATAACATTCCTATCTTTCATAGCTCAGTTTCTAGTCTCTGAACTTAATTACTCGAATACAAGTGCTCTAGCACAAGAATTTTAAATTCCGACCATATCATCTGAGTAATAATTTTCTAATTATAAATTTGTGCCATCGTGTTCCATCACGATACAACATAATCTACCAACATATCTGTAGCATATTTCACTACACAATGTTCTAGACTCTTACCAATATCCTTAACCATTTCGATCTTTTCTATCCACTCGCTAATCCATTCCTCCCTTTACCATCAGTAAACTATTAATAATCCCCTTAACACAACCGATAAACATATCCTTCATACCGGATCTAATTCATTACGACTACCATTCATGTTTAGTTTATAACTAATACTTGTAGTCATAATAGTATTCGGTGGGACATTAACACTCTTAGTAATAACACTAAGAATTGAAATATTCATAATCATGTGATTGCTCGATCTATAAGTCTGCGATCATATTTGCATCAACACTAGCAGTGATCTGTGATACGACATTCGGTATCATCATCTGCTATCTTTGAGCAATAAACTGAATCATATCAATCTCTATCATTGGAGTTACTCTTTTATGTCATTCTGCCGTACTCATCCCGTACGCAGTAATCAATACTAATCTCACCGTATAACTCGTTACCAGTTCAATCATAACAGCAGGTACACATACACACCAAATATTATCATACATATTACACATACCAGTATCTAGTATATATGTCCCACAAGTATAATAACATATGGACTTAACCTGACGTCGGTTAACGTTTAAATATGTTTCATAACCCTTGTCACCAACCGACATATAGATCTTTCTCAACAAAGATTAATGTTTAATATACTTGATTTCAATATCCTTCTGCATGTCAGCATAACCGATACATGCTCACCGTGCGCACCAAACGATTACGTACCACGGAGTTATAATATCCGTGTTTATTCGTATATCCGGCATACACAGTATACCACCTACGAACGAATAACCAACTATGCTATAATGATTCCAACACCTCTTTGTGTATGGGTAATCATTCTATTCGAGTATACATGGGTATAGGCATCTAACGGATGTAAGGTTAACATAGGGAGTTGCAAGGTTCAAGGTAATCGCGCAACATGGGTTGCCTTCAAATATTATTAATTACTATTATGGGAAACTCTATGTCTCATATGTTTGAGAGTGAGCAATACATATATATATTTCTATATATTATTTTTATCTGCTCATTTATTATCTATTTTATTATTATTATTTTATTTTTATTTTAATGGAACAAGAATGGGTTCAGGTACAGGTCCGTCCGTACGTGAGGGTTGGCGGTTCGGGTGAACAAGGGGGTTATTAGGATACACGGTACCGGTGTTGGTAGGGTAAGGGATTTATCAATTTTGGTTGAGAGTGACGGTTACTAGATATTTCTGGTTAATGTCAAACGGGAGATCTAACTTGGTACTATCATAACTATGGCCCGATATGTCAGACTCATTATCAACCGATGCTCTAGAAATTTCAGCATCCTCGGTACTTTTATTATTTCATCCCCCGGTTCCTTATCCGGGTCCCATTTCTCAATACATGTACCCACAAGATATGTACATATATATATATATACACATTAGCACGTATAAATAATATTATATACTTTACACATATGTTGCCATTGTTACCTATTAATGTACCTAGTGACTTCCCCTGAATTCCCTCGTGCAGACAAGTCTGTTATTATGTTCCGGACCATAATAACTCACTTGTCCATTCAAGTTCATCCAGATCCCGTCACTATATATTATTAGTTGATATTCAGATCCTATAATACTTGAGCTACTGGTTATATTTTAGGTATCTTTTAAAGACATCCTAATTCTTTTATAACCAATGGCTTCGATACCAACTTCTGTAACACCCCGCAACCGCAGCGGAAACGTAAACGGGATGCAACAGACACCTCTGATATCAACCACATTGTTTATAAAGAAAACTGAATACATTAATATACTTCAAATTACATTATCTTGTATTTCATTACCGTCTAGGTGATACACACATCATACAATACGATACACAATTCTATCTGTTATAATGTATCCTAACATTCCGCACGCAAATCTTACACACATCAAGCACTTAGCACGTAAGCAATCACTTCATCTTAGTTGTACATGAAAAGCATGTGAGAAAACGGGTCAACTACGAATAGTTGGTGAGTTTCACAATTCGAGTAAACCATGATAAATCATTATCATAAAATAATATTATTATCGATGTAATTATGCTGAGCCCACAAGTGAAACCTCTGACTATCACACACAACCCCCGTGGCATATCCCCCGCCCACGGACCTGCCCCAAACCGCTATGCCTAACATTACATAGCAAAATATATATAACACCCAAAATAGACATGTGCAACTGGCTGGGAAACATCAGCAAATCCATGCCGGACCAGTTGGGTTTGTCAGACCAATAGTACTATCCACACTCTACCGGCTTTCAGTTAATCACTCGTGTTCCGGGGCCTTAGAATGTTAGCAACTCAGACAATTACCATCTTAGTACATTTCCGTACGATTCCCGTACAATAAAATATATATAAATCCACGCAAGTCCATGCGTTCAGTATGTATTTAAACATTTCAGTAATAAAATGCTTCCGCCCCGAGAAACTATTTAAAAACAATTCAGAAAAAAGGGGCTCGTGAAACTCACCTTAGCACATGCAAGCAGGTAACAACAATCATTATCAATTAACACGTCCAATCTGTAATATGATCCCTACGATCGTTATTATACAATTATTGTTTATATAATCTTTAACCGTGTTAACCGGTACATCTGGGGACACTGTCCACCCAGTACTGTACCCATTCCGGGGGCAATGTTAACCTAGAAACACTTCTCCGGACTCAGATTGTGATGTCGTTCAGAGTTCAACAGTCAAATTTTCTAATAGCTTGTTTTCCCCGTTTTACGTGCCTAGCACGGTTACCCGTTTTTATGTTTCAAAAATGAGTTTGGTCACACACGACCCGAAAATAGTGGTTGACTGATAATTTAGTTTAAGTTGTGAAATTAGAGCTCGGTTTAGACGTCCCGATTGGCCGCGGGACCCGTTTCCGTCTTTAGCGTACCGGAAACTGTTAAATCGGACAAAAATTACTCAAATCATCCGAATTATTTTCGGATGGTTTATTTTTACTTGTTTAACTCATTTATATGTAGTCCATTTTTAGGGTTTTTATACACCAGTCAGCTCGCTTATGCGAACTTTACCGGTTTACGCTTTTTAAACTTTAAAAGTTTGTTTTTGCAAAAATAATTATCCGTTTAATATCGGATCTTGAAATTTTGCACAAATCACTTTTTGACAGTGGGGAATTTTATAAAAATATTTCCAGAATTAATTTCTATATTTAAAATTTATTTATCTATTTTTAAACACCATTTAAACACTAAATATGTCGTAAATACCAAACGATCTTAGAAAAATCCCAAATTTTTCCTGGATGTCCCCTGCCATCCAAATAGTCCCCTGTAATGTTTCCAGAACCAAAATCTCATTTTACATGCCATTTTCACTAAAACCGAGCTAGAAAACCCTAAAACTCGTTTAACCGAAAAGCCTACTTAAACTTCTCCAACTCACCTCAAATTTTGTGTGTGACTTATACATGATATAAAAAGCTTATCTGCAATTTTCCAGAATTTTTCATGATATTTAACTATTTTTCACCATTTTTAGCCAAAACCAAGCATTAAATTCACCAAATATTCATCATTTATCCAAAAATTACCAAAAATTCACAGAACTCTTATTTTCATGTGTTTAACACCTCTGTAAAATTTCATGACCTAACTCTAAAGCATCAACAATCTGTCTAAAAACTCCAAAACCGAACATAACCGAATATACCTTTCGTTTTCCGCCACTACAAGCTACAAACTCATCTTTCCGCCTTATCTACCACTAAATACAGAACCTACAACCAACATACCACAATACCAAGCAAGTTACACTCACGATCAAGCCTCTTACACTATAGTTTCGGTTATTGCTTTAAAAACAAAGATTTAACCGTAAAAATTCGTTCTTGGTTCGTTTAACTCCTTTCTTGGACCAAGATCCCTTGTATAACCCATATACATCACTTGATCACGCAAGAATCGGTTTTCATCTTTGAAACCTCATTTTCTTGCAAACAAACTCAAGAAACGAAGATGAACACGTGATTAACTCGGTTTTTACCTCGGTTTTCTTGCTCCAAATATCAGTTTTGAGTTCATACTTTGGAGAGGATTGATGGATCTTGAAGGATTTGTGTAAAAAAAAAGAAATGAGAGCTAGGGGAGGCTTCCCCATTCCGATCGGCACTATGTGGGGGGTGGGGTGGGACCCACCTCTCTATTCTTAGCCACACAATTGGATTCTCGTAATCCGGATAATGTTTTGGATAATCTGGTTCAGTTCGTTTTTCGGTTAAATGTTTAATTCGGCTTAAAACGAGGTTAAAACGGTCGTTTTCGGCCTAAAAAATGAAATTTATATTAAACCGATTTAAAAACTTCAAAAAACTTAAACCATGACATTTATTAACTTAAAACATCATATTATTAATTATTGCGCATCTTTTTCGGCTTGATCGATCGTCTCTTGCTCGGTTTGGTATTAAAGGTTTCGTTTAACGTACCGACGTACATTAAATCGAAAATTCTTTTTCTGTGCTTTAATTCACTTATCCCGAAGCTTTAATACTTCGTAAACATCACTAAATATTATAGATATTGTCTATAATTGAACCCTCGATTCGTTCGGGTTTCAATAACTATCGATCGATTGATCGCATATTCAATACGATGAATTATATATTCACGTACAATCAATACAGTGAACCATGTATTTTCGTATAATTACTGTGGTAACTCATGTACCCGACATTAAATATAACGTAACTATTGTCTACCGGTTAGGGTATACTTGGTTTCGTCGGAATCGTTACATAAATACAACCAACCTACATATATGTATGTAACATCATATGAAAGGGAGTGAAATTAGGGATTAATGGAGTTATACCTTCACTTCTCGCTGTAATATCACTTCTCGCAAGATCAATCCCCTATATATATACACACTACATTGTGATAATCTAGGTGCTTAATAACAGGAGGCTTGTAAATTGTAAACATTAAAGGTGAGACATTCGAGTTTCTGTACAACTCACATTTGTGTCAGACAACTGGTATTCCAAACCTGTCATTGAGATTTTTAAACTTATTAAACTTATGACAGATAGTCCAAATGTTTTCAAAAGTATTTTCAAAAAGTCAGTTTTGAAATTAAATGTATTTTTAGATATAATAGACTTAGTCTTAGCCACTAACGTTATCAGATTCCGGTCCTAATCGATTGTTGTCGTTACAACTATTATAGATCGATTGTTTATTGTTAATTTATGTTTTACGTTTATTACTAATAGCAACCGTAATCGAACAACCAAATCACACCCGATTGAAGACGATTATGGTTCGAGTTAGTTTTACTCTTCTTTTGGGTTGTTTATCAAGTTATGCTGGCTTATTATTTGATTATTTGCTTACGAGTAAAGAATAATATGTAGTTTTAATTTTAGCATTGTAGTTTAAAAAATATTTGTTATTTGTTTTATTTTCCATGATACTCGAAACCCGAAAAAACCCGAACCTGAAAAACCCGTGAGTGATTCGGGTTGGGTTTCGGGTCAAGATTCAAAACTTTGAAACCCGAAGAATTCGACCTAAAAAACCCGAAACTCGAAGAACACCCCTACATGTGCCCTTAGGACACATGTTAGAAAATCCTTCGAACATATTCTACCTTAACTACTTATGTCAAGTTTTATGTCTTACACAAATACTCATCATTCATAAAAGAAAATTGACCTAGCCCATCGTAACGCGCAAGTTAAAAATCAGGTTATCTTAATTAGCAAAGCCGTCAAACAATAACAATAAAAAAAGCGAAGAACTTTTTTGTTGTTGCTTGCTCTTCTTTAACATGGATCGTAATGTTGATCATCTTTTATCTACTATATACTTGTCATAAAAAAATCTAATACAAATCAAATATGTATAAACTTGCTGAGCCTGAACTCGTATAAGTTTCAGCTACTCGTTAACAAATTTTCAATGCTTAAGTAAATTCAACATTTTGTTTGATACATTGATTTTATGCTACATGTATTAAAAACTAAACCTTTCATTCAACCTTGAACAAAGAAACATATATTTAACACCTTGTAGCCATGATGCAGTTTTATGCATAATTTTAAAACCATCTAGTAACAAGAATCAAATCTGAGATATCCATGTCAACAACCAATTTCTTAGCAAATTCAACACTTTTCTAGTTTGTGACTGCACCCCGGTTTTATAAGAGGTGCACTCTATATTTTATATGTAATATTATACTATAATTTCTAAACTCGGGGGTTCTCATGCAGCCCCTACTTTTCAATGTAGATCCGCCCCTTCATGCTCCACTCCTCACGCCCCACTGACCCACTGACATTGAGCATTCGTCATGTGCCAATGGACATGACTTGGTGCAACATCTTTTCTCTTACGCTCACGAGGGCAGACCCCTTGGTCTTACAAACTAAAGGGCCTTCATATTAAAATAAATTATATGCGTATTAAATGCGTATATAACAATTGAATTTCATTTATCATATATGTTATTGTTTTAATTTGATCATGTTATAGTTAAATGATGTAATTTCTTTTTCTAGTTCTGAACTTTTATGAGTTTATTACGCAGTTCTTGAACTTTAATAATTGTGTTTTTAATAAGATTTACAATTAACCTGCTAACTTTAATAGAGTTATAGTTTAGTAAAGGTTTTTTCTATTTTTTAACAAATATATTTGTTATTTTATGTACGTATAATTTATTCATTCATTTATTATTATTATTATTATTATTATTATTATTATTATTGTTTAACTTACTATAAAAAAGCTAAACCGTTAACTCTTTACATGCTTAATTAATCACGCGCTTACTTATTCTACCATCGTTTAGGTTAAAGC
This sequence comes from Bidens hawaiensis, assembly GCF_021521415.1. Lineage (NCBI taxonomy): Eukaryota > Viridiplantae > Streptophyta > Magnoliopsida > Asterales > Asteraceae > Bidens > Bidens hawaiensis. Next base: position 5,307,925 of record NW_027491042.1, read on the forward strand.
CTAAATGATCATATTAATTCATTAATATAGCAACCGAAAAATAAACCATTTCCAACACCACCATACTACCTCACCACGAACTACAAGCTTAAATACAAGTTTAAAACATTAATTACGTATTCTATTTATATAGTGGTAAATGGTAATAAATGGCTAATACAAAATTTTAAATTATATTCAGTATTTTGACCCTTTAATTATTGTCTCTATATATATGGCATCTTAATAAGATACGGATTTACCAACTTTTTTCTTTTTCCTTTTTAATTTTTCAATATTTATTAATTTTATTGAAATGCTGGTTATAAATGAAAAAAAAAATCCACGATACTCACAAACAAAAGCGGGACGGTGTTTTGTATCTATCGCGACGCCACCTTAGCCACACGACTGATATACTGTTTCCACTCCCTATTCATTGAGTGAATGAGGATACGTGAGAGTGAACAAGCGAAATCAATAAAAAAAATCGACAACAAATGTATGATAATTATGTTAATGTGAATTATTACCTATCATTATATTATAATTTATATTAATAAGTAATAATAAAAATTCAATAAACAAAAATCTTGATCACATATTGTTACAAACTTAAAACAGTTAAATACTAAAGTGAATTATTCAATATTATAAACAATTCTAGAACAATCTTATAAACTTGTCTCTAGTTATACAAACACAAACACAAACACTCACAAAAGTGAGTTTAGTGTGTGCATTTGAAACCTCAAAACAATGGCAACAACAAGATTCTCCAATGTAACAACAACCATCCTAGTACTCAACCTATTCATCTCCACCAACCCCACGGCGGCGGCTACATGGTGCGTCGCTAAAACCGACGCCGCCGCCGACGCGTTGCAGAAAGCGCTTGACTACGTTTGCGGCGCCGGAGCCGACTGCGAGCCGTTACAAGAAGCCGGCTCGTGTTTTACACCGAACACTGTAGAGGCCCATGCGTCATATGCGTTTAATAGCTATTACATGCACTCGTCTATGGATCCGGTCGCTTGTAACTTTGCCGGAACTGCTACTGTTGTTAAAACCGATCCGAGTTAGTGGAATTACGGTTTTGCCATTACGTATGATATCATATGATACGAACATTGTTTTTTTGGTTGTGTAACGTAAGTCTTTCTTTTTGTCCTCGCAGGTTATGGGTCTTGTGTTTATCCGGCTTCTCCGAGGTATGTCGTATTCGTTTTCCACGTTTTTTCACGAATTTTCTAATGGAAAACCAAAGGCGTACATGTTTTAATATTATTATGTTAAAACTTGAGCTTTAAAAAAAAACTTATATCATCATAATTAATAAAATGAGATGAAAATACAAATTTTAATATTGATATTGATCGATAATAATTCATATCCATATTAGTAAATATATTCCGTATTAGTAATGTGTCAAATGCCACCTTAACTTTCAAATTTGTTATGCAAGTATAATTTACCTTATGTCGTTTCAATATAATATGCACTTTTCTATAGAAATAAAAGATTCGTTTACTAGAGCATTGTGTTATTTTTTCATTAGAGTGAAATATTGTTTGACAAACTAATATATAAGTCATGAATGTAGTCAGTGAGATTGTTATCTATTTACTAGAGTACAATGTATTATTTTTTCATTGAAGTGAAAATTTATTTGGCAAATGAATATAGAAGTAATTAATGTAGTTGGGGAGATTGTTAGTATTAATTATTATCACTTCACTTGCCAGCATCTAAATGCTCAAATACAATTACGTGAAACGTTTAAGGCTCTTCTAAAAGATTTATAAAATTTAATGAATATATAAAAAGTACATATTTTATAAAAAGATAACCATATAATTAATATGAAATCTTTTGATATTATTGCTGGAGTTGATACAGTGAAGAAAGAGGGACATGTCCTGTCTCCTGTTCGCGTGCGAGAGGGTGCATTTTTATGTTGTGTGAGCCTGTACACGTGTCCTTATCTTGCAATTTGTTGATTTTTGATTCGTTTCCCAACCATTCGATTACTGTGTTTCGTAAACATACTTTGACCGGTCCCATCTCCATGTTTCACTTTTTTTAAAAATCACGTGAATAACCTCAATATATGATGATTCAAATGACCATATTTTTAATTATAGAAAAAATCACGTAATAAACACTTTTAAATGATTACAATGACAAAATTTTAAAGTCGTTAATAAAAAGATCACGAAAATAACCCTAGTGAATGATTAAATTGACAAATCAATACTTTAATTGGGTCATTTCTCTTTCTAACGTACGTTACTTTTTAACTGGTCAAAACAGTCGTTTTGTGTTTATCTCTTCAAACCAAAATCCGCGCCAGTTAGGATTTTTAAACAAAAAACTTCGCCAATGAAGGCACCTATGACGTGATGCTTCGTCACTAGTTAAAACTTTTGAATTTATTGTTATTATTTGTAACGATAGAATGGTTATATTTTTAAATGACTTTGTAGTACTGCCGGAGGGACGAAAAATCCACCTTTAGACACTACGGTGCCTCCACCACAAAATGGTGCACCACTACCAATGGACGGGAGCGGAGGAGAATTACCGCCACCACCGGGGGATGTTAGCGCTCTTACACCGCTTGGGAGTGCTCCAACAGGTACGGCATCAGCGATGGACAATTCACCTTCTGAAGCTTTTACAAGGTTTCCGGTCTCGCGGTTGTTGATTATGGGAATGATGTTTATAGTTTTCTTTTTAATGTTCGAACCAATGGATATCTTTGAGGTATAACTTGTATTGTTTAACTCAAAAGTTGAAGATTAATGCAGTTTTGTGTGGCATTTATTCGAGTTAAATTCTGAATCATGGTTTTCATATTTGATGCTAAAAGTTTGCAAATCTCTTTTTACATCAATTTAATATTAAAAATGTTAATTACTAACATGATTTATTAGATAAATTCTTTAGGATTTTTATTAGTAACTATTACGCATACATTAAAGTAGTATATATATATATATATATTCATGTAGGTTACTTGTAACAATTACACATACATTAGTATTCATGTAGGTTGGGGGTGGACCTTGGACATATTTGAAAGTCCACCACCGGAAAAATTAAAAGATTTTTTATGAAGATTCATTGGATAGCATGGGAGAAAGTCGAGCCGGGAAAGTTGGGGGTTGGGTCACTCAAAGATGCAAATCTTGGTGAAGAGGTAGGTCCCAGTAGAGCCCAGTTGGACCCGCAAGACTCACCTTGAACAGGGACGTCTGCGCAACGACTAACTGCTCCAGCAGGACCCACCATGCTCAGAGAACCTTACGCGCAGTACGCCAGCTGGACCCGCAGGGAAAGCCTCCCAATGGTGAAGTATCCCGCCTGTTCCCGCAGCTGCGGATACAAACCATCAGGAAGGCTACCCGCACTAACAGCAAGGCTACACGCACAAGGCATTAGCTACTTCAGTAGTCACATGAAGGAATGAGCAAGGCAGGAATACTCCCGCCTAAATGAGCCAGTCAGTATGCTTCTGGAAGATCTTTTGTACTATACCTAATAAGGTATGGGCAGAACAGACAATTTGACCAGAACAGCCCATGAACCAATCACAGGGTGACAGCTCACCGACAACAATACGAGGAGTAGCACCCTCTAGTACTGTTTGTCACTATTAGCCGCTGCCTAATCACTAACCCTAACGATGGGACGTGCGCAGCCTACAGTTTGTGGAACAGTGCGTAGCCGGCAGTCAAGGAACAGTGTACAGCCGACCTTGTTACTGTTGGCCGTAGCCTATCCACCAACCAGCATGGCCTGTGCGTAGTCCACTGTTGGTGGAACAGGAATACTATTCAGCCGGCTGTACCTTCTAGGAAACCTACATTCGGCTATAAATACTCCAACACCTTGGAATGGTAAGGACATCATCTGATATCTTAATCTTATCTAGCAATCTCTTAATATACACTTATATTCAGAGCAATCTAGTCTGATTCTCACGCCGGAGGGTGGTCACAAGGAGGAACCCCCCCTTCTCAGTGACGAGCTTACGGTGTCTGTTTTGCAGGTCCCCTGAAGAACAAACCTTCTCTGCTGGACCTCATCCTCGTGGGAAACATTACTTAACCCCCAGATTATCCGTAATCTGACCCGGGTCACTTAGTGTTTCTTCATTGGCGCCATCCGTGCATAAAAGCTAGAACTAATTCTTAGTTTTTTCAAAATTTCGGAAGAAATGGTTAACGTTACTCCGGTCCCAAGGCCAGTAAGTGACCAAGAAACCCCGGTGACCACAACCCCAGTAACTGGGAACACCGGCGGTTATACAAATCTTACGAACACTACCCCGGCTACCCAAGTCGGGGCAAGTGCAGTAAATATTCCACTGGGGTTCACTGATGCCCAGTTGGAGAAACGAACGAGGGTCCCTCGCCAAACACTAGATCAAGTCAAGGCGTGGGCCGAAGCACGACAGAAAGAGTTCCAGGCTGAGTTGGATGAACGCTTGCGTTCAGTTCAACAGGCTGACGAATTCGGCAGTACTCGCCAACATCTCAATATGAATAGTGAGTGCGAGTACTCAGACGATGAGCGGGAAGAATCCGATACCGACGCAAACCCTCGCCATAAGGCAAAAGGGAAGCGTAAGGAAACGGACTTCCAGCCGACAAGGAATTTTGGGGAAGTCTTTAAACCAACAAATGGGAGAGAAACCCGCGCGACTTCTCCAAAACCTTTAGACCAACTGCTGCAAATGCAGGAAAGTCTAAGTTCGCAAGGGACATTGCGGAAGCAATCGCCCCGAGAAGTGCCAAACAAATGTCCAACATCGGCACTTATGATGGTCTATCCGACCCAGACGACCACTTGAACAGATTCATTGCGGGGGCAACCGTCAGTAACTGGACGGAACCCACGTGGTGTTATATGTTCCAGATGACTCTGGTTGGAGCGGCCAAGGCATGGTTCGATCGTTTACCAGTCCACCACATTTATGATTGGGCGGACTTTCAGAACAAGTTCAGCCAGCACTTCAGCCAGCAGAGGAAATATACTGAAGAACAGTGGACGATCCTCAACTGCGTTAGAGAGGAGGATGAATCTTTACTAGACTTCATCACTCGCTTCAACTCCAAAAAGCTAAGTCTCGGCAACATAAGTGAAGATCTTGTTCGCGCTGCTTTCATACAGGGCGCCGAATACCCGGAGCTTATCCGCACATTGACGGGTAAGGATGGCATGCCATCAACATGGGATGCCATCATGACGGCGGCCAAGCGCTTTGCCGAGACGGAGAAGCAACTGGGAAGAGATCTTCCACAGAGTACACACCTCTACACGCAGAGGACCAGAGAAAACAATGTTCGGATCGCCCGGCAGAACAAAAAGAGGAAGCTAGGTATCTGGCAGTCAAGGGTAAACTTTGACACCTCGTCCAGCTCTCACCCTCTTGTTGGCGGAAGAAATCACACACACCCTTCAAGCCAAAAACACCGGTGGACGCCACTCACCAAAAGCGTCACGGAGATATTTGCCACTGAAAAGCTACCATGGCCAAAAGCTCCAATGATCCGGCAGCGACCTAATGCGGATCAGAGTAAATCCTGTGACTTCCACGGGACAAAAGGTCATAGTACGGAAGAGTGTACATCCTTGAAGGACATTGTTGAAGCATTCGTCAAGGATGGAAGACTGGCACACCTGGTGGCATCAATCAAGAAGGGAGGAAGGAGCGACAACCGGTACCGAGGCAACGGACGAAAGCCCGTTGACATCAGCATCAACATGGTTCATGGGAAGATCAGAGGAAGAAAAAGGCGAACGACGGAACCATGCGCGTGGAAGGAAGCTGAGGTGCGCTTCCCGCGAGTTCCAGGAGGACCCAGCAAAGAAGGCTCTATCGTCATCAAAAGCCAGCTGGGACACTACATCACTTCTCGCACTCTTGCTGACAACGGCGCCTCGTCAACGGTGATGTACAGGCAGTTCTTCGACAAGCTAGATGACGAAGACAAAGAGCGCCTGGAAACGATCTGCGCCTCGATGGAAGGGTTCGATGGCAGCACAAACACCCCCCTGGGCATCCTATCTTTCCCCGTCACTCTTACGGACGGGAATCACTCACGCACAGAAGACGTGGATTTTGTCGTAATGAGGAAGCCACACCACACATACGACATTCTCTTCGGAAGAGACGGGATGGCAAGATTCAACGCCGTGGTATCCTCGGTCCACGGCATGATGGGATGGCCAACAGCTGAGGGTGTAGCGATGATCACCGGCATTCCCCAGGTATGCATCGCATCTGTCTCATCTAAACCCAAACCAAAGATGGCTAAACCAACCATCACCGAGCCAGAAAGATGGGCCTTCAACGGCAAGTACCCTGACCAGGCCGTTTCCATTGGCCCAACAGTTGTTGATCCCACACGCACCTTACTCAAGCGCTTATTACAGAAAAACGCTGACATCTTCGCGTGGACACCAGCTGACATGACTGGTGTACCCCGAAGTAAGGCAGAGCATAAGCTCAAATGCGATCCGGCTGTTACGCCAATCGTACAAAAGCGCAGAGTAATGGGGCCAGAACAAACTAACGCGTGTAGAACCCAAGTCAAGGAACTCCTTGACGCAGGCATCGTACGCGTTAGTAGATATCAAACTTGGGTTGCAAATCCCATTATGGTACCGAAGAATAACAAACAATGGCGCATGTGCATAGATTTCAAGGACTTGAACAAAGCATGCCCCAAAGATTGTTATCCGTTACCTGAAATTGATCTTAAGGTGGATTCGTTGGCACCGTTCCGCCTTAAATGCTTCCTGGACGCGTATAAGGGATACCATCAAATCCACATGGCCGTTGATGATCAGGACAAAACCGCTTTTCGGACGCCCGATGGCACATTTTGTTATCAAATGATGCCATTCGGACTTAAGAATGCCGGGTCCACGTACCAACGCCTGATGGACAAAGAGTTTCATGCCCAAATTGGGAGGAACTTGGAAGTCTACATGGATGACTTGGTCATCAAAAGCCCTGACCCAGAAGCGATGTTAAAAGACATCGAAGAAACTTTCAACACGCTCAGGAAGATAAACATGAAGCTCAACCCGAGCAAGTGTGCCTTTGGAATGGAAGAATGGAAGTTCTTGGGGGTCATCGTCACTAAAGATGGCTTCAGAGTGAACCCTGAAAAGGTCGAAGCCATTATCAAAATGGAATCACCTACTACCATCAAACAGGCTCAGACACTGAATGGACGACTAGTGGCACTTAATCGCTTTTTGGCAAACCACGCGGATAAGTCGTTTCCCTTCGTGTCAACGTTGAGAAACTGTTTAAAGAAAACGCACTTTCGCTGGACACCAGAAGCGGAAGCAGCTTTTCAGGAGATTCGGTCACGCTTGATCGAACTCCCAACGCTCACAGCACCAAAAGCGGGAGAGGAGTTAATCCTATACCTTTCCGCAACAGATAGAGCAACCGGGGCAGTCCTGCTAGTAGAGCGGAAAGGCATCCAGATGCCAATCTACTATGTCAGTCGTATCCTAACAGACGTAGAAACCCGGTACTCTACCCTCGAAAAATTAGTCTTAGCACTTATACACGCTTCACGCAGGTTAAGACGATATTTCCAGGGTCACCCAATCACCATTCTCTCCAACTTCAAACTTGCAAACGTTCTAGGCAAACCAGAGTTATCGGGACGCCTAGCCAAATGGGCAATTGAGTTGGGGGAGTACGCGATAAAGTATAAGCCAAGACCAGCCATAAAAGGCCAGGTTTTGGCCGACTTTATTGCAGAAGTGCCTGCATCGCGGGAAAAAGAGTGCCAGGAAGAGGCTCAACCCTCTCCAGCACAAGACATCAATGATGTCTGGCGACTCTACACTGATGGAGCAGCCAGTAACGAGGGTTCAGGCGCAGGGCTGAAACTAACCAACCCAGCAGGCCAAGAATACACTTACGCTATTCGACTGGACTTTCCAAGTACGAATAACGAAGCCGAGTATGAGGCATTCTTGGCTGGGCTGAGAATTGCGCGTAAGATGGGAGTGAAAAACTTGGAAGCCCACGTGGATTCCATGTTAGTAGCCAATCAAATCAACGGGACGTACACGGCCGTGAACGACACAATGGCCCTGTACCTCGCACAAGCAAAATCCCTTATGCGCGATTTCAACGACTGCAAAGTCATACACGTCAAGCGAAGTGAAAACAAATCTGCGGATGCGTTAAGCAAGCTTACATCATTAGCCTTCACCCACTTAGGAAAGGATATCCGCATTGAACTTCTCGAGACACCTTCGGTCCCGCACAAGGAAATTTGTGTCATCCAAACCGGCACGGAAACGTGGATGACACCAATAATAAAATACCTTGCGGCAGGTACACTACCAGAGTCAAAAACACAGGCAAGAAAACTACGCTGTAAAGCACTAAATTATCAACTCATCGATGACATCCTTTACAGACGTAACTTTCTTGGCCCACTCTTAAGATGCGTGGACAACCAAGATGCTGACTACCTCCTAAGGGAAGTACACGAAGGCATCTGTGGAGTACACGCAGGTCCCCGCGCTGTTGTAGCTAAGCTAAACAACGCGGGATACTTTTGGCCGGGGATGCATACGGATGCGCTGGCATACATCAGAAAATGCAGGTCTTGCCAGCTTTACGCACCCAACACGCACCGCCCGAAGAATGAACTTGTTCCAGTCACCTCTTCATGGCCATTTCAGAAGTGGGCCATCGATGTGACAGGCCCATTTCCTACAGCAGCAGGAAATGTTCAGTTCCTAGTGGTAGCCATCGACTACTTCACCAAGTGGATAGAAGCAAAACCCTTGGCCCAAACAACCGCGAAACATATCAAAAAATTTATTTGGGAATTTATTATTTGTCGTTTTGGACTTCCACAGAATTTGGTGAGCGATAACGGCACCAACTTTGCTGACAAGAAGCTACAACGGTGGCTGAAAGAACTTCAAATCACCCACACCTTTACCTCAGTGGCACACCCGCAAGGTAATGGTGAGGTGGAAAGAGCAAATAAGAGCATCGTCGAAGGCATAAAGAAAAGACTCTTGGAACACAGATCCGGCTGGGTGGACGAGCTTCCACACGTCCTTTAGGAAAACAGAACACTGAAGAAGGCCAGTACGGGAGAAACCCTGTTCAGCCTTACTTATGGCACTGAGGCCATGGTCCCGGTCGAAATTGGTTTACCCTCACCAAGGCTCTTGATTCAGCCAGAAGACAATGATGCGGAAAGACGGTTAGACCTTATGCTAACCGAGGAACGCAGAGACTTAGCCGCAGTGCGTGAAGAGAACTACAAGCGACAAATGCAAAAGTACTACAACACGCGGGTAAAACTCTGCAACTTCAATGTAGGAGACTACATACTGCGTAACAACGAGGCTTCGAACCAAGAACGCCCAGGAAAGCTGGCCCCGGTTTGGGAAGGGCCATACATTATCAAAGAAGTCATGGGAAAGGGTGCATACCAGATCAAAAGGCTCGATGGCACTCCCATCCCAAGAACATGGAATGGAGCTCAATTACGCAAATGTTATATGTAGATCAATTCCAAACTTGTAAAGAAAAGGCCTAGAGCCACTTCTAATGGAAATGATTCTCCTTTCACAATGTGTTGATAGCCTTACCTTTATACTTATGAACTTCCCACACTGATGTGCCGGTATTCACCGCATAAATGGGGGAAGAAGTAAGTCGTTACGTGTGGAAGGCGACAAAACCCGCATAAACACAACGCTAAAAATCTCAAGTTTTAAGGAAAACCTACACGCAGGTCAGATGTAAGAAAAGTTTAGCCATCCTTGTAAGTGCAAGTGACGGTCTTACCCGCACAATCACGAACAAGGAAGCAAAACTTCAACCTATCATCTACCACGTTCAAAGGTTAACTTATTCTGAACACTTAGAAAATTTCAAAGGAAAAGATGAGGATAGCTTCCACGCAGGTCAGATATAAGTAAAGTTAAGCCATCCTACTAAGTGTAAGTGACGGTCATACCCGCACAATCATAAAAGAGGAAGCGAAACAAACTTATAATCTACCACGTTAAAAAGTTAACTTATCTAAGTACTAAAGAAATTGCTAAGTTAGATCAAAACATGCGTAAAATAAACAAGGCAAAGAATAAACACAATCTTTATTCCATCAAAGTCAAATATTACAAAGATAGCTATACAAAAGCAAAAATCTACGCTAACGGTGGAAAGGGATCTTCAGAATCAAGCTTCAGGACCACTTCCACTTGGACCCGCTCCATCAGTAGAGCGTGGTGGTTCAAGGAAAGCTTTAAGGATAGCTAGCCCATCATCAGCAGCAGCGACTTCATTCACCTTCTCCACCACCGGATGCGGGAAGGCGGCATACTGATTCACTGCTTGGTCGTAAACAGCTTCAGTATCAACATTATATAAAGGGAAGTTGGAAGGCGGGATGCCTTTCTCAACGAACCCTAGACCAAGCAGGAAGCCGGCCTTTTCCCCATCCTCATGAGAAGCGTTGAGGGCTGCGCTCATAGCATCGTCATAAGACGTCTATGAGAAAACCCGATGCACAACCTACAAAGAAAATATACAAGTATCAGAACCTTTTCTATTTACAAAGAAAAGCGTAAAGACATGAAAAGCATACCTGAGACAACGCTTCTCGAAGAAGCCATTCCTTGGCAACCAGAGCTTCTTGGAGGGCGGCTTGAGCTTGGGTGCAGGCGCGTTCAGCTTCATTTTTATTCAGGTTGGCAAGTAACACTTCCTTTGCAGCAGCCTCTTCGACGCCCTTTAGCTTCCGCTCAGTGTGGTCAAGCCCGCCCCTCTGGTCCAGGATCTCTTGGAGCTTCTTCGCGTCCTCCATCGCCAAGGCATCATGAGCCTGTTGGAGCGCCTCTAATTTAGCTTTAAGTTCCTCATTCTCGAGGCGTAGAGGCTCAGCAACAGCTTCAGCCTTGGTGGCCCTCTCAGTTGCGTTCCTAGCAGTTTCCTTAGCCAGCCGAAGCTGTTCGTTAACAGCTTGGGCAGCCTTGGAACGGGTCTCGAGACGGGCCTGAACCTCAACTTCAAGGGCCTTGAACGCCTTCTCCTTCTCTGCAGCCGCGGCGGAGAGCCTCCTATTCTCCTCCCGGACAGCCCGCGCCTGAGCCACTTCTTGAATGCCAGCTGCTTTTAACTTGTCGTTTTCACGACAAAGCAGCTCGACGCGCGGCTGCATAAGGGCTAGGAGAACCCGAAGCTCATTGGTTAGGCTACCCTCCTGGTAGCTAGCCATGGCTTCCCCCAACGCACCACTGGGAGCTGCGTGACGAGCCCAATCCACGCACTCCACAGGGGTGCGAAGGGTTGTTCCTCGGCGGATGTTCCATCGTGGAACATACACTTCATTGGAATCCGACACTGCAAAAACAAAAAGCAGTTAGGAAAATATGATAAAAAAAAAATAATAATAATAATATTAGGCCAAGAGAACCCTACGCACCTGTAGGGTCAATAACAGGCCGATAGCCGCCAAACACTTCACCTGAACCCAAGGGAAATCCGTCCAAGAGGTCAGGCAGACGGGAAGGAGGCAGAGGTTGGCGAGAATCCCCATGCATACCTGAAGGATCGGCCGTCGATGCCGATGACGGAGGAGGCATGGTGAGGTCCGCCGCGGTCGCCGTTGCAGAGTCCGCAACAAAAGTAACCGCCGGCTCAGTGAAGGATGCTGTAAAAATAGCACTCACAGCCGGCGGTGACGTCATCACAGCTGGAACAGTCGGCTCAAAGGAGTGAGCAACTGAACCAGCGGAAGCAGGCGCAGGCGCCTGGGTCGTTGCCTCAGGTAGGCTGACCAAGCCTACCGTCATTGGCGGGGAGGTACTCCTCTGCGCTCCACCCTGGAATGCGTCAACATCCACGCCTGCACAAAGAAGATAAGTATTAATGATGGAAAAACTATAAAGGTAAAAGGAAGTTTGTACTTACGGGTTTTCTTGAGCCTGAAAGTACGGACAGGCGGAGATGAACCCGATGGAGCCGGCCTCTTTGCGCCGCTCACCGTCGTCATCCGGGGCTCTCCGGAGGTGACAGTCGTCACAGCCTCCGGAGCGGTGGTCTTCTCACCACCGGGGTTCTCCGCCACCTCTTCGCTCTCGGCCTCTGAGTCAGACCGAGGCACTGGATCGGCAGTGGAGGCCACCTTCTCCTTCCCCTTCCCGCCGGCAGCTTTCTTCTTCCGCACCAACGGAGGACCATCTGCGGATTCCTCATCAGAACATACGATTAGAGGAATTCCAGCAGAGGTTTCAACATTGAAGGGTCGAGGGTTGAATAGCGCCTTACCTGGCCGCCTGGCGCTCAGGATCTCGTGACCGAGCGGGTAGACCTCCACAAACCGATCCCTCGTTTGCTCCAAGATGGGCAACTCGTTCTCATCAAGAGCACGAGTACCCATCCGAGCGGGACCATCACTCTCCCGCGGCTGCAGGAGAGACTGCAAGTCGTTCCCCTCTGAAATAAACAGGAAAAAAGTTAGAAGAGATTCTAAATCAACAAAAAGAAACAAAGCATACCGTAAGGAACAGAGTTCGAACAGTATTCGAGGACGATCGGGATCTTTCGCGCATCCGCATCCTTCCACACCCGGCTCATCCCGAGCATTACCATCCCGGACTCCGCAAACCGGTAAACCGGAGATTGGACTCGGGATATCTTCGAAAACCATTCCGCCTCCTCATAGTTGGAGGCGTGAAGGCTGGGAGGTGCTTGCCCATTTTTGAACTTCATGGCAAGGGGGATGGCGCGAGCGGAGATGTAGAAGAACTCCCGCTTCCACGAGCGAAGACTGCGCTCGGTTGCGCAAATCTTCAAACCCTTAATCCGGGTTATCAACGTATACCACCCCTGGATCAACGTATACCACCCCTGGATGCACCTCCAAGTGTAGAAGGTCATCAGGCGGTCAACATAGGGCTCAATGCCCAGAATCCGGCACACCCACTCGAAGTGCCGAATCTTGGCAATCGCCATCGGGTGCACCTCGGTCAGGTGCACACCGTGCCTCTCCAGGACACGGAAAACAAACTTTGTCAATGGGAACCTAAGATTCCCATAAACAAAGAATGCAGCATAAACCCCGATCTTGCCTCTGGGGGCATCGTACACCGTCTGATGGGGTTCAGGAAACTCAGGCTCAAGAGACTCGAGCATGAACTTCCTGACGACGTACCGATACAGATCGACGGGCAGAGCACACTGGCACTCGCCAGCAGTACTCTTGTCATCGGCTGTAGATTCGAGATCATGAGAAGACATCTTACAAGATGAAAGAAGAAAACGATTTCAAGAGAATGCTTGCCTGAAAAGGTGAGTATTCGCCGGAAATCGTTTAGAAGATGAAGAGAAAAGTGAAAGTGTGAATTACAAAGAACCCTCTCCCCCTTTATATACTAATCGCAATTAATGCGATGAATTTAATGCGGAGGAGAGAGAAATCAAAGGTGCAATGAAACTATGACACGTGGCAAAAAGCAAGCTGGCAACAGCTGTTGAAAGGACGCATACCATTAATATCGCGGCCACGCGCCCGAAAAATCGGGCCCACGCGCCTGAAAAAGTGTCTGGAATGACCAGGTACTGTCACGTCACCATAACTTCCTGCACGTCCTGACACAGTCAGAAGAAACCGTCGCACGACGTTTCAGAGGTTTGGACTGTTATCCTTTTACCAACTCTTCGAATTTCAAAAAAATTCAAAAAGATTCAAAAGTAAGCGGGAAAATACCCCTTACCTTGGCAACCAAGTAACCGTAAGACGGGTGCGGGTACAGTGTAAAGGCAAAACCCTTCACATACCTAGCACCCGCAGGGAATTGAAGCCAAGAATACCTCGGCAACCAAGTAACTATAAGACGGGTGCGGGTACAGTGTTAAGGCAAAACCCTTCACATACCTAGCACCCGCAGGGAATTGACGCCAGGAATACCTTGGAAGTAAAGTAACCGTAAGACGAGCGCGGGTACACTGTTAAGGCAAAACCCTTCACATACCTAGCGCTCCGCATGGAATTGAAACCAAGAAGGATCTTCTGGGCAATGCTTCGGAAACGGAAATAACATCCCCGCATAGCAGGAACGTCGAGAACTACATTGTTTGAAGCTCCAGGATGGAATTGGTGGTTTTAATATAATTGATCACTATGTTCAAAACTACCAAAACCTCATGGAGAATCCACAAAAGTGGGACTCAACGCTCCTGACTTGCGAGGAGGTTACAGACCTACCCGCATCATACCCAAAGATCAAGCAGGAAAGTCGGGAATTTCTGCGTGACATCAGGAAAACCGCGGGAAGAATCACCACGGAAAACCTAAAAACTTAAAACCCTTTTCAAAACCCCTTGCTAAGTCCAAAAGTTCACCTCACTTATTAATAATTCATGAGAAGAACATTGGACTGGGGGGACTTGAAGAGGTAGGTCTCAGCAGAGCCCAGTTGGACCCGCAAGACTCACCTTGAACAGGGACGTCTGCGCAACGACCAACTGCTCCAGCAGGACCCACCATGCTCAGATACCCTTACGCGCAGTACGCCAGCTGTACCCGCAGGGAAAGCCTCCCAATGGTGAAGTACCCCGCCTGTTCCCGCAGCTGCGGATACAAACCATCAGGGAAGGCTACCCACACTAACAGCAAGGCTACACGCACAAGGCATTAGCTACTTCAGTAGTCACATGAAGGAATGAGCAAGGCAGGAATACTCCCGCCTAAATGAGCCAGTCAGTATGCTTCTGGAAGATCTTTTGTACTATACCTAATAAGGTATTGGCAGCACAGACAATTTGACCAGAACAGCCCATGAACCAATCACAGGGTGACAGCTCACCGACAACAATACGAGGAGGAGCACCCTCTAGTACTGTTTGTCACTATTAGCCGCTGCCTAATCACCAACCCTAACGATGGGACGTGCGCAGCCTACAGTTGGTGGAACAGTGCGTAGCCGGCAGTCAAGGAACAGTGTACAGCCAACCTTGTTACTGTTGGCCGTAGCCTATCCACCAACCAGCATGGCCTGTGCGTAGTCCACTGTTGGTGGAACAGGAATACTATTCAGCCGGCTGTACCTTCTAGGAAACCTACCTTCGGCTATAAATACTCCAACACCTTGGAATGGTAAGGACATCATCTGATATCTCAATCTTATCTAGCAATCTCTTAATATACACTTATATTCAGAGCAATCTAGTCTGATTCTCACGTCGGAGGGTGGTCACAAGGAGGAACCCCCCCTTCTCAGTGACGAGCTTACGGTGTCTGTTTTGCAGGTCCCCTGAAGAACAAACCTTCTCTGCTGGACCTCATCCTCGTGGGAAACATTACTTAACCCCCAGATTATCCGTAATCTGCCCCGGGTCACTTAGTGTTTCTTCACTTGGTTTGTTAGCCAAGTGGCGGCAGAGGCACAAATTGGAGCAATTGAGCATGACACTTGAGGATGGAATTTTGTTCCATACAAAACAGTTTTAATAGTTGTGTGGAATATTATCAAGATACTGCCTAACTGAATGCTGAAAATGTTGATATATAGCATTTGTCGTATGGGCGACGTAGGGCTGTTCAAAAAGCCCGCGGCTCGCTCGAAAATAGCTCGGCTCAAAATAGCTCGATTCTAAATGAGCTCGGCTCGATTTCTAAACGAGCCGAGCTCGAGCCAGAGTCAGCTCGGCTCGTAGCTCGGTCTTGGCTCGACTCATTAGCTTGGCTCGTTAAGATATATAATAATAGCATACCAAAAAATTAATAAATAAAAATTATACATATATTATGTCGTAGATGCCTAAAACCTTATAAAAGAATAACTAAAATAAAACATATAAAGTTATAAATTCTCTAGTTTATAAATTTTATATAATATGTATGTTAAAGTTATATTTTTTGTCTTTTATATATCAACATTTGTAAAATACAAAATAAAAAAATAGCATATAAAAAATAAAAAAATTTAAAAAAATTAAAGGAACCCAGCTCGGCGAGCTCGGCTCGAGCTTTAAACGAGCCGAGCTCGAGCTCGATTTTTCAACTCGATAAAGAAAACGAGTCGAGCTCAAACCAGCTCGAGCTCAAGCACACTCCGGCTCGACTCGACTCGTTTACTGCCCTAGGGCGACGGTGGGAGTGAGATTAGGCCTTTCCAAAACTTAATGGCCTTGCACAATGCAAAGCTGACCTTGTTTCGGATTATTATTTTTGGTATAACGATGTTGATGTATGGAAGTCTCAGCCACCGAGTCAGCAAAATGAACTTCCGGAATATAATGTCCTGAATGTCTCTAGAGCGTGACAGATATTTCATGGCAACGTAATAACTTGAAATGGGCTCTTGATGAAGAACCAGGCTTCCCTATTAAATCTATCAGACATAAATCATGGCAACTACAGGAAGAAATAGTTAGGAAGAAATGGTTATTATAAATGTAACAACCGGATAACGCTAAAGATTAATCTTCAACTGGAGATGGGAGGATGAAAGGACACTGAATCTGTAAGCGTTATAAATGAGGAATATATTTATTAGTTCTCGGTTATAAACGTGTTGTGGGATTGTCCAAGAAACTTCGCGTCATCTCTTAATTTCGTGTGGAATGCCTAGCTTTATTTGGACTTTCACAAGCCAATGGCATAAAACATTTTCAAGTATCATAGCTTCATCATAGGTTGTAGAAGCAAGAAGAAACTCTTAATACTATCTTGAGGATCACGTATTGGAGAATATGGAGAGCACTGAATGATAAAGTTCTTAACAACAAAGGCATTTTTATAAAACAAGTTTTGTAAGTCATTAAATTCTTGAACTTCCAATGGGTCAAAAGTAGATCAAAAGATTGTTAAACTTGTTCCATGAATTTGAAAATTTGGTGTAGTTTCAATTTTGTATATACTCCAATTCATGGTTATGTAATCTTGGTGTCTAGCTACTTGCTAGGTACTTGTTTTTACATATATGTTATATATCGACGCCGTTAAGTCCAAGGCACCCTGCCAACAGAAGAGCATACATGTTACAAGAGTACAAGTATCAAATAATAAACCCTAGCATATTAACCAACGGTTAAAGTGCTGACGTGTTGGATAGTACATCTTGACATGATGGCGTCATCGTATCTAGCGTTGCAACATGCATCAAAGAATCGCACGTCATTTATTATAGCCGATCTTAAAAAGTTGTTATACAATTACTCATATCCTCATTCAGGAAGAGGGACTCCATACCTGTCAACCATTATGCATTTACTACACTCATTATCCTTAAGTTTATAATAACTATGCAACTTTATTACTTATTCAAATGTCAATATCTGATCATAATAAGAATTTTCTTATTATGACATTCCCTTTGTTGTGACAAGATTAACAATTGCTATTTATATAGATCAAGAAGTGAAAATCTTGGTATGATGTTCACCCTCTCCAACACTGTTTGTATAGCTCCAAGTCCATGAAGATCTTTATACCAACAAAATTATTTGAATCATCATTTAAATTTTTAAGGTTCATGGTCTTTAATTAGAGTTAATAGCGCTTATGCTAAGTTTTGGAAGTTACTATTGAAAATTTTTGCTACTAATGGTGCTAAGTACAAAGGTTTATACTGATGAAGGATATTATTGTTCACAAATTAAATTACTACTAATTATGGCAACTTTTTTTACTGAGGAATTGTTGCTATATATCAAGAAGAGTTACTATCACGAGAACATGTTGCAACTGGTGCCAACTTGTTTCTACTTAAGATGGTTTCTACTAATGCCATACTTGCTATTGGCACAAGTTAATACCGACAAGCGTAAATAATGAAGTTAGTAACGAGGCAAGTTGCTACTCTCGACAAAGTTAATTCCAGTTATTGAGAAAGTTACAAGTAGTTGTCAATGTTATCTATGCGATTTCAAGAGAAGATTTGAGAGATGTTCTTCTAAGTTTTATGAAGATCTTGTTTTCGTTTTCTTAGACTAAATTCGCACATGGATAATCTTATATTAAGTTGATTACTATAAGTAATAATTATTTCCCATATGAACAGTTGACGTTAAGCAATTCCTTGTATGTGTTAGGTTTGTTCTTTAATCAAACAATAACTGAAAACCCTAATTGTTCTTCTACTACCTGTTTTTTAAGATATTTTTATTTGAGTAAAATATTCCCTGAATCTTGATAAGTCATGACACCATAGAATGTTTTCAAATCAACAACCAATTTTGATTTGCATTTTGCTATTAATTTTGTCATTTTTATGAAAATTAGCAAAGCACACAACTTTTGTTACCTAATTTAGATATATGGATTAAATTTATAATGGACTTACTAATAAGTAATAAGCCTCCCAACTTGGTTAGAAGCGAATATGCATAAGCAACAATGAGATCTAACAAGGTTTGTTGTATTTTTCTAGTGTTAAAGGAACCGAACATGAAACTCTAAAAGAATATTAAAACTGAAACCCATCGATATAGTGAAACGCTCTGAACCCATCGTGTCTCGGTGATGAGTTTACACATGCACTATAGTTCTTAAACAAAAGATTTCATAACATGCAATGGAAAAACATAACATCATCCGTACTTGTAGACTGTAGTACCATATCCTTACAGAACAAAATTAGATTGTTTGAACATCACATAACATAAACATAGCCATGTATCTCCGCCTCATTGTGAGTCATGCCCTCAAAGATCAACACCTGCTAACATGATATGCATACTAAAAGCTATTCCCATCTAGTGAGTTCTAGAGTTTAAACATTTACACATCCATAACATGTAATATTAGTTAGACTAATAACTCATACATACCACATAGAGCACAACATATTCATAACATACCATACCATACATTACAAGTCAAAAGAGTTTAGTTGCCATATTTCATACGAGATCGTGATCCCCTCCATACATATGATTGTCATCTCTCAACATTACACAATCATATAATTCCCGACATGCCAAAAACTCACATCAAAGTTACATACACCCTGAAGGTTAAACACACGACCACGCGGGACAAAGTAGATCTAAAGCGTACATTTACTTATAACACATTCTTTAAAAACAGAATTAAGACCGAGAACCGAACCAAATAAACTTAAATGACATTGAAGCCCAAATTGAGTTATTACAATCCAACCCACCCGTTGATGATCTTGGTTTGCATTTCGGGGTTTTAACATAACGTAACTGAAGAAACACTAAACGACCCCGGTAGATTATGGATAATCTTAGGGTTAAGTAGATGTTTCCCACGAGGGTTAGGTCCGGCAAAGATGGTTATTCTTCTTGACCTGCAAACAGACACCGTGAGCTCGTCACTGAGAAGGGGGGGGGGGGTTCCTCCTTGTGACCACCCTCCGGCGTGAGAATCAGACTAGATTGCTCTGAATATAAGTGTATATTAAGAGAAATAGCTAGAGAGGATAACATAAGATGATGATACCGTTCCAAGGTGTTGGAGTATTTATAGCCGAAGGTAGGTTTCCAAGCAGGTACGGCCAGCTGTATAATATTCCTTTTCCACCAACTACGGGCTATGTACGTGCCACGATGGGAGTTGGTGGGTAGGCAGCGGCTGATAGTGACATGGCCGGCTGTATACTATTCCTTTTCCACCAACTACAGGCTATGTACGTGCCACGATGGGAGTTGGTGGGTAGGCAGCGGCTGATAGTGACATTTTGTACTAGAGCATGCTCCTCCTCGTACTATTGTCGGTGAGCTGTCACCCTGTGATTGGTTCATGGGCTGCTTTGGTCAGATCTTGTCTATTTTGTCCATACCTTGGCAGGTATAGTACAAAAGATCTTCCACAAGCTTACGGACTGGCTCTTTTGAGCGGGAATATTCCCGCCTTGCTCATTCCTTCTTCAGGTGACATTGCTGAAGTACAAGAGTTAGTGCCTTATGCGTGTAGCCTTACCGTTAGTGCGTGTCACACCCCGACCAAAGGCGGAACATGCCGGGGTGCAACGTGATTGGACAAATACACAAGACACTATTTAAAGTGACAATATTTATTCAACTCATTTTATTTCAACAAATCAATAACAACACATCTCGTTCGTATAAATAAATAGCATTCATATTGTTCGTTTTACTAATACCCTAATAGTCTTGGTAACGTTTTCCGTCAAGCACTCGAGTCAACAAAAGTCAAACCTGTAGCATTTCATAAAATAAAGTTTGTCAACACAAAGGTTGGTGAGCAATTCATAAGTTTGAGCATATAAGTGTATAGTATGAATATCCACAAAACTTGTATACAAAACAAAAAATAAGAGCTATAAGCTGGAATAAATAGTTATCGCTAAACAAGTTAGCGACACCTAGCTATTGGCAATTAATCTAGGATTTTATGACAGTTGCTAATAAGCTTACATTAGCACCACCTAGCTACAAGGGGATGCCGAGTAGTCTAGGATTTATAGTTATCGTTAATAGCATACGTTAACGACACCTTGCCATTGCCAAATGGTATAGGATTTATAGTTTCACCATCCAAAAGCTGTAAACACATAATCAAATAAGCATACAACACCAAATCGAGCAATTATTCAAGTAAGGTATACAATCACGTTTGTGGGTTTAAGATGCAAGTAATTAAAGCATTTAGTTTGATAAGTATGAAATGTCACCCCGAAACGAAAGATGGAAAAAGGGGGTATGAAAGTACTCACCTCGATTGATGAATCGAGAAATAAATAGATAAATAAATGAAGCTCGAATGGTAAACGAACAGATCCAACTTGAAACGATAAACACCGTAGCTAAAATAAATAATGTATTATATATTGATGAACTTGAAACCATAATGAAACTATATTGGAAACATTGGACGAGAAGGTTAGGTTGTAAATCGGATTACCGGTTAATTTGTTAATGATTAAGGACTCGTACTTAATTGATAATTTAAAATAAAATATTATTATTTTATTGGACTTTTAAATAACTAAAACAATATCAAAATAGAAACAAGACGTGCTTAATTTAAGAGTTCGGGTTTTATAAAAAATGAATTGGTAATAAAGTTTGTAAAAGTATTATTAATGAAGATGATAGTAATGATAGTAATAATTCAAAAAAAAGATAGGTTGTATATATATATATATATATATATATATATATATATATATATATATATATATAAGATAAAGATAATAGTAATAATAGCAATAATTATTATTAATAATACTAATATAGTATAATACTAATAATAATAGTAATAGAATAAAGATCTTAATATTAATTAAAATGTTGTTGATAAAAAAAATGATAATAATAATAATAATAATAATAATAAATTATATTGATAGTAAATTATGATACCATACGCGATGTTGGTTTGATTTCTAAACGAGTTCGCAAATTAACTATACTAATGTTATTGATAGTAAGTAATGATAAAATATGGTTTTAATAGATAATAATAATTGTTTTGTTAAATGATAATAATAACAATAATAATAGTGATAATAATAATAATAGTAAATATTATCTTCTTAATAATAAAAATAATAATATTAATAATAATAATAAATATTATCTTGTTAATAATAATAATAATAATAATAATAATAATAATAATAATAATCTTTATGTATTTATGTTAATACTAAATAGAAATGATAAATTTATTAAGTATATAAAAAAAAACCAAAACCGATCTAGGATGAGACCCGAACCCGAGACCTCTCGTTCAACAACTTATGCACTAACCAACCGAAACAAAATATCAATTGTTAACTTAAACCCATAAGAAAATAACATATCCATTTCCCGGGTGTTCGTCTTTTACCCAAAATCAAACCAACTCGTTTCCAAAAATTATAACCAATAAATAAAACCGATTACGAACAATCTAAATCTAAAATTCGATATATGAAATTTAATAATACCAACACCCAAATTTTATACCTTTTTCGTGTTCACGAGTCGTGGCTCGATACCGGGAATGAACCCGAGCTAAACCTGCCGGAGACGAGGACAACGGCAAGTGAGAGAGAGAGAGAAACGGAGGGAGAGAAACAGAGAGAGAGAAACGACGCGAGGGAGAGAGAGAGAGAGAGAGAGATAGAGAGACAGTGAGAGAGAGAGAGACACGGCGGAGCGGCGGTGGCCGTTTTCCCGGTCGTCGAAGAAGCCAAAGGGGAGAAAGAGAGAGGCGCAGAGAGAAAAGAGAGGGAGTGCAGCGAGGGGGAGAGAGTACGCGCACCGGTGGCCGGTTTCCGGTCACCGGAAAAACGATCCGAGAGAAAAGAGGGTGGCCGAGGTGATGGTGTCGCCGGAGAAGGTGTTACGGGCTGCGGTGGAGGTGGTGGTTTAGTGGTGGTGCGTCGGGAGGTGGTCTTGCCGGAAAATCGGGCTCGCCGGAGCCGATTCCGGTCGCCGGAATTGTGAGAGAGAAAGGAAGTGGCGGCTAGTGTTAATATGTTTAGGTTTAGGTTATATTTTTCCTTTTTATATGCAATACATATTTTCAAAACTGGCCCCTCAAGTTTCAATCGTTGTTTAATATGAGTTTAAATGTTCTAAAAGCTTATAACAACTTAACGAAAATTATTTTGAACCCTCTTATGTTTTTCTTAACGACATTTTAATATGACCAATATCGATTTATTGCTGATCGAGGTATATAATAATATTATTTGATAAATAAATAAAGAAATAAAAGATGTTGAGTCGGGTTTGTATAATAAAGGTTTGCAACACGAATACAAATCGATATCCGAATTTGACGAATGTCACAGTATCCCCAACTTTTTGAAAATTTCGTCTCGAAATTAAAATAACTCAAAGAAAAGTAATTGTTAACGAATGTTGTCCTTAGTAAGATAATTGCGTGAACAAATTTTTTAGCAACAGAATAACGTCAAATCCTTGCATGACTCGAAAAACGCTACAAATGAGAAACATGATAAAGGCACTTATATATAGGAAGTACCAGCGGCGTATCCACCATGCCCTTATCATAACTCGCGTTTCTACCGTCTTTCCGCTATCATTCTCGGACCTGAGTTATCGCACACAAGTGTACTTACTATGGCTTCCATATGGGGATTTCGATAATTAAGTGTGGACCCAAAATTATTTAGATCGTCGTATGGTCCACATGGTTCGTCCATTGTGTGGTTTAAGAGACATATTTATTTTGAAATATTTAACATAGATGTGTAAATAAATTTGTTGAATTTTACCAATATTGACAAAAGGTACTAACGGTTGAAAATTTCGAAATTGACTTTTTAATAAGTAGAGAAATGGGATACATAAATGAAACAATTTAAAGTCTTAGAATATAAACCAAGGTGAAAAATGACAATTCGGCTTAAATTTATTAAAGATGATCAAATAAATAAAATCCATTGTAGACAAATAGGAGACGAGGTTGAAGTCAAATGTCATCAGGATAATTGTTAAGTCTATAAATCGAGGCATTAACTAACACCGATAAATGAAATCCGATAAGTGTAAATGAGAAAACCCCAAAAAGAAAGTACATGAGGTCGAGGTAAACAACGTTACAATTAACAATAATCTCGTACAACGAGTTTCACATGCGAACGAACTTGAGGTTATAATTATTTGAGGATATAATTACATGAAATGCAACAACATGAGAAATAAGGTGAGTTTCTTTGCGGTGACGCATACATGTATCAATATAATTAAAATAGCATTTGATTAACCAAAACAATTGATAAAATGTGATAAAAACATGAATACGGCCACTATTGTGAAACCATTTATATAATCATCATTATAATAACGGTTTCTAATAGCGCCAAAACTTGTAGACAACCACACATAGGCCGTTAATAGATTAGATGAAGTGATATAGAATAATGCATAAAATCGTGTTTACATAAATGCTCAAATGTAAATTACGTAATCATGACAATATCGTTCAAAAAGATAAACGAGATTTTGGCGAAGTTATGGTTTTGAAAGTATTACACATTGTTATCAAATAACTTGGATTCGGTCAAATCAAAACACCAAAATGAAATCTCATGTGCATAAAGTTACCATCGAAACATCTAGTTAAATGAAAAGAAAAATCGCAAAAATCGTGAGACTCGAATTAATGTCCAAATATGTAACTCGCGTTTTATATGTTCATTGAAAATATAAAAATAACATTTAAAATGAAATTTCAAGTAAAGTCGTTTTATTGTTTCCAAGAAAATGAATATAATAATACCAATACATATCGCGGTATCGCGTAGCTAAAGAAACGTTTTGATCATTATCAAATGTAAATCTTGTAAGTCCAGTTTGCTAAAGGAGTTTGTATACATTGAGCTATTGCGATGAAAATAAATTATATAAAGTGATGACGCTTGCGATAATAAGAGGTAATAGTTTGCGTAAATCGTTATTGAGCAAAAATTTATGTAACAATATAAAATATTTATAAATGCATCCCAAGATTTGCAAAACCATGGTCATTGAGTTTATGCAGTATGAGAAAAGTTGTAATTTATTACTAAATTAATTTTGCATTCAACATTCAAAATGAAACCTCGAATTTATAAAGTCTTTATGAGATTTATCACCTTAGGTGACAATATTTAAAATCTTGAAATCATGCATATAATTGTTTAATAATCTTTGAATGCAAATCCTAAAAATCAAATTTTGTTGTCATGACAATATTACATTTTACAAAGATAATTTATAAAATATGAACATAACATGTAAACCGTTAATCTTGAAAGAGTTTATAATCCATAAGTGATTATTTGAACACATGTGGTTGTTATAAGTACACTAGTTGTATGTAGGTATATATGTATATATAAAAAGAATTGTGGGTAAAACGAAGCTTGTGTGTATATGGAGAGGTTTTAGGCTTCGAATGGTGGATGATTTGGAAATTTTTAGTAGTAGGTGGGAGTGTTTAGGTCGGTTTGAGTAGTTGAGTTTTCTTGAGTTGAATCGATGGGGTTTGTTGAGTTTAGGTCTTTTGAGTGGTTTGGATGCTTGTGTGAGTAGTGGTTGGATGGGAACGATGTGGCGATAAGGTTTGGTGAATTTACCTAGCATGGGTCGAGGGATTTGAGTCATAGTTGGGTAAGCTTTGGTCTTTATATGTTCAAGGCATTTTGTGGGAGTGTTTGTCGGTGTCTTTGAAGTATTAGGATAGTGAGTTTGATAGGTTTTCGTGGCGTGGGAGTGTCGGTATTTAAGCCTTTTTGTTGGGTAACGTTGTACATCTTGGAGTTTTGCATGGGATTTGAGTAGGTGAGGGTATACTTTTGGATGTTTAGGTTTCGTTCATATTGAGGAAAGATTTGAGTGTGCGGGAAAACTTTTGAAGTGTAAGGATGATGTGATTTAAGGCGGTAGTTTGAGATGGGATACGGGTGTTTGGGAATTTGTGGTTGCGTTTAGAGGGATTTTGACTAATAGTAGCTATTAAATTGAAAATATCATAATTTATAAATAATGTTTGAAATGTGCATTAAAATTTTGATGATTGAAATTGCAAGTTAATATATATAAATATATACATTATATCATATAAATAAAATTTCCGAGATCCGAGCGTGTGAATCACACAAATCTCTATAAAAGGTTAAAATAATTAAATTTTTATTTATTTTTTTTAATTTATTATTATTATTTTGCTTATGAGGAAATTTAAAATACGTAAATTGAATGTTAAAATTTGTTATGAGGTTTCAATATTAAATGATGAATGTCGTCTTGGAAGCATAAAGTTGCGAAGTGAAAATCTCTTTACCAAGTTCGTTACTTAATATCGTGTAATGAATAATATCATAGTGAGTTAAAATAACCGGCATTGAAAATCGAGAAATCACAAGTAAACTATTTGGATCTTTAAAGTAAAATTTCTATGAAGTTTTGCATGAGAGTTTTCAAGAAGATTACAAACTATAAGTTTGTGACTTTCTTGAAAGATAATGGCAAAACTATCATAAAAATTTTAAACGCGTAAATTCGTATGATGTAATTTTTTTTTATTTTTTTTTTTGCGAAAATTTATAACGAACCAAAGATTGCATGATGAAAGTTGTTATGAAAACAAATTTGGATAGCGAAAATCCTACCACGTGTATTATATAATGTAGTATAATTAAAAATGTCGTGAAAAGTTTAAGTAATTTAAATTTTTGAAGTGGTCGTACAAAATAAACAGAATAGTTATAAAAATAATATTTTATAAAATTTTGTACAAGGACTTTAAAGAAAATTTTAAGGTTTATTCAATAAGAAATTTACTTGAAAAGTTGAGATGAGATTTATCATAATCTTCTTGATATGATGAAATTTATATAATAAGATTTTTGTTTTGTAAATAGTCTTAATGAAAATAAATGGCATATTAAAATCATTATAAATAGATCAAACTATATATACACATATAGTTATTATTATTATTATATATTTTTTTAACTTATATCGAAGAGATTTTTAATGAACGAAATTTGCAATAAAATTCCTTGTGAAATCAAATTGAGAAAATTGGTGTAAAATTTTACCATATAAAATTCAAAAGATATAAAAGAATTAATAACAATAAGAAAAATATAACATTTATAAATGAAGACTTGTGATAAGAATTTATAACAAAATAAAGGAAAAATGGTATAAATTCTTGAAATTTGTAAATAATGTCTTAAGAATTTAAAGATAGAAAAATCGTGCATGAACCACCATGACTTGATATTCAAACTCTAAAAAAAATACATTTACAAAACACCACGTTGGAGTCCAAACATGTGCACGAACCACCGCGACTTTTCATGTTTTTGACTCAAATAACAATAATAACACAATAAATCGAGAGACAACGTCATGTTAAAACTCTAGTCCACGAACCACTGCGGTTCTATTGTTTCAACACCGAAAATTTGGATGGCAAGCGAAATGCCCGCATTCGACTACTTAAAGTGGTCATCTTATATGAGACAATCTTTAAGGAGATTTGAAACAACGGGATCCAAGTTAAGCTCGTGATCCATAAAACACAATAAAAATCTATTGTTTTTACGTTTTAAGGTAAGGATACCTTGGAGTACTATGAAAGTGTGTATATGTGTATATTTATGATTTGATAAAATAAATAAGTATATAAATAAACAAGTGCATTGAACAATCAAGTAGGGTGAACACGTATAGGCAACACGTATAAGGACCCTAAAGTAAAAGACTATTCTAGGTCGTTACGTCTAACCACCTATCTTATAGTCTTGTGGCTCTGATACCAATCTGTCACACCCCGATCAAAGGCGGAACATGCCGGGGTTCAACGTGATTGGACAAATACACAAGACACTATTTAAAGTGACAATATTTATTCAACTCATTTTATTTCAACAAATCAATAACAACACATCTCGTTCATATAAATAAATAGCATTCATATTGTTCATTTTACTAATACCCTAATAGTCTTGGTAACGTTTTCCGTCAAGCACTCGAGTCAACAAAAGTCAAACCTGTAGCATTTCATAAAATAAAGTTTGTCAACACAAAGGTTGGTGAGCAATTCATAAGTTTGAGCATATAAGTGTATAATATGAATATCCACAAAACTTGTATACAAAACAATAAATAAGAGCTATAAACTGAAATAAATAGTTATCGCTAAACAAGTTAGCGACACCTAGCTATTGGCAATTAGTCTATGATTTTATGACAGTTGCTAATAAGCTTACATTAGCACCACCTAGCTACAAGGGGATGCCGAGTAGTCTAGGATTTATAGTTATCGTTAATAGCATACGTTAACGACACCTTGCCATTGCCAAATGGTATAGGATTTATTGTTTCACCATCCAAAAGCTGTAAACACATAGTCAAATAAGCATACAACACCAAATCGAGCAATTATTCAAGTAAGGTATACAATCACGTTTGTGGGTTTAAGATGCAAGTAATTAAAGCATTTAGTTTGATAAGTATGAAATGTCACCCCGAAACGAAAGATGGAAAAAGGGGGTATGAAAGTACTCACCTCGATTGATGAACCGAGAAATAAATAGATAAATAAATGAAGCTCGAATGGTAAACGAACAGATCCAACTTGAAACGATAAACACCGTAGCTAAAATAAATAATGTAATATATATTGATGAACTTGAAACCATAATGAAACTATATTGGAAACATTGGACGAGAAGGTTCGGTTGTAAATCGGATTACCGGTTAATTTGTTAATGATTAAGGACTCGTACTTAATTGATAATTTAAAATAAAATATTATTATTTTATTGGACTTTTAAATAACTAAAACAATATCAAAATAGAAACAAGACGTGCTTAATTTAAGAGTTCGGGTTTTATAAAAAATGAATTGGTAATAAAGTTTGTAAAAGTATTATTACTGAAGATGATAGTAATGATAGTAATAATTCAAAAAAATGATAGGTTGTATATATATATATATAGATATAAGATAAAGATAATAGTAATAATAGCAATAATTATTATTAATAATACTAATATAGCATAATACTAATAATAATAGTAATAGAATAAAGATCTTAGTATTAATTAAAATGTTGTTGATAAAAAAATGATAATAATAATAATAAATTATATTGATAGTAAATTATGATACCATACGCGATGTTGGTTTGATTTCTAAACGAGTTCGCAAATTAACTATACTAATGTTATTGATAGTAAGTAATGATAAAATATGGTTTTAATAGATAATAATAATTGTTTTGTTAAATGATAATAATAACAATAATAATGGTGATAATAATAATAATAGTAAATATTATCTTGTTAATAATAAATATAATAATATTAATAATAATAAATATTATCTTGTTAATAATAATAATAATAATAATAATAATAATAATAATCTTTATGTATTTATGTTAATACTAAATAGAAATAATAAATTTATTAAGTATATAAAAAAACCAAAACCGATCTAGGATGAGACCCGAACCCGAGACATCTCGTTCAACAACTTATGCACTAACCAACCGAAACAAAATATCAATTGTTAACTTAAACCCATAAGAAAATAACATATCCATTTCCCGGGTGTTCGTCTTTTACCCAAAATCAAACCAACTCGTTTCCAAAAATTATAACCGATAAATAAAACCGATTACGAACAATCTAAATATAAAATTCGATATATGAAATTTAATAATACCAACACCCAAATTTTATACCTTTTTCGTGTTCACGAGTCGTGGCTCGATACCGGGAATGAACCCGAGCTAAACCTGCCGGAGACGAGGACAACGGCAAGTGAGAGAGAGAGAGAAACGGAGGGAGAGAAACAGAGAGAGAGAGAAACGACGCGAGGGAGAGAGAGGGAGAGATAGAGAGACAGTGAGAGAGAGAGAGACACGGCGGAGCGGCGGTGGCCGTTTTCCCGGTCGTCGAAGAAGCCGAAGGGGAGAAAGAGAGAGGCGCAGAGAGAGAAGAGAGGGAGTGCAGCGAGGGGGAGAGAGTACGCGCACCGGTGGCCGGTTTCCGGTCACTGGAAAAACGATCCGAGGGAAAAGAGGGTGGCCGGAGGTGATGGTGTCGTCGTTTTATTGCACCTGCGCTTTCTCTCTCCTCCGCATTAAATTCATCGCATTCATTGCGATGAGTATATAAAGGGGGAGAGGGTGCATTTCAATTCACACCTTCACTTCACTCTTCTTCTAAGCGATTTCCGGCGAATACTCTAACTTTTATGTCGAGCATTCTCCTGAAATCGTTCTCTTTCATACCCAAAACATGTCTTCCATTCATGATCCTGAGGTTACTGCGGAGGAGTCCGATGTATACCCCGAGAAACCGATGTCCGCGTCTGACAAGGACGACAAGAGTACTGCTGGCGAGTGCCAGTGTGCTCTTTCTGTCGATCTATACAACTATATCGTCAAGAAGTTCATGCTCGATCCTTACGAGCCTGAGTTTCCGGAGCCTCACCAGACGGTGTATGATGCCCCCAAGGGCAAGATAGGGGTTTATGCCTCATTCTTCCTGTAAGGGAATCTCAGATTCCCATTAACGAAGTTTGTATACCGTGTTTGGAGAAACATGGTGTACACTTGACGGAGGTACACCCAATGGCGATCGCTAAGGTCCGCCATTTTGAATGGGTGTGCCATATTCTGGGCATCGAGCCCCGTGTCGAACGCCTGATGACCTTCTACTCCTGGAGGTGCATCCAGGGCTGGTATACCTTGGTCACTCGGATCAAGGGTTTGAAGATCTGCGCTACCGAGCGCAGTCTTCGGTCTTGGAAACGGGAGTTCTTCTACATCTCTGCCCGCGTCGTCCCTATCGCGATGACGTTCAAGAACGGGAGAGCACTCCCCAACCTTCACGCCTCCAACTACCAGGAGACGGAATGGTTTACCAAGATCTCCCGGATCCAGACTCCGGTTTACCGCTTTGCGGAGTCTGGGATGGTGATGCTCGGGATGAGCCGGGTATGGAAGGATGCCGGTTCTGGGATGCCGCAAGTACCTATCATCCTCGAATACGGTTTGAATTCTACTCCCTACGGTATGCTCCGTCTTTTTTGCTGATTTAGGGTTTTTCTTCTAACTGTTTCTTTCTTTTTATTTTCAGAGGGAAAACAACTTGCAATCGCTTCTGCAACCGCGGGAGACTGGTGGTCCCGCTCGACTGGGTACTCGTGATCTCGACGAGAACGAGTTGCCCATTTTGGAGCAAACGGCGGACAGATTCGTGGAGGTCTACCCGCTGGGCCACGAGATTTTGAGCGCCACGCGGCCAGGTAAGGGATTCTTTAATCCTCGCCCTCTGCATGCTCAGACTTCTGCTGAAGTTCCTTTAATTTTGTCATCTTCTGATGAGGAATCCGCAGATGGGCCTTTCTTCGTGAGGAAGAAGAAAGCTGCCGCCGTGAAGGGCAAGCCGAAGGTTACCTCCGCCGTCGACCAAGGAAATCAGTCTGACTCCGAGACTGAAAGCGAGGAGGCGGCGGGGAACCCTGGTGGTGGTGAGACAATTGTCTCGGAGGTTGAGAAAGCTGTCACCTCCGAGCAACCAAGTTCTACGACGGTGACTGGCGTGAAGAGGCCAGTCCATCGGGTTCATCCCCGCCCGTCAGAACTTTCAAGATTAAGAAAACCCGTAAGTATAATTTTATTTACCTTTCCCGCATTTCTTTCCGCCGTTGTTTCTAATATTTTGTTTTCATGCAGGAGTGGATGCAACCGCATTCCAAAGTGGTGCGGGAAGAAGCAGTTCTGGACCCACGACGATAGGTTTGGTCAACCTATCCTAGGCGATGACCCAGGTGGCTGCGCCTGTTTCCAGTGTTGGTTCAGTTGCTCATCCCGTTGAGTCAACTGTTCCAATTGTGACGTCATCTCCGCCGGCTGTCAGTGCCATCTTCACTGCATCCTTCACTGAGCCGGCGGTGATTTTTTCTGCGGGTTCCTCCGCAGCGGCGGCCACGGTTGTGAGTTCACCTCCAGTGAGTTCACCTCCGATGGTCTCTACCGCGGCGGCTAATACCATGCCTCCTCCGGCACCGGCTACTACCTCGTCCATGGCCGGTTCATCAGGTATGTTCAGGGTTGGGGCTTCTAGCCAATCTTTGCCTCCTTCCCATCTCTTTGACCTCTTGGATGGATATCCCTTAGGTTCAGGTGATGGGTTTGGTGGCTACCGGCCTGTTACTGACCCTACAGGTGCGTGGGGTTCTTTTGACCCATTATCTATTTTTATCATTTTTTCCTAACTGTTTTTTGTTTTTGCAGTTTCGGATTCCAATGAGGTGTATGTTCCACGGTGGAACATCCGCCGGGGAACAACCCTTCGAATGGCTGTGGACTGCGTCGAATGGGCGCGCCATGCCGCCCCAAGCGGTGCGTTGGGGGAGGCAATGGCTAGCTACCAGGAGGGTAGGCTAACCAATGAGCTCCGAATTCTCCTTGCTCGGATGCAGCCGCGCGTCGAGTTGCTTTGTCGTGAAAACGACAAGTTAAAGACGGCGCGTAGCCTGGAAGTGGCTCAGGCGCGAGCATTGCGGGAGCAGAATAGGAGGCTTGCTGCTACTGCTGCAGAGAAGGAGAAGGCCTTCAAGGACCTTGAGGTCGAGGTTTAGGCTAGGCATGAGGCCCGTTCCAAGGCTACCCAAGCTATTAACGAACAGCTTAGGTTGGCCAAGGAAACTGCGCGGAACACGACCGAGAGGGCCACCAAAGCTGAAGCCGTTGCTGAGCCTTTGCGCATTGAGAACGAAGAGCTTAAAGCCAAATTAGAAAAGCTCCAGCAGGCTCATGATGCTTTGGCCTTAGAAGATGACAAGAAGCTCCAAGAGCTCCTGGATCAGAAGGGTATGCTTGACCGCACTGAGCGTAAGCTGAAGGGCGTTGAAGAGGCTGCTGCTAAGGATGTATTGCTTGCCAACCTTAATAAAAATGAAGCCGAACGCGCCCGTGATCAAGCTCAAGCTGCCCTCCAGGAAGCTCTGATCACCAAGGAATGGCTTCTACAAGAAGCGTTGTCGCAGGTATGCGTAGTTCCGTAATTTCTTTACGCTTTTCTTCATACTTAGAAAAGTTTTTGATATATATATATATATATATATATATATATATATATATTGTAGGTTGTGCATCGGATCTTCACGAACACATCTTATGACGATGCCATGAGCGCAGCCCTCAACGTTTCTCATGAGGATGGGGAAAAGGCTGGTTTCCTGCTTGGTTTGGGGTTTGTTGAGAAGGGCATCCCGCCTTCCAACTTTCCTCTATATGACGTGGACACTGAAGCAGCTTACGACCAAGCAGTGAACCAGTATGCTGCCTTCCCACATCCGGTGGTGGAGAAGGTGAATGAGATTGCTGCTGCTGATGATGGGCTAACTATTCTCAAGGCTTTCCTTGAACCACCACAGCCAACTGATGGTGCGGGTTCAAGTGGGTTTGGAGGGAGTGGCCCTGAAGTTTGAACCTTGAGATCCCTTCCCATAATTAGGATAGATTTATATTTTTGTAGGTGGGTAGATACCCAACTATTCTTTTAATGTTTGAATTTTTATGGAATATAAATGTTTTGTTAATGCCTTGCCTTGTAAACCTTATATGTTTTGCTCATGCATATTTTAGTTTAACTTAGCAACTTTCTAAGTGTTTTGGATAAGTTAACCTGTCAACGTGGTAGATAATAAGTTCAAGTTTTGCTTCCTCTATCATGATTGTGCGGGTAAGACCGTCACTTTTACTTAGTAGGATGGCCAAACTTTACCTATATCTGACCTGCGTGAAGGTTTTCCTCATCTTTCCCTTAGAAATATTTACCGTTTTTATGTTTATGCGGGTTTTGCCGCCTTCCACACGCAACGACTTACTTCTTTCCATACTTATTTATGCGGTGAATACCGGCATATCAGTGTGGAAAGTTCATAAGTATAAAGGTAAGGCTATCAACACAATGTGAAAGGAGAATCATTTCCACTAGAAGTGGCTCTAGGCCTTTTCTTTACAAGTTTGGAATTGATCTACATGTAACATTTGCGTAATTGAGCTCCATTCCATGTTCTTGGGATAGGGGTGCCATCGAGCCTTTCGAGCCGGTATGCGCCCTTTCCCAAAACTTCTTTGATAATATATGGCCCTTCCCAGACCGGGGCCAGCTTTCCTGGGCGTTCTTGGTTCGAAGCCTCGTTGTTACGCAGTATGTAGTCTCCGACATTGAAGTTGCAGAGTTTTACCCGCGTGTTGTAGTACTTTTGCATTTGTCGCTTGTAGTTCTCTTCACGCGCTGCGGCTAAGTCTCTGCGTTCTTCGGTTAGCATAAGGTCTAACCGTCTTTCCGGATCATTATCTTCTGGTTGAGTCAAGACCCTTGGTGAGGGTAGACCAATTTCGACCGGGACCATGGCTTCAGTGCCATAGGTGAGGCTGAACGGGGTTTCTCCCGTACTTGCCTTTTTTAGCGTTCTGTTTGCCCAAAGGACGTGTGGAACTTCGTCCACCCAGCCGGATCTATGTTCCAAGAGTCTTTTCTTTATGCCGTCGACGATGCTCTTATTTGCTCTTTCCACCTCACCATTACCCTGCGGGTGTGCCACTGAGGTAAAGGTGTGGGTGATTTGAAGTTCTTCCAGCCACTTTTGTAGCTTCTTGTCAGCAAAGTTGGTGCCGTTATCGATCACTAAATTCTGTGGAAGTCCAAAACGACAAATAATAAATTCCCAAATAAATTTTTTGATATGTTTTGCGGTTGTTTGGGCTAAGGGTTTTGCTTCTATCCACTTGGTGAAGTAATCGATAGCTACCACTAGGAACTGAACGTTCCCTGCTGCTGTGGGAAATAGGCCCGTCACAACGATGGCCCACTTCTGAAATGGCCATGAAGAAGTGACTGGAACGAGTTCATTTTTCGGGCGATGCTTGTTGGGTGCGTAGAGCTGACAGGACCTACATTTTCTGATGTATGCCAGCGCATCCGTATGCATCCCCGGCCAAAAGTATCCCGCGTTGTTTAGCTTAGCTACAACTGCGCGTGGACCTGCGTGTACTCCACAGATGCCTTCGTGTACTTCCCTTAGGAGGTAATCAGCATCTTGGTCGTCCACGCATCTTAGGAGTGGGCCAAGAAAATTACGCCTGTAAAGTATGTCATCAACGAGTTGATAGTTCAGTGCTTTACAGCGTATCTTTCTTGCCTGTGCTTTTGACTCTGGTAGTATACCCGCCGCAAGGTAATTTATGATTGGTTTCATCCACGTTTCCGTACCGGTTTGGATGACACAAATTTCCTTGTGCGGGACTGACGGTGCTCCAAGGAGTTCAACGCGGATGTCCTTTCCCAAGTGGGTGAAGGCTAACGATGCAAGCTTGCTTAACGCATCCGCAGATTTGTTTTCGCTTCGCTTGATGTGCATGACTTTGCAATCATTGAAATCGCACATAAGGGTTTTTGCTTGTGCGAGGTACAGGGCCATTGTGTCATTAACGGCCGTGTACGTCCCGTTTATCTGGTTGGCTACTAACATGGAATCCACGTGGGCTTCCAGGTTTTTCACCCCCATCTTCCGCGCTATTCTCAACCCGGCCAGGAATGCTTCGTACTCCGCTTCGTTATTCGTACATGGAAAATCCAGTCAAATAGCGTAAGTGTACTCTTGGCCTGCTGGGTTGGTTAGTTTCAACCCTGCGCCTGAACCCTCGTTGTTGGCTGCTCCATCAGTGTAGAGTCGCCAGACATCATCAATGTCCTGTGCTGGAGAGGGTTGAGCCTCTTCCTGGCACTCTTTCTCCCGCGAAGCGGGGACTTCTGCAATAAAGTCGGCCAAGACCTGGCCTTTTATGGCTGGTCTTGGCTTGTACTTTATCGCATATTCTCCCAATTCTATTGCCCATTTGGCTAGGCGTCCTGACAACTCGGGTTTGCCTAGAACGTTTGCAAGTTTGAAGTTGGTGAGAATGGTGATTGGGTGACCTTGGAAATACCGTCTTAGCCTGCGTGAAGCCTGTACGAGCGCTAAGACTAATTTTTCCAAAGTAGAGTACCGGGTTTCTACGTCTGTTAAGACGCGGCTAACAAAGTAGATGGGCATCTGGATGCCTTTTGGTTCTACTAGCAGGACTGCCCCGGTTGCTCTGTCTGTGGCGGATAGGTATAGGATTAACTCTTCCCCCGCTTCTGGTGCTGTGAGCGTTGGGAGTTCGATTAAGCGTGACCGAATCTCTTGAAAAGCTGCTTCCGCTTCTGGTGTCCAGCGGAAGTGTGTTTTCTTTAAACAATTTCTCAATGTTGACACGAATGGGAACGACCTATCCGCATGATTCGCCAAAAAGCGGTTAAGTGCGACTAGTCGTCCATTCAGTGTCTGAGCTTGTTTGATGGTAGTAGGTGATTCCATTTTGATAATGGCTTCGACCTTTTCAGGGTTCGCTTTGAAGCCATCTTTGGTAACGATGACTCCTAAGAACGTCCCTTCTTCCATTCCAAAAGAACACTTGCTCGGGTTGAGCTTCATGTTTATCTTTCTGAGCGTGTTGAAAGTTTCCTCGATGTCTTTCAACATCGCTTCTGGCTCAAGGCTTTTGATGACCAGGTCATCCATGTAAACTTCCAAGTTCCTCCCAATTTGGGCATGAAACTCTTTGTCCATCAGGCGTTGGTATGTGGACCCGGCATTCTTAAGTCCGAATGGCATCATTTGATAACAAAACGTGCCATCGGGCGTCCGAAATGCGGTTTTGTCCTGATCGTCAACGGCCATGTGGATTTGATGGTATCCCTTATACGCATCAAGGAAGCATTTAAGGCGAAACGGTGCTAACGAATCTACCTTAAGGTCAATTTCGGGTAACGGGTAACAATCTTTGAGGCATGCTTTGTTTAGGTCTTTGAAATCTATGCACATGCGCCATTGTTTGTTAGATTTCGGTACCATGACGGGATTTGCAACCCATGTTTGATATTTACTAACGCGTACGATGCCTGCGTCAAGGAGTTCCTTGACTTGGATTCTACACGCGTTAGCCTGTTCCGCTCCCATTACTCGACGCTTTTGTATGACCGGCGTAAAAGCCGGGTCACACTTGAGCTTATGCTCTGTCTTACTTCGAGGTACACTAGTCATGTCAGCTGGTGTCCACGCGAAGATGTCGGCGTTTTTCTGCAGTAAGCGTTTGAGTAAGGTGCGTGTGGGATCGGTGATTGTTGGACCAATGGTAACAGCTTGGTCAGGGTATTTGCCATTGAAGGCCCATTCTTCTGGTTCGGTAATGGTTGGTTTAGCCATCTTTGGTTTGGGTTTAGATGAGACAGATGCGATGCATACCTGGGGAATACCGGTGGTCATCGCCACACCCTCAGCTGTTGGCCACCCCATCATGCCGTGGACTGAAGACACCACGACATTAAATCTTGCCATCCCATCTCTCCCGAATAGAACGTCGTATGTGTGGTGTGGCTTCCTCATTACGACGAAGTCCACGTCTTCTGTGCGGGAGTGTTTCCCGTCCGTGAGAGTGACGGGGAAAGATAGGATACCCAGGGGGGTGTTTGTGCTGCCATCGAACCCTTCCATCGAGGCGTAGACCGTTTCCAGGCGTTCTTTGTCTTCGTCGTCTAGCTTGTCGAAGAACTGCCTGTACATGACCGTTGACGAAGCGCCGTTATCAGCAAGAGTGCGGGAAGTGATGTAGTGCCCCAGCTGGCTTTTGATGACTATAGGGCTTTCTTTGTTGGGCCCTCCTGGCACTCGCGGGAAGCGTACTTCAGCTTCCTTCCACGCACATGGTTCTGTCGTTCGTCGTTTTCTTCCTCTGACGTTGCCATGAACCATGTGGATGCTGATGTCGACGGGCTTTCGTCCGTTGCCCTTGTACCGATTATCATTCCTCCCTCCGTTCTTGATTGATGCCACGAGGTGTGTAAGTTTTTCATCTTTGACGAATGTTTCGACAATATCTTTCAAAGATGTACACTCCTCGGTGGTGTGGCCCTTTGTCCCGTGGAAGTCACAGGATTTGCTCTAATCAGCGTTATGGCGCTGTCGGATCATTGGAGCTTTTGGCCATGGGAGTTTCTCGGTGGCAAATATCTCTGTGACGCTTTTGGTGAGTGGCGTCCATCTAGGGTTCCGGTTTGACGAGTGCGTGTTATCCCTTCCGCCTAATAGAGGGCGAGAGCTGGATGAGGTGTCAAAGTTTACCCTTGACTGCCAAATACCAAGCTTCCTCTTTTTGTTTTGTCGGGCGGTGCGGACATTATTCTCTCTGGTCCTTTGCGTGTAGAGGTTTGTACTCTGGGGAAGATTCCTACCCAGTTGCTTCTCCATTTCGGCAAAGCGTTTAGCTGCCGTCATGATGGCATCCCATGTGAATGGCATGCCATCTTTACCCGTCAATGTGCGGATAAGCTCTGGGTATTCAGCGCCCTGGATGAAAGCAGCGCGAACGAGATCTTCACTTATGGTGCCCAGACTCAGCTTCTTTGAGTTGAAGCGAGTGATGAAGTCTAGCAAAGATTCATCCTACTCACTAACGCAGTTGAGGATCGTCCACTGCTCTTCAGTATATTTTCTCTGTTGACTGAAGTGCTGGCTGAACTTGTGCTGGAAGTCCGCCCAATCATAGATGTGGTGGACCGGTAGACGATCAAACCACGCCCTGGCCGCTCCGACCAGCGTCATCTGGAACATATAACACCACGTGGGTTCCGTCCAGTTGCTGACGGTTGCCCCCGCTATGAATCTGTTCAAGTGATCGTCTGGGTCGGATATGCCATCATAAGTGCCGATGTTGGACATCTATTTGGCACTCCTCGGGGCGATTGCTTCCGCAATGTCCCTTGCAAACTTGGACGTTCCCGCATTTGCAACAGTTGGCCTGAAAGTTTTGGAGAAGTCACGTGGGTTTCCCCTGCGTTCCTTGGTTTAAAGGTTTCTTCAAAATTTCTTCTCGGCTGGAAGTCCGTTTCTTTACGCTTCCCTTTCGCCCTATGACGAGGGTTTGCGTCACTGTCGGACTCCTCCCAATCATCGTCCAAGTACTCGCAATCATTGCTCATGTTGAGCTGTTGTCGAGTGCTTCCGAATTCGTCATTGGCCTGTTGGAGTGAACGTAAACGTTCATCCAACTCAGCTTGGAATTCTTTCTGACGTGCTTCCGCCCAAGCTTTAACTTGATCCAGTGTTTGGCGGGGAAGCCTTGTCTGTTGTTTCTCCAACTGGGCATCAATGAATCCCAGGGGAGGATTGTTTACTGCACTTGCCCCGGCTTGGGTAACCGGGGTAGTGTTCGTAAAAATTGTGTACTCGGCGGTGTTCCCCCCAGTAGCTAGGGTTGTGGTTATCGGAGTTTCTTGGTCACTCGGTAGCCTTGGCATCGGAGTAACCTTAACCATCTTTCCAAAGGTTTTGAAAAAACTGAAAAAAGGAAGATTAAGTTCTAGCTTAATGCACGGATGGCGCCAATGAAGAAACACTAAACGACCCCGGTAGATTATGGATAATCTTAGGGTTAAGTCGATGTTTCCCACGAGGGTTAGGTCCGGCAAAGATGGTTATTCTTCTTGACCTGCAAAACAGACACCGTGAGCTCGTCACTGAGAGGGGGGGGGGGGTTCCTCCTTGTGACCACCATCCGGCGTGAGAATCAGACTAGATTGCTCTGAATATAAGTGTATATTAAGAGAAATAGCTAGAGAGGATAACATAAGATGATGATACCGTTCCAAGGTGTTGGAGTATTTATAGCCGAAGGTAGGTTTCCAAGCAGGTACGGCCAGCTGTATAATATTCCTTTTCACCCAACTACGGGCTATGTACGTGCCACGATGGGAGTTGGTGGGTAGGCAGCGGCTGATAGTGACATGGCCGGCTGTATACTATTCCTTTTCCACCAACTACGGGCTATGTACGTGCCACGATGGGAGTTGGTGGTTAGGCAGCGGCTGATAGTGACATTTTGTACTAGAGCGTGCTCCTCCTCGTACTATTGTCGGTGAGCTGTCACCCTGTGATTGGTTCATGGGCTGCTTTGGTCAGATCTTGTCTATTTTGTCCATACCTTGGCAGGTATAGTACAAAAGATCTTCCACAAGCGTACGGACTGGCTCTTTTGGGCGGGAATATTCCCGCCTTGCTCATTCCTTCTTCAGGTGACATTGTAAGAGTTAGTGCCTTATGCGTGTAGCCTTACCGTTAGTGCGGGTAGCCTTCCTTCTTGGCTTGTACCCATAGCTGCGGGAACTGGCAGGGTACTGTACCAAAGGAGGCTTTCCTGCGGGAACAGCTGGCTTACTGCGTATAAGGTCTTCATCTCTCTGAGCATGGTGGGTCCTGCAGGACCAGTTAGTCTTTGCGCAGACGGACCTCTTCAAGATGTGTCTTGCGGGTCCAACTCGGCTTTGCGGGTACCTACCTCTTCAGAAATTCAGAAACGTAACGTAACGCCACGCCGGAAGAAGGATTGATCTGATTGCGTGTCTGCTTGAAGAGATCGGTTACATTATTATTATTATTGTCCATCATCGATCGAAGCAGATAGATCGGTTAAGGATGAATATATTCAGGCTTGCTGGTGACATGACTCACCTGGTCAGTGTTCTCGTCTTGCTCTTGAAGATTCACACCATCAAATCCTGTGCAGGTACCCCTACATTTCATCTTCAATTTCCACAAATTCATTATGTCGTTAGCTACATTGCTGTTTTTCGATTCATCGTTGATCAATTCTCAACTTCATTTGTCTAATCTGTTCATGCAAACATTGATTTCTGAAAATCTCAACTCAATTTTGTCAATAATATTGCTAGCAGTTAGGGTTGATGATTTCGGACAATTTGAGAGGGCCTAAATTCTGAACTTGTTTTGTGTCTTAATCTGTTCTTGTAAACGTTGATTTCTGAAATATCAAGTGAATTTCATCAACAACATTGCTTAGGGTTAATAATCAGGGAATATTATTGCAATTGGCATCAATAGGCCTGTAAACGAGCATCTTCATTTTACTTTAAACAAACACGGACACTTAGTTAC
This sequence comes from Bidens hawaiensis, assembly GCF_021521415.1. Classification (NCBI taxonomy): domain Eukaryota; kingdom Viridiplantae; phylum Streptophyta; class Magnoliopsida; order Asterales; family Asteraceae; genus Bidens; species Bidens hawaiensis. The sequence continues at coordinate 5,348,430 of NW_027491042.1, forward strand.
ACAAATATTTGTGTTCTTGTTCGCTCGTTTAAGAAATGAGCATGCATTATGTGTGTTTGTTCAAACTCTAAACAAACGCTTCACAAACATTTTTTAGCATACTTTCACAAACACATATGAACAAACGTAAACAAACATCAATGAACACACTTAAGTTAAATGAACACAAACAAACATAAATAAACGAGCATAAATGAAGGAACATAAACAAACATTCGCAAACATAAATGGAAAACACGTGTTCATGTTTGTTCGGTTCTTTAAATGAACACAATTTTTTTGTTCATGTTCGTTCATTAATTAAATGAATGAACTTCCCGCCAAACAGTTCACTGAAAATTTGGTTCGTTTACAGGCCTAGGCATCATGACATGCTGTTTGATTGTTTTTTTAATAATCTAATGTTGCATTTAGGGATTTCACTGAAGACTCAAGAGCTCTATGCACTGGTGTTTGCTACTCGTTACTTGGATTTATTCACTGATTTCATCTCACTATATAACACCATCATGAAGATAATATTTCTGGGAAGTTCTTTCTCTATTGTCTGGTATATAAGGCGCCACAAGATCGTCCGTAGATCATATGATAAAGATCAAGACACGTTCCGCCATTATTTTCTCATGCTTCCTTGTTTGGTTTTAGCTCTGTTTATTCATCACAAGTTCACTTTTAAAGAGGTATGCATGTGTTTAAATTTATAAACTTATAATAATAATAATAATAATAATAATAATAATAATAATAATAATAATAATAATAATCTGTTGCATTGTATATATTTTTTTAAATGTATTTTGGGCAGGTGATGTGGACATTCTCTTTATACTTGGAAGCTGTTGCAATACTTCCTCAGTTGGTCTTGTTGCAAAGGACTAGAAACATTGACAATTTGACTGGTCAATATATATTTCTCTTAGGGTAATGCAATTTTTCTTTACACCAGCAAATTATATTATATTATTATTTTATGTGATGTAAAAAGCTTCGTTTTTTCTCTTTGTGCAGAGCATACCGCGCGCTGTACATTCTGAACTGGATCTACCGCCACTTCACCGAGCTTCATTATGTCCATTGGATCAGTACGTCTCTTTCTCGTTATGTTCATTGCACATTTCATTAGTGTTGTGTACGAAACTGAAATTGCCAAACCGTAACCGGAATAACTGAACAGAAATAACTAAATCCAATGAAAACCGACTTTGTGATGTGTGTGTGGGGGGGGGGGGAGGTTTTGGTTCTGGTTTTGCTATCAATCAAAAACCCGAACCGAAAAAACGCTTTTAGGTCATTTATAAGAAATTATTAGAAGGCGCGGCCCAAAAGTTTTAGTTCAAAATGTGTAATAATTAACTAATCATTAGTTAACAAAGAAATTTAGGCCCAAAGCTTCAGCTCAAATTCATTATTTTGGGCCTAAAATGTTCAAACTCAAATGGTAAAACCTAAACCGAAAAATCCCAAAAACTGAACTGAAAACACGATTTTAAGTAATTTATAAGAAATTTTTAAATGGTCTAGCCTAAAAATTTTAGTTCCAAATGTGTAATAATCAATTAATCCTTAGTTAAAAAGAAATTTAAGCCCAAAGTTTCAGACTCAAATTCATTATTTTGGGCCTAAAATTTCAAGCCCAAATGGTAAAACCTAAAAATCCGAAAATGAACTATAAAACCCAAAGACATAAAGACTTGATAACATATAATTTGATCTTTGCAGCTTGGATAGCAGGGATAGTCCAAACATTACTCTATGCTGATTTCTTCTACTACTACTTTTTAAGGTAAATTGACTTAGCAGCCTTCTCAGATAAAAAGTATTTTACTAAAAAATCTAAAATACTTGTTATTTTTTTCTTTTAATACAGCTGGAAGAATAATGAAAAGCTTCAATTACCAGCTTGATGCTCGGTTTATGATAATGATAGTCAGGTGATAGAGTTTTAAGAGTCTTACTTTTTTACATACTTTATCTTACAGAGGAGTGTATGCCATTTATGTTCTTTTATCGCTTTCTTAACTTAGTTTAATGTGATTTTAACACCCTTAGCTTATCGTTTATATTAAGATATTATTATGCCGATCATAACTTGGATAAAAAGTTATATAAAAATAGGAATGTAATAACGCTATTATCATTTAGGCATACATTTTTTTCTTAAAAATGCTTGGGCCATAAGTAGAATTAACTAACTCAACAAGTAACGGGAACTGAAGCATAGCAAATAATGTCATGGGAACCGAGGCACACAATGTGACTGGGGCAGCAATCCATGGTATTTCATCTCGAAGTAGTAACGCGAGTGTTGCACTAAACGCGATCATTGTAGCAGCTAGTGACAGAATAAGTGAGCCGAGTGCAATCATCATTCTTCTAGGTAATGCATAGAAAAAATCCTCTTCTGCATAACGGGAAGTTAGTATTGCTAAAAACATTAAAACGGAGGTTGTTGAGGCGAATAATGCGATGGCATCTGATACTATGAATAGGAGGAATGTTTTGTTTTTTAGGAATAATGGTAGACCGTAATTGTCGTTGCCACCTGGCACAGTAAACGCGGCTGCAAAGGCCATGGTGACCACGAGTGCACCCACAACTGTTGACGATGATGATGTGTCCTTCATCCATGCTTCTCCTTCTTGAAGCAGGTCTTTGTGTTCTTCTGTAAATACCTCTCTTGGGGTCTTGCGATCTTTGTTTAAAGCGTCTTTGTATAATGGCTCCACATGTTTTTCCACTTCCTGCAAGAATGTTAGAATTTTGTTACAATTAGAACTTAATGCCTAGCAGATTCTTCTTTAGTTTTTTTGGATTCAATAACATGGTTTTTTTAGGGGGGGGGGGGGGGGGTTAGGGGAGGATTTTTGTTATTAAATTGAGCTCAACATTTCAACTTGTTAAGATAAACAAGCAAAGCCGGCTTGGTTTGCATATGAGTTGGGCCAAAGCCCGCCCTGGCTCGAGTCGACTTGCTACAACCCTAGATAGATTTATTACTAAAAAGCATGAGACCACCTTGAACCATTGAAGCTCCCGTTGCATTTGCAAAGCCGCCCCGCTAACGGTCTTAAGGCGTGGCAGAGGTGACAACCTCCCCGCTATATGCAACGGGTTATCTCCATTAGGATTATCAGTTGCAGCAAACACTTTATGCCCTGTCATTTCATACACAAGATTGAACACTTTTTCTTGTCGGTATCTTATGGCTGAAAGAAACAAATACAACCCGTCATCTTCATACCAAACTATGTCCGGGTACGTCTCGACACAAACTTTTATAAGTTCAAAGATCCCTGTTTTGACAGCTGTAGAAACCGCGGTTCCTAGTACATTCCATGCTAAATCATGGCTTCCTTTTTCTATAGCAATCGAACACATCCGTTCCACAAGTGTGAGTGTCTGAATATGACTTAGTTTCATATTATAGATATCTTTACCACACGGGGCTATGAGCACGATACACTTTGAGACAAACGATGCCAACTGACGGTTTGATGTTTTCTCAAGATTCATAGAAATACCTTAAAATAACCCAAGAATGGATAAAAATCTATCAGGTTAATGTAGATAGGATTTTAGAAGAGAGTATAGTGAATGTACATAGACCATACATACATCTGTAGATGAGATGCTGGTAGAACCGCAACGGGCTGCCACTAGGAAAAACATGCGGTTTTGTGGCCAGTACTTGTAAGGCGGTCTGACTTTCCCAGTCTTTTTGGGTAACTAAATCCGGGTATGTTCTTACTAGATAAAGTGCTACATCTGTAGGACAAGGGGTCGGATAATGAGTCAGAATGGATTAAAATATAAAGAAGTTCTTTTTAGTATGGGTCACCTTTAATATTATGTGTAAGTAAATAACAAACTCACGCATTCAATACAAAAAAAAAAAAGAATATGTAGGATCTTGGCCAATTAGTACTTTAGTAGTGTGAATGAGTCGGTTTTGGAATCAAACCAAACCAAACATCAAAATATCGGTTCTGAAAACATTCGATTTTAGTTTTTGGTTTGCTTTCAGGTTTTTCAATTTTACCATTTGGGCTTGAAATTTTTATATCGAAAAAGAAATTGTCTTAAAATAATTAATATGGACCTAAACCTTTGTTATACATTTGGGTTAAAATATACGGGCTATACTATTTATCAAATTTTTGTATGTCATTTAAAATTCAAAATAAAAAAATGAAAATTCATAATTTTGGTTCGTTTTTTTTTCAGTTTTAATCACACGCAAAACCAAAACGAACTGAAAGTTCGGTTTGTAATAAAGCCAAAAACCAAGCTATCAGGTTTTGTTTGGATCTGGTTTTTTCGGTTCCATGCACAACCCTCTATTACAAGGAATAGAGACACTACTCCCAATTAGTCTCCGAACTCCAAAAGCCAATTTTCTTTCTTTTACATGTACAACATAATAATTCAGATAATATAAGTGAACACGTAAGTAATTTGAGTTAGACTAACCACAAAAACCGGCTGTAAGCGTGAGTGTAACGAGATCAGCACCCGAAACGCCAGTAAACGGACTAGTGCCATCCTCTCCTATTTCATCTTTAGTAACCTCCAACAAGTACCAAAGTGTCTCCAACCGCCCATACTTTGCCGCGAATTTCAACGCAGTATGCCCGTCTCTATTAACCATCTGGGCGATGCCCGGATCTTTTGCCACCAATAGCTTAGCATCCATGGTGTTCCCGACCTTGGCGGCATAATGAAGGGCAGTGTTTCCCCCCAAGCTCTTTGTCCTTAGTTTCTCACCATCCGTCTCCACAATCCGCTCTACAATTCGGTTGACAAATTCGTGGGACGAGTTGGTTCCAATGGCGATGTGTAGCGGTGTTTCCCACCAATAGGTGAGTTTTGCATCGAGTTTGTCGGGTTGCATGTCGAATATGTGTTCAACCGCGTCCCAGTCATTGTTCGTTGCGGCTTTGTAGATCGGAAGATTGCGTATCTCATCATCGTAGTCCATTTTCGAAAAAAACAAACCTAAACAAAAATGACAGTTTGGTTTTTGGTTCCTTAAAGAAAGGATGACATGAAATGAATATTGAGAGTTTGACTATTTTATATTGATGTTCATAACTTCATATCGTAAGAAGATGAAAGGTTGGGTCAACGGGCTGCTTATAGATCATGACTTCATTTTGCACTTTCAAATTTCCTAAAGTCAATAGAGATCGTGGAGATTCAAGCACACTTTTTAATACCAACTGTATATTAAATACCGTTAGGATCAAAACAAAACAAAACAAATATTTATATAGTATTTAGTCTTTGATAAGTAAATAAATATTTAATTGACGTTGGACATTATCATTTTATATATCCTTGTTGATTCTTTTTTATTATCTTATTATCACTTGGTTTGATCAAGCAGCTAAGTGGGGGAAACGTTAACTTTGAATAATATTATGTGTTTTTAGTTTGACCCCTCCTAATCCAAAATCCCAAAATAAACATATGATGTTTGATAGCCCAACGTCGCCTATTGGACGTTGGCAGAGTGCGATCATTGCAATTGTGATCCCAAAATCAACTGAACGCAGTATGTTGGGGAAAATAAACATATGGTTTTTTTTATGTAACAACTTTGATATTAATTTCTAATATTATTTGTCCCCCAAATTAATTGTTTAAGGTTCACCACTTGTCTTAAATGTATCTCGGCCGTTGATTACATATTTCCACTTCTATGGTTATATTTTCGGTGTGGTATTGTAAATAGTTTTTAATAAGGCCGGATATTATTTGAAAGCCTCTTTTCTAAAACAAAGTCATAATTTATTTGAGAACATGCCATGGTGTGGTGTTGATCATCTATCGTTTTTAAGACCCTTCTCTATGGGCGAGTTTGGGGGCCCTTCAGGCATGCACACCGCTGCGGGGTGTCACCAAGACCGACGCCTTTGTGGATTTTTGTGTGTCCTCTTCCACAAACACATACATGCATATATAAATTATATATAGCATGGTATAGGGGCACTAAACAATTGAAGAGCGTTATGGAGATGGGCTCGTGGGACAGCGATAAAAAGTTAGGGCTTTAGGCCCCCACTCAGTTAAGACCTCCAAATCTAAAAAAAAGATTATATATAGATATATTATAATAGGTTTAATAAACTCAAAGTAATGTATTGATGTGGTGGGTAGGCCTTGGTTGTTACTAAAGTATAGGTTATGAGTTCAAAACTTGTAATAATCAAGTTTTTTTTCTTAACAGTTGTTATGAAAAGGCTCAAAAATCTTGTTTTGATTTAGGCCTCTACATTTGTTGAGCCGGCCCTGAAATCTACGTGACGGTGATATGACACTATGGAGGGGCTTTAAGCCTCAGGGGTGTGCGTAATGCGGTTTGGTGTGGTTTTTACTGAAACCGACACGAAAACCAAACTTTTGGTTTTATGGCCTTTTTTCGGTTTCGGTTTTTGGATTCGGTTTGGTTTTGGATGCAGTTTTTTCGCATTTGCTAATCGAGGCAAAACGTTTTGGGCCAAAATAATCTTGACCCAAAATATTGAAATTATGCATGATATTTGTTTTTTTATTTAAACTAATGATTAATAAAATATTGAATGGTTGAACCTCAAATATTATTAAAAGCTAATAAAAGATAAATTTAAAATCAAAACTAAAAGTATCAGTATTATAAACTAGTAATCATATGTAGAAACCAATGGTATTAACTATATGCTAAAACTAAACAAATAGTCATCGGTAGATTTTCTTTTAATGGTTAAAATTAAGATATTATGGTTATTATGATTTTTTTTGTTATTTAAGTTCGATTCGTTTTTTCGGTTCTTAACAAAATACAAAACCGAACCAAAACAAAATTTCGGGTTTTGATGGTCTGTTCGTTTCAAAGAGGAATTGAAACCAATTCCAACGTAATCCCTCCTCCTATTTTAGAAGCTCAGTCATAAAAATCAACGGAAACCCTACCCCAATCTTCACCTTCTCTTCTGCACCGTCCTTCTCTGGGTTTGTTTTTCTTACTTTGATTTTTCTTTCTTCGATTCCGTCTTCCAATTTTTGTTTTAAATTACGTTTCTTGTTTCCATTACTTGCATCTAATATTGGATTCTACCATATATAATGTTTTATACTAAAATTAATTGATTTCAAAATCCATATTCTTTTTCTTTTTCAAAGCCTTTTGAGATTTTGAAACAAATATCCGTAGCACGCCAACTGTTCGATGAAATCCTTCAACCAAATTTCTGCTGGTTTGTAATCAGTTCATACTAGGGGTGGGTTGTTCGGTTTAAAACCGTGAAACTTCGGTATGGTTTTATTGTCGGTTTTTTTATTATCTCTCGGTCAGTCCGTTTCAAAATATCCATTGTGACCAACGGTTTGATTTTGGGTTTATTAGTTTTAGATATATATATATATATATATATATATATATATATTAAATTTTTAATTTTTTTTCTTTTTTCTTTTAATTATTTATAGATCATTTTTATTATTTTTTGTTTTTTTTATTATTTACAGTTATTTAATTATATATATATTAAATCTATATTTGTTGAGCCGGCCCTGAAATCCTGTTTCGAGAGAGATTAGGGGTAGCAAACATAGCAGACAAGATAAGAGAGTGGAGATTGAGATGGTTTGGGCATGTGAAGAGAAGACAGTCGACGAATCCTGTTAGATCCGTAGAAAACATTACTATAGAGGGGGGAAGGGGTAGGGGACGACCTAAATTGACTTGGGATGAGAGGATTAGGCATGATCTCATAGACCTAAACCTCTCCGAGGACATGGTTGAGGATAGGAATCTTTGGAGAAGTAGAATTAAAGTTAAGTATTTTTAGGACTAAATGAATACCTTAGGGCTTATACTTAACTTATTTAGGACACATACCATAATGGTATTTCCCCCGCATATATTATTATTATTATTATTATTACTATTACTATTAGTATTATTAGTTTTGATATAACTGTTAAACTTGATCCCCTTTGTTCTGCTTCATACATATTATTATTATTATTATTATTATTAGCTCTTTACATAGCTATTGAACTTTGATTCCCTTTCTTTTGCTCCATACATATGTACTTAGAGCCGAGGGTCTCTCTGGAAGCCACCTCTTTATCCCTTTGGATAGAGGTACGGTGTGCCTACATCCCATCCTCCTCAGACCCTACTTATAGCTTTGCGGTTGGTGGGACTTCACTGGGTGGGTATGAATGATTGATTGATATTATTATTATTATTATTATTATTATTATTATTTTGTTGATTGAGGGGAGATAAGGAGAACAAAGAATTCAAATTCCATTAACAAATTTACCAACCAAACACATGATGGGAATCTAAAAGAATCCATTCCAATTCCAATTCAAATTCCCTTGAAAAAATTCCATGAAACGAACATCCCCTAGATTATTATGTATATATAATAAACCTTCATTCAAATTCAATTCCCGTTTGATGTCACCAATCCTTTTCTTATGTTAATTTTGCTCAATTATTAGTTCAAACTTGACCCGGTTAATTAACCAAAAACAAACCATAACCAATTAACCGAAACCAAAGTAGTTATGGTTAATAATATCCCATAACTGAAGCTAATGGTTATGGCCAAGGGTAAAAACCGAACCAAACCCCAATTTGCACAACCCTAACCGCCCTATATTGAAGCAGGATTGGAAATTGATTTGAAGAACAAGGATGGGATCCGGTGAAGCTTTGAAAGCTGCAAAAGTTTACAGAGGGCTAATGAAAACCGTGAAGAAACACATTGGGAATAAACAACACAAAACTCATTTTACAGACTACATCAAATCAGAGTTTAGAAACAACGGTAGTGAGTTAGAGCCATCAGTTATTCAACAGAAAATGAAACTTGCTAGTGATTATAACTACCTTTTGACCAGTGTTCATCATCATCAGGTACTCAATTAAGATTGAAGATTATACTTATACTTTGTGTAGGTTAATGTAGCAATGATATAGGTTGTTGTGATGGTGTAGGATTTGCTGTTTACTTACAATATTGCGGTTGATAGATCGGATGAAATGAAAAAAGTACTTGGGAAATCTGCTGCAAGTGTCGGTCTCCAGCTTCCCGAGGTTTATCAGCCTTGAAATTTGGTAGGTGGTTATCTTTTTCATAATCTTGTTTCATTATGCACCTGTGGATATAGGATAATCATGATTTATGAGTTTTTTTGATGTATAAATCCCGAAAGTGGTGTCATTTTTGTGTTAATTCTGTCAACATGATTTAGAAATATGGTCTTGTCTGGTTATTTCTGCTTTTGATGCGTGTACAACAACACTCGTGTGAAAGAATGAAGAATCTTGATCTTTTTCTGTTGCCTGTTGTTCAGGGAATAAAAGATGCATACGGGTTTGAGTGTTTTTTGAGCGGAGTGATCGGAACTCTTTTATAGAATAAAGCTGCTGATGGTTGATTGTTTTGATGTCATGGATTGAAAATTTTGTTTAGTTTTCTGTACTATCATTCGTCTGCAAAATTTGCTTGCTTTATGAAAAGATTTTGTGTTTCTTCTTTAGAACAAAAACCATTTAAAGGATATTATTACTATTATTATTTTCTTTCTAATATTCATATGAAGTTTTGTTATCAAGAAATGGAGAAAATCGCACACCATTATCAACCTCAATGGTGTCATTAGCAGAATCAGAGTCAAGTCCAGCCATTGCCTGCCACTTCGATCACCAGTTCTAGGGCGGGGGCTGCATCTCGTGTGTTCTTTTAAAACCAATCACAACCATCCTGCATTCCTGCTATTACGACGACCTCCAAGACATCATGGAACAAGTGGTAAATTTATAATAGAATAAAGAAATATATGGTACCACATGAATAGCAAAATTAAAGTCAAATTACATGCTTGACAGTAGGAAAGTCAGATTGGTAGCAACACTAATATAGTGTTCAGGAATGTTTAAAATCGTAATAAAATTAATAGGGTGTCTGATACATACCCAGCTATATCCGTACCATTTAAGGTTCCCACTTTCGATTTAAACACCAGTTTTCTAAAGGAGTAGCAGCAACAGTTTCTATCAATTATGTAACCGTCATTTAACATCGCTATTTGTATGGTGTTGGTAGTTTAGTTCCACTGTCGATGCATTTATTCTCTCAGTATTATCTTTGTAATTGGAGATCTTCCCTTCTCGAATTGGGATTTCTTTTTAGTAATTGAATAGTTTGTTTGGCTCACATGTGAACAAACATTGATTAGTCTAATAGATAACTTTACTATGGCATAACCCACTTTCATATTTCCATGTAGTAGATGTATATAAAAGAACAAACGGTAATAAACCATAACGGCCGAGCAGACATATTCGTTTATTTTAATTATACGAGCATCAAACTTTCTGCAAGGTTATTGGTTTACACCCAAACACACATACATAAAGAATCCACACACCACAACCCACATTTGCACCAACAAGAATGTTTCATTATCTAACAGTACCTTCATTCATAGATATCTCATATCAAGCAGATACCTCTAGAAAACATGTGCAAATAAACAATATACGTTTTTATAACCTTAAAAACCAAACGCCCCCATTAACAAGCACGGCGTGTGTTTGGGACATTAAGGGGCTGATGGGGACAAGTTTTAACGTCTAATGTGAGGCGACGATGCATAGCCTAGAGGTGCACAAATCGGGTTCATCTTGAAAACCCGAACCGGTTCGGAACCGGTTTTTTTCACACCGGGTAGAAAATGAAACCGGTTCCAGTCAGGAACCGGTTCGGTTCCCGACCCGAACCGATGCCCAAAAATGCAATCTTTTAGGAACCGGGTAGGTTGGAACCGGAACCGGTTTTTACGTAAAAACCGGTTCCACCGGTTTTTTTTGAAATTTAAACAATATAGCCGTTAGGAACCGGTTCCAACGGCTATATAACCGTTTAGACCGTTGGAACCGGTTTTTTAACTATAAATAGGTTATCTTTTTTCTATAAATAGCAAGGTTTGTTTGTGTACTTGTTAAACCACTCCCAAAACTATAAAACACACTCCAAACCACAATTAACCTTAAACCGACAACAAATGGCAACCAATGATGACGTTGTTATGGTGATCGAAACAACAAGATGCCCCGATGTTTGGGTTCATTACGATTTGTGTCTCATGACCGACTCACATGAGTTGGCACGTTGCAAATATTGCTCGAAGTTTCTTAAAGCAGCGTCCAACTCGACATTACGAAAACATACGAATAAGTATTGTCGAGAGAAAAGAAGAATGGAAGCTAAAAAAACGGAAGTGGGAGAGTCGTCCGGCTCTACAACCCAAAAATAAGTATTCCCGGGTTAAAACGACGGACTTTGTTTTTTATGTTTTAGTTGTTATGTTTAGTATCGTTTATGTTTTAATAATGTTTGTAATAGTTATTTTTTAGAAAAGGGGTTTGCTAAAGGAGTAGTATTGTAGTTTGTTTTTGAGTTTGGTGGTGAAACAAGTAATGGAAACAACTTATATATAGGTTTGGCCCAAAAACCGGTTCCAACGGCTATATTACCGTTGGAACCGGTTCCAACGGCTAATTGGTGTCTAAAAAAACCGGTTCTAACGGCTATATTACCGTTGGAACCGGTTCCAACGGCTAGTTTGACTTTTGTTTGACCCTTCAAAAAAACCCGTCGGAACCGGTTATTCCGGGTACGAACCAAACCGGTTCCAATTAATAACCGGGTAGGAACCGGTTTGGGACCGGTACTGACATATAAATATTAGAACCGGGTACGATTTTCGGGTACAAAAATACCAAAACCGGGTATTGTTCCAACCGGGTTGGAACTGGAACCGGTTCCGGTTCGGTTCCACCGGTTAGGTTCCGGAACCGGTTTTTTTGTGCACGTCTAGCATAGCCTACAAGCCGGTAAGCATTACCCATAATTTTGACCCACTATCTTTATTGAGTAAAACACAGAATAAACATGACTAAACAGAAAAAAACCACTGGCCCATAATCTAAAAAAAAGCTCCATTTACCAGCAATACATGTGAAATGTGATGCATCCGTGTATAAAAGTGACTGCTTATAACATTCATGAACCACATGATGCATATCTTACCCTCCTACACACACACACACACACACACACACACACACACACACACACACACACACACTTAGAAAGAAAGACTACAACAGTCAAAAAGGCAGAAAGCTAGAATCAAGCAAATTTGAACATTAAGTAAAACTCTTAACAATATTTAAATATCTAGCAAAAGAGAGAACAATTTAGCAGACCCCTGATAACACAGTTAGCTTGCATCCATCGAGTCATCTTGTGATACCGGTAGCGAGCCTTCTTGCAATACTGGTTGAGGGTCTTACTGTAACACCGGATGCGGGTCTACCTGTAACACCGGTACCTCATTTTCCGGTACCACCAGGTGCGGGTCTTCCTGTAACACCGGTTGCGGTCTTCCTATAACACCGGAACCGCATATTCCTGTAACATCGGTTGCGGGTCTTCCTGTAACACCGGTAGCGGTTCTTCTTGTAACATCCGGTGCAGGTCTCCCTGCGGCATCGGTATCGGGTCCTCTTGTACCTGTGGCGGGTCTTCTTGCAAGACCGGTAGCGGGTCTTGCCGTAGCACTGGTTGCAGGTCTTCTTGTAACACCGGCAACAATAACGGTAACGGTTTATACGACACTAACGGGCTATAATTGAGCTCATAACTTACATTAACCGACCCGAAAATGTTGAAATGTCCAGCACTGTTATGAGCCACTTCTGCATCAGAACACTTCTTGAACACCACCCGGGCCCGTCCCCCGGCTCGATCCACTTCCGTTTCTGACTCCATCAACGGCCCGAATCGCCTGAACATCTTATTTAACTGAGCCTCCGAACGAAAATTGATACCCTCTTCAAACTTCAGTACAACCTCTGTAGCCAGATTTTCCCGCCTTTTTCTAACAATCTCTGGTTCTTCTGGTACCGGTTCTGGTTCAGGCTCCGGTTTACGGTTACTACTAGCAGCCCGTTTTTCTTTTCTATTTGATCTTTCTTTTTTATTCGATCTTTCTTTACTTGATTGGCGCCTTCGTTTTGCAGGTTTTTCAGGTTCATGTTCCACAATCTGAGATTCTTCCACCGCCCCATTCTGATCATCTTGAATATATTGCATTGGTTGATCTTCAGAATGGTTTTGGATGATCCTATCCGTCCAATAAGAATCATTAACATCAACAAAGTCAAAGTCGAATTTAAATTCTTCAGGTTCGTTTTCATTGGGCGGTTTTAACTTCACGTCATCGTCGGGTGTTTCAACAGTCGGAGGTTTCTTCAAAGATTTGCTAAAAACAGCAGCTCTCCGCTCATAAAAGAACGGGATAATTGTCTGAAAAAAGCTGTGTTCTTTCATGGGATCTTGAGCGGTTAAATGCAGTTGTGACAGCATGTCAGCTACAGATGTTTCCGCTTGACTGTTTTCTGGTGTCTGCACGGTTTGGTCAACTTGTTGACCATGGTCAACCTTCGGGTCACTACCAGACTTTATAACCGATGGTGGTCCGGTCAGCTGGCTGGCCACTCTTTGAATCATTTCACCAATTTTGAAAGACGGTTTTGGAGTCGGAGTTGGTTTTGAAGTCGGAGTTGAAACGGGAGCAGTCGACACTTTGTTAGAAACACGGGCTTGTTTTTTAACCGAACCATTAGAAACGGAAAGGCGCGCCTTTCGTTTTTTCAAACCCGATGAAGAAACCGGTTTACTGGTCCCACCTACAGATTCGGATGCAGTTACGGGTGCGGGTGCAGGTGCATCATCGGTTATATCAGATAAACTTATCTCCTTGTTAGGATTTACAACATCAATAAAATCATTCTCAATTTTCTCACCATTTTTATTAACTTGTTTAACCGGTTTAACCAGTTCATTTACAGGAACTTCTTGTTCTTCCAGCATATCTCCACAAGCCAAAAACTCGGTTAGCTCACGATGCCATTTATAACGACCATACGATGTTAATTGGGCCTTGGCTATTGCAAGATCCAGTCCGTCACCTTGGTCCGGGAACTGGGCCAGTAATCTCACATAATCCACAAGTTTATCGGGCTCAAAAGAGCTCGCATGGGCAGATTCGTCTTTTCCATGTATTTTACTTGATTTTATTCTAACACCTCCGTTTTCTGTAACTTGATATTCGATCTTTTTATAAATTTCTTTAGGAGTACAAGAACACGCAAGCCCTAACTTGACCCGTCTACTAACTTCGTCCAAAGCGCAACTGACTGCAGTTTTAAATATCTCGGTATTGGTTTGGTTTGCGTATTGAGAAAAGTTGGCGCGAAACGGGGATAAAACAGATGGGCTGTTCCAAGCAAAAGAATGGTCGCCAAAATACGCAACTAAAAAGCTATCTTTTTTGTAATATTTCATGGCTTTCTTCGATGCACCTGATGGATCGATTATCTGACCGGGCCACCATGGATGGCTTATTACTTTGCCCCAAACTAAATCAGAAACCGAGAAGTCACCTTCGGTTTCTGGTGGCTTGAAATAAGACATTTGATGCAGTGAAAACAAGTTTCCATTTTTATAAAGCCTGGGTTTCTGTTTCATTACTTTTTTATCATCTTCTTGTACGGACTCATTATCATCATCATCATCTTCTTGCTCTGAGTCGGTTTCGATTTTCAGATTTTCATCTTCTGATACAGGGGAAGAAGGCTTTGAAAGCTTCTGGTCTACATCAAGTGACTCGTAGAGTGGAACCTCCACATGCGCACGGCGACCGTACACGATCGGTTCTTGAGACTTGATGTGTTCCTCTTGGTGTTCGACGAGAACCGGTTCAGAAGAAGGTTCTGGAAGCTTCTGTTCCACATTAGCTTCAGAGTTTGCAGATATAGGTGTTACTTCATCTTTCCAACCCATTACTTCATCGACGTCCATACCTGTGTCGTCTCCTCGGTCCATGTCAGCATCTGTAATAGGTGTTACAGTGTTGACTCCTTCTGGACCAAGATTGACTGTGGTCAAAGATTCAGGAATCTCGGAGGAATTTACAGTCTCGTCTTCTTTTTCTGTTTTATCTTCCATAACACCATTTTCATATACCACTTCTTGAACAGGTTCAGTAGTTTTTTCCATAACCTCCTCGTTTTTGTTCAAACCTGCTTCTGTTTCCTGGTTAACTATTGCATCAGTCTTAGTTGCAACTTCAATTGTCGAGTCAACGGGAATATCTACTTTGACCACCACATCAACACCCTCAGAACCAGGATTAACTGTGACCAATGTCTCTGAAATCTCTGACGGAACTGACACTTCATTTTCTTTCTCAATTTTATCATTCAACACATGATCTGCATCAGTTGTTTCTTGAGCATCATCTGTTATAACTTCTACTATTGGTTGCAGCCTATCTTCTTTGACACTTTCACCAACTTCATCTGTTCCTGAACTGACCGCATCAGCTGCAGAACTTTGATTATTATCATAAACTAAACTTGGATCAACAGAACCAAGATTAGTTGTTAAAACCTCTTCAACAGATTCAACATGCAGCTTATTGACATCATCACTTTTCTCCAATTCTTGTTCATTCACTATTACCTCAACTTTCTCCGAAGTCAAAACCGTAGTTTCAACCTTAACATTACAATCTTCACCAGAACCTGCAACTTCTTCATTCACTACAACCTTATCTTTGTCAGAAGCTGAAACCCTAGTTTCAACCGAACCATCACAATCTTCACCTAAACCTGTAACATCCACCATATCTTCTTCATTCACCGTCACCTCAACCTTCTCAGACTCTAAAACCCTAGTTTCAACCTGAGCATCACAATCTTCACCAAAACCTACAACATCCACCGTATCTTCTTCATTCACTGTCACGTCAACTTTCTCAGAAGTCAAAACCCTAGTTTCAACCAAAGCATTGCAATCTTCAGCAGAAACTGCAACTTCTGCCTCGTTAACAACCTCATCTTTCTCAGAAGCTAAAACCCTAATTCCAACCGAATCATCATTATCTTCACCCAAACCTGTAACATCCACCATATCGTCTTCATTCACTACCACCTCATCTTTCTCCGAAGTCAAAAACCTAGCTTCACCCGAACCAGCAACTTCTTCCTTATTAAGCTCACCTTCATCTTTGTCAGCAACCAAAACCCTAATTCCAGCCGAAACATCACAATCTTCACCTTCACCTAAACTTATGGCGTCCACCATATCCTGATCACAATTCTCCATTTCTTTCTGCACACTAACCACATGATCATCTTCTTCAGCAGGATCAGAACCCACAACATCCACCATCACATCCTCCCCGTCTTGTTCTTTCATGCTTCACAGATTAACCTAATTACATCAAACAAAAACTAAATAAACCCACAAATTTCAAATAATAAAACCCTAATCTCTTTTTTTTTACCGTTTTCATTTCAAGAAATCAAAATCTGATTTTTTACAAAAACTAAGCAAGCCCACAAATATCAAACAAAACCCTAATTTCAGAGCACAAACCTAGATGTTCAAAAGTTCAATCTTTTTTTTCACCCTTTTAATTTCAAGAAATATAAATCCGATTTAAAAAAAAACTAAGTAAACTTACAAATGCCAAACAATAAAACCCTAGAACACAAACCCAGATGCTGAAAGGCACAATCTTTTTCATTTCAAGAAATCAAAATCTGATTTTAATAAAAACTAAGTAAACCCACAAATTTCAAACAATAAAAAACCCTAATTTCAGAACACAGTCACAAACCCACATGTTAAAAATACAATATTTTTTCTACCCTTTAAATTTCAAGAAATCAAAATCTAACTTTTAGCAAAAACAAAGTAAACCCACAAATATCAAGCGATAAAAGCCTAATTTTGAATAACAATATATCAAGCAAAATTGAAAATAACGGCGAAGAGTATAAACGTAGCCTTAGCGTGGAATTGAGCGTACCTTGTGTCCAGCTTGGATACGATAATTGTAAGAGAGAAGAAAGCCAAGTGATTTGAATACCTAATTTTGTTGGTGTTGGAGGATCCGGTGGACTTTGAATTGAACCGATACGATCCGACAAGGAAAAGTAACGAACCCTTTGTTAGTTTTGAGTTCTGGAGTTTAGACGTGAGTTTGGATCTACAAATAGATTTGTAAAATACTGAATTATTTATGTCTTAAAATAAATTAATAATTGTTATAAATATATATTATTGTGGTTATCAATACCAAATATAGTTAGGCTTTTTCTCCAAGTTATCTTCTCCTGCATATACATATCATTGTATCATATTGTATAACACACCTATTAATGAAATCATCATCTTTCTCCCTATATCTCTTTCTCACATGTTTGGCTATTAGGCTTGTTTCACAACACGTTATCAGCACGAATTGCTTTTAAAAATAGGTTACATAATCATGAAGTTCATCAAAGCATGTAAAACTAGGATACCTTACAAGTAAGTTTTATTTTCAATTATGATTATAGTTATATATTCAATTATATATATTTGTGTATGAATTTATGTTCATGTTCAAATTATTAATCATTATGTTTATTGAAATTCACAACATCAATCTTACGAGCGGATACCTTCAACAACTTTCTTACATATATAAAATTAACAACTTATTTGATCATTCCTAATCTTCATGCAAGATTCTAATCGGTCTTTACTCGTCATTCGGGTAACAATCAAAACACCTTATTATATTATATCTTATGCATGTGTATATGCTACTATCTTGTTTGTTCTTGGGTTTTGCATACGGAAACTATGAAGGAAACTGGATGAACACAAACTAGTAGTTTGATTCCCTATATTATATTTACTTTTATGCAATTATGAATTACGTTGACAATCAAATTTTACTTAACTATATATTATTTACTTTTAGTAAATCTCTAAAGCGAATTAATGAGTTTTTCTTGTTATATTATATTTTATAATTCGTTTAATCAGTTTAATTAATAAAAGGAAGTTAGCTACTTATAAAGGATGATCTCTCTAAAGCAAATAAATCAGTTTACTACGGTTTATAATCACATATATATCTTTTTACAAATAAAGAATGAGATTTAGCTACTTATAAAGAATGATCTCTTTATGAAAAAGATTTATTGTGATTTTTTTTATAAATCTTTCTTGATTCTGAAAAATTGTTGGTTCGTTTGAATATGGTAAATTAAAAGGAGATATATTTGTTTAATAGTTTTCTTTAATGGTATTTAATAGTCCTCTAAATTTAAGACATTGATTAATAGTTAAATATTACTATCCCATGAAACTTAAATTAAGAGCGTTTTGTTTGAGTGAAGATTGTAGTTGGGTAACATTTGAATTGATATATTTTTATTGCATTTAAATGTGCTCTTACGATTGCAAGAATGATTTTTTTTATTTTAAGTATTTATATTTCAATATATTTAAATGTCATGACCAATCATAATTCTTATACGTTTTTCCTATTAATTAAAGTTTCTTTGGTTGTGTGAATTATGAAGTATTTATGAAAATAATAGATAATATATTGTGTACAAATCGGTCAACTAATCATCCTAGTGATATTTTGTCCTATTTCCTTGGTGAACCACTGACAAAATTGGAAGCTATGAGATAAAATTATAATAATAATTTTAATCGTAATTGTAATATAGTAAGTAAATATGTTCATAACATACTAAGCCTAAAAAAGTAAAACAAAATATAACTTAATGTATGTTTGATCTCTTAACTTAATTAACTGCATTAATGAGATTTTATGGATGCTAACATATACCTGTATATAAGTGAAATATATGCTTTTAATTGATATTTTACATATACTCTTATGCGTTACTTCTCATTCTTTACCACCGTTTTATTTTGAGATAGTTTTTTGAACTCCCTATACAATTCTACAGACTTTGTTTAATAAATAATTATACTCCATATATTTGTTAATGTTTGAAAGTATAACAAATATATATAAGATATATTTGTGGTTTGTTATACCATAATAGATTAATACACTAATTATACAAATATTTGCTTGAAAGTGATCAAAATTATTTTTTCATGATGTTTTATTACAACTTGTTTTATATGGTCATGTTATAATTTATGTACATCTTTCATTATGTGTAGTATTATTTATTAATATAGATAATATTCACTAGAACAACTAATACAGAGTTGTGTTTTATTATCACTCTAATAAAAAGGTATAAATATGTTTGTTATGACTCTTGAAGTGTCACACTCCCGAAATCCCATTATCATCTTACAAAGGGTCATAAGATTTAAGACTCACATGATCTTACATAACTCAATTATGTAACTATTTTTCAATTTATATTATGTGAAGAGAAAGATCATCTAAAAGGAAAATTCGATAATACACTTTTCATTTCTCAAACCTTAAATAAGCTCCTAAAGGAGCAATATCAGTAAAAGAGTATGAAAGGTTTGAAGTGGTTTATATCCACGTGTCCAATACAATATTGGGAAACTATGAAAGTTTTTTGTATTCACTATATTCCTTGAAGTGAATGTGACTATATGTTGATCGTTGTAATCATTGACATAATTGAGAAAATTGTTATGATGATTATGTTAATAATGAGATCGACCACCACAAGTGGCAAAGATATTGATCATGTGCATAATGAGATCGATCACTAGAAGTGACAAAGATATTGATCATATATGAGAACAAGTTATAGCAATATAAAAGTGAAATCACATGATCACTTAAGAAGATAATACAATGTTCTCTGATATATATATAGTTATGCATTAAAGAAGCATGATACATATACGATCATAAACAATAAGGGGGTGTTTGGTACAGAGAATTGGGGGGTGAGAAATGGAAATAGAAACAATTCTCTTGTTTGTTTACGAAAGAAAGAGGTGAGAAATGGAAATAAACCATTTCTATTTCCCTGATTTCTTTTCTCTAAAAAAAGCGGAGAAATCATTTCTCTAGGGTTTCATTTCTCACTTCCATTCTCTTCCTTTTCACTTCTATCAGCTACCTCCTTCAGAGCACCGCAACCCAAAACAAGGTATGGTTCAAATTTCCGATTAACAGATCCATAAGCATTCAATCTATATATATCAGCTTCCTTTTCACTTTATTATTATTAATCGTACCACATCCATAAGCATTCAATCTATATATATTTCACAATCGAAGAATAACCGGTTAACAGATTAGCCTCAGCAATCTCATTAGGTTTAGTTTATGTATGCACTCGAGCTTCGTGTTTCTGTTAATTTGTGTATATTTGTGTGTATAAGTTTGTAATTGTGTGTATGAGCAGTTTGAAGGGATGTAAACGAGCCGAGCTCAAGCTTGACTAGGCTCGAATTCGGCTCATTTTGACTTACTAATGCTTGAGCTCGGCTCGTTTCGAGATCGTTTTCTAAAGCACGAACTGGGTTTTGAGATGTTGAGTTCTGTGTAGTTTATTTTCTTGAGTTCTTCTAGAGAAGTTAGAAGTATGTTATGGTTGTCCCTTGAGGCAGCAGCAGAACCCATATACACAATATAAACCCCATCATTATATGCTTCATCTGCCTTAATATCTCCTAACAAACATGTTACAAACAACAGGCTACAACAAAAGTAGAGACCTTTCATGTTGTGCCTGTTTTTATTGTATCACACACTTCTCTTATATTTATATATAAAAACATGTCACATGTGCAGTGTCTAGAGAGAGAAAAAGAAGCACTAAGCCTTGAGAATTTGAAGTGGGCATATAGATCATTGGGTGGGTACATACGTACGCACATTTGGATTAGATAATTGGTTTAGAGTCAATTTAGGAAAAATAGTAAAAAAAAAAATTGAATAGCCATTTAAATTACTGACGGACTACTGACTCATCCGATTATTTTCATTTTATCCTCAATAGAAAATCCATCATAGGTGAGAAATCCACTAGCAAAACCTAGAAACCTCTATTTTTATTTTAGCGTAATCAGATAATATTTGAACTCAATACCTTCTCTTTTTAAATTGAAGTCTTTAAATGTCTCCCTTCAATTACTTGCGGTAAAAATCATTGGCAAAAGGAAAAAAATAGCATATGATGTCAAAATTTTGCACTTTAGCTTTAGCTCAATTTTGAGTTATGTGTAGTTTCTTTTCTTTCACTTTAGCTCAATTTTGCACTTTAATTTGCTGCATTTTGGTGTGCACTTTGGCTGCGTTTTTGCATTAATTTACCTGCAATCTCTCGTGAGGTCTAGTTTAGTGTATAATAGGAACTATGAACTCTTTTGATTTGTTATATATATGAGGTCTAGTTTGTTTTTCTTGAATTTTCTTATATTTTTATGTGTAGATGGCAAGATCACCTTCCAGACAAAGAATAGTTGCCATAGGTGCATTTTATGTCATTTATGTTACGATTCGTTGGTGGATGTTGTGTACTTATCATTTGCGTCGGTCGATTGAGTCAATGACTTTACGTACAAAATATTTAATGAGTTACCATAATAGGCGTGAAAACATGGTGAGGATGGTTTATGAAAGTGATGTTACGAGTGTTGTTAACATAAGAATGAATATACATGCATTTACAACACTTTGTGATATGCTAGAAACTAGAGGGGGACTAAAGAATAGTAAAAACATGCTAGTCGATGAGCAAGTTGCTATGTTTTTACATACCTTTGCTCATAATGCAAAGAATATGATACTAGTCAACAGATTTCATCGGTCCGGGGAAACTGTAAGTCGGTATTTCAAGTTAGTCTTAAATGCTATATGTCGATTACACAAAGAACTCTACAAGTCACCCGTGCCAGTGCCAGATAATGAAACTGATGAAAGATGGAAATGGTTTAAGGTTAGTCAAACACATTTTTTATTAAAGATATTTTTTGCTAACATACATTAGTAAGTAATGATTTCTTTTAACTCAGGGTTGCTTAGGAGCATTAGATGGAACATACATTAAAGTTAAAGTCCCTGCTATTGATAGAAAACCATATAGGACAAGAAAATGGCAGATTTGTACTAACGTACTCGGAGTATGTACGAGAGACCTTTTATTTACGTATGTCTTAGCGGGATGGGAGGGTTCTGCAGCTGATTGATGCATTAATGAAGATGCAAAGCTAATTGATGCATTAATGGAGATACATGCATCCGGAAAGTATGCTGGTGCTGACAATGGATTCAAACCAGGTTATTTAAATGGTGTTCAACAATTGCTAGATGTAAGTCTTCCTAACTCTGGCCTCAAAGCAGAACCACATATAAAGTCTAGGATGAAGACATGGAAGACACACTTTAGCATTGTATATGATATGGTGCATACAAGTGGGTTTGGTTGGGATGAACAAAAATGTTGTATTATTGCCGATGATAGTGTTTGGAATGAATACGTGAAGGTATATTCTAAAAAATATGTTTTTTAGATTTTAAAATTTTAGTCTAATTTATTTGTAATTGTCTTGTAGTCTCACAAAGGTGCTGTGAATTTTCGTGACAAGTCATTTCCTTTCTATGACAAATTGTGTACCATATTCGGTAAGGATAGAGTTACTGGTAGTAAAGCAGTTGACCTTGGAGAAGAAGATGTTGTTCAAGAGACGCAAAAAAGCTCACCTGTTGATATTGAAGACTTTGATTTTGTTGATGAAGCCGTTCCAAATGTTGATAGATCTGAAGGACAAACAGGAAGTGTAACAAGCAAGCGCAAAAGAGGTAGAAGCACAGATGCAGATGAGATATATCGAGAGTCTTGCAAAGATATCAAGGAAGTTTGCTTCGATTTGGGGAGATGGTGGGTGAACAACTTAGCAAAGAAGGTATGGAGGCTCGTGAAATCTATGAAAAGGTTAGTGATGAGTTGAAAGCTTTACCAGGTATCACTACGAAAAAACGGTTCAAAGCAGCTCATTTGATTGGTAAAGATGTGGATCTAGGACGTTCTTTTCTTACGTTGACAATAGAAGAGAAAATTGAGATGGTCGAGTTGTATACCGATGGTTCAATGGGATAGTTGTGTATGGTTGAAGTATGTTTTGTATGTGAATTGGTTTTAACTATGGTTGATGTTTTTTGCTTAAAAACTATGTTTTGTATGTGAATTGATTTGATCAGTGCATATTTTGGTTGGAATTTATGCATCTTTTTATATGTTTTTTATTTTTTAATAAATATTTGTTATGAAAAAAATACTTGTGCTAATGATAAAGTTGATATAATTCTCTGTTTATTTTCTATGTACCAAACAAGAGAAATGATTATCAGCTATATTTCTCTACTGAAATCTCTGTACTACCAAACAGAACAGTTAATTCTCATTCTCCAAACCAATTCCCTTTCTCTGCAATTCCATTTCTCTATTTCATTTCTCTGCAATTCCATTCTCTTTACCAAACACCCCCTAAGTCTATAGATCATTATTATATAATGGCATGACCGGTTAGACCACACCGAGTCAATGATGTGAAATATATTGAAGAACTGCAAGATTCTTCACAATAATTATACATGTAATATTGCTCTCAAGGAAAACCATTTATTTACCAACTAAAGGAGGGCGTGAATCCCTAGATTTTATGGAATTGAGAAAAGGATACACATATCCTAACATGATACCATTTGGTGTTTTGAAAATCGATGCATCGTCTAAATGGTTATCAAGATCGCAACTTCATGTTTGCATGATCTAAGGCTTAGCTAATAAGATTGCAAGCATATTATTCCATATTGGTATATTTGCATTCGGTTATAATAATGAATTTTGATTCCCAAGTTAATAATGATCATTGGAATAAGTGTTGAACTTCATAACAGATTATGTTCTTACATAAATTGTATTGTTAAAGACGATTACTCAACGTCTATAATTCGTTGCAAAGGCAATCATCACGAGAGAAAAGGTTCATGTTTGTATTTGAGTACATATGATTTTACTGTCTTTAAACTAATTCACATCAAGCCAACAAGTTATGATACTTCCTCCCCATTGCAATTGGTTTTTTGTCAGTAACCAAATATTTCTTATCTAATTTTTCGTATGTGTTATATACTGAAATTAATCCACCACAAGACACAAAGATGAGAACACAAAGGAAGTTGGGAATATATGTAGGTATTAAATGTTATATATGATTAAATACTTAGAGCCATTAATGAGATATTTGCTTATGGCTCATTAGTTTTCACTTTAGTGAATCAACATTCCCAACATTAGGGGGAGATTTAAAGCAGTTGGAAAACAAATTTAGTTGGAATGAATTATCAATGATCCTCAAACTAAATTATGTGAACTAAAAGTTCAAAGGATAATTCATGAATAAAGATCAACGAATGAATTACCAGACGATTCACTGACCAAAAGAGAGTGTCTAGCTAAGACACCTATACGAACTGCTAATGCTCCAATTAATAAATGTCCCGGAAGGACAAACACAAATTGATAATAATTCTAAAGCACTCTTGTAGCGTGGTAGATTGACCGGTTCCAAAGTTAAAATTTCCTCGAAAATTGGAGCAAGTAATAAAGATGGTCAAGTCGAGGTGCAGTAAAAGGTCTCTTGAAAGAGATTAGACATGATGGTTCTTGAAGAGCCTTAGGTACCTGAAAATAAAGAGCTCTCAATAAATTATATTGCATCATGTCTACAAAGATATATGGAATCGAAATAAAGTCGACGTCGTTATAATTTTATTTATATATATAATTAGCGCTTGAAATGAGGATGAGGATCAAGATTCTAAATCTGCCTATAAAAAAATGATTGGCCAAAGTGGAAAAATGCAAACAGGGCAGAGTTGAATTCTCTAAATAACGGAAAGTTTGTTGGACCATCAGTCCGTACAACTAAAGTTGTAAAATGTGTTAGATATAAAGGAAAATTGATATAAAGGAAAATTGATGATATAAAGGAAAATTCATCAAGTGATATAAAGGAAAATTGATGTGACATTCGTCAATTTCGGGTCACTTTTGTTATGTAAACCCGACCTGTTTGTAACCCGAACATTTCAAATATATAAAATATTGGATCTTGTCATTTAAAATATATAAAATATATAAAATATTGTTTTTTTTTATATTATGCATTGTTTGACCATTTAAACATACCCATTTTTATGCAAACCATAAAAGAATCTTTATACCCAACCCTTCACTCATTCCCTATATATACACACCCATCTTCTTCATTTTACTCTTGCTACATCTCCAAAAAACTCTCTCAAAACTCCATAGATTCAAGGTAGTTATTTCTTATGTATTCTTGAAGTTTTGACTTCTCAAGTCAAACTAACTATAGTCTTTCATTCTAACTTGTTCATCTAACATTACTAACTCTTGAATATGGTGGTACAACATATATATAATACACACCCCTTGTTTCCTTTATTTGTTACTTCACCGACTCTGGATGGTTAAGTTTTGAATGTCATAAGACAAGGCTTCATGGAGGACTTCGTGTTCTTGATATATATTTACACACACATAACTTATTATACATATCACTTATGACTAACTTCTAACCCTTTAGTTTGTTCATCTTATTTACAAGTTCCATGGTGTGGGTTTGTATAAGACTAACCTCGGTTTAACCGAAACTAGTCCAAACCGGAAACCGAACTTTTGTTTACTAGTTTTGTTAAAATAGTTGTTTAAACATGTTTATTGCTAGATTTGAGTTTCAAAAATCATTTTTACAAGTTCTTTGATATTAAGCATATGGAATCCATCTATGAACTCGTTGGGAGATGGAAACCGAACTAAACCGAAACTTTTGCTTAAAAGACTTGTAGTTAACTTTTTTTGTTGTAAAATTTAAGTTTTCTTCATTTATAAACCAATATACAAGTTCTATGATATTTGGGCATGTAGAAACCATCTATGAACTATTTGTGAGATGGAGACCGAACCAAACCAAACTATACCGACTTTTACTCGCTTAAGACACACAAGTGTGTTTTTAGCTATCAAGACTTGTATATTTCTTTAAAAAATAGTTTACAAACTGATTTTAATTATTTTCTTAAGTACTTGGAATAGTTGGATCCAACTTGATCTTATAACATAGTTTGGACCGACAAAACCGAACACTCGCTTAACGTGTGTTGTTAGTTCTAAACAATAGATCTACATACTTGGTTAAGTGTTAGTATGTTTTAATAAGTTATCTCATAACAATTAATATTTTGGAAAGTTGACTTTGGGTTTGACCATTTGTCAAGCCCCGAACCGACAACCCGAACACTCGTTAAAAACCCGTTTTAGTATCTTTAGCCTAATGGAACTTGCATTTTAGCATTTTCCCCACCTTATTACTTAACATTGGTTAAGTAGATATTAAGGTTAGATACTTTAACCCGGTTTTGAGCAAACTTACATTTTTTAAACGGGTTATTATTATAAATTCTTAAATAGTTACATTTTAAACCTTGAACTTTAATTGATTAGTTTTTGCAACAATTATTTTATTTAAAGATCTTCAAGACAACCTTTCTAAATCCAAGATTTTCTTTTATTTAGGCTTCATACGTTAAACTCGTCGTTCCGGCAAATCTCCAAATAATCAATCTTTCAAGTTTATTACTTGAACGTGAGTAACTTCATACCCCGTTTTCTATCTTTCATTTTGAGGGTGACATTTCAACTTATCTAAACTAAATGTTTTATAGTTGGGTCTTAAACCACAAACGTTGTTTTATACCTTACTTGAATAATTGCTCGATTTGGTGTTCTATGCTTATTTGACTATGTGTTTATCGCTTTTGGATGGTGGAACTATAAATCCTAGACCATTTGGCAACCCCTCATGGCAAGGTGTAGTTAACGTAATGCAATTAACGATAACTATAAAATCCTAAACTATTTGGCAACCCCTTATAGTTGGGTGTCGCTAACTTGTTAGCGATAACTATTTATCCAAGTTTATAGCTATTATTTATGGTTTTGTATACTAGTTTTGTGGCTTTTCATACTATATATCTATTGTTCAAACTTATGAATTGCTCACCAACCTTTGTGTTGATAAACTTTATTTTATGAAATGTTACAGGTTTGAATCTAGGTTGATTATGGAGTTCGGTGAAGAAAACGTCACAAATACCGTTAGGATATTAGCAAAAATGAACAATATTTGATTTGCTATATTTTGTTATATTTTGTTGTATTTGAGTTATGAATATTTGGTTATGTGAAATTTTCGATGTTGTGAAATGAAATGAGTTTGTTAAATATTGTCGCTTTAAATAGTGTCATGCGCTTATGAGCAATCGTTGCACCCTGGCATGTTCCGCCGCCTTTGGTCGGGGTGTGACAATTGATGGCACAAAAATTTATTTTTTTTGCAAAGACCCATGATTAATTATGAGGATTGAGGAGACACATTCTCAAATGGTGGAAGCAATGACTTTCCGATAACTAAAAAAAATCTGGTAATATAAAGAGAGAATTGATACGCGTCCAATAAATATTGTGATTCAGTTGATACTGAAAGTTTACAAGAAAGTTTTTGAATGATTTTAATTAACAAATCATGTATAGTAAGTTCTCGAGAACACAATGATTTTTGTGTATAGAATCATATTTGAATATGTTGCGGTTATTGAATATGTTGAGCATAAATGGAACTCCAGAAGAATTTTCTAAGGTAGTTGAATATTTGAAAGGTTAATTGATGCATCTTAGCTATGGAATTCTTGTTCATCAATAAGCATACACATAGAATAAAATGTACATGATGAGTACAATATCTAAATAAACAAAGAAATTGTACAATATGGATTTTTGATATGTGATACAAAATGATGTGTTAATGAGCAAGTTTATGCAACAAAAATCTTGGAAAAGTGAATGTTTTGTCAAGTTGAAAAGAAGTCCATGATGGATTGGCAAATGCATGGATTTATGCTTATTATGTATGGACTAAACTAGTTGAATTGAGCTTGGCACAAATCAAGAGATATTTCGATAAAGAGGGAGATAAGTTGAATATAATTAGTCATACTTTTATCAAAATTTCACTCTTAAAAGGTCATTAGAATCACATGATGTACATATTACTGAGAGAAACTTATGAGATTTTAAAGAGAAAATTCTTTTTGAAAGACCTTGACACAGTGTGATTATTGTTCGACTTATATGTTGGCACATGATGTCAGTAGTTCAGTATCTAGTGTCTGTAATCGTGTTAGTTGGTTTTGTTTTTGCGTTTTAGTTAAGTTGTCTCACAAGTTCGCCTGATATAAGCGAACTTGTGGACAAGCGAAGTTATTGACAACTTCGCCTAGTCTGTTAGGCGAAGTTGTCGATAACTATATATGTTTGGCTACGACTTGTGTTTGCATAAGTTTTCAGAACGTGTAATTGTGATTTGCATATCACGTGTTAAAGGAGTTGCAATACAACGTGTCTTTTGAGTATTGTAACGTGTATTTGTGCTTGGGTTTAACGTATATCGCATCGAACACTCGTATCGTCTTACGTAGGGATTCCGCACCTACGTAGTACGAGATACTTCCGTGTAGATCCGGCTGGGAACCTACAATTGGTATCAGAGCACTAGGCTCTTATGCTATGGTTCGAGATCTGCGTTTTGGTGTTTCTGGCACGTTTCTGATGCGTTTTTGGCCGAACAGCCGCCGTAGGCGAAGTTATTGGGTTCAGACGAAGTTGTCGCTTAAATTTTAGGGGTTTAGGCGAAGTTAGCAGCCAGGCGAAGTTATAGCCAGGCGAAGTTAATGAGGGGCGAAGTTGACTTTTAGGCGAAGTTATAGCCAGGCGAAGTTAATGAGGGGCGAAGTTGACTTTTAGGCGAAGTTGACTTTCAGGCGAAGTTAAAAAAAATTAACAAAAAAAAAATAAAAAAAAATTGTTTGGAGTTTTCGTCTGTATGGCCAGGTGTACACGATTATTGTGAGACAGAAAGTGTTGTTCCGACAACGAGTGAAACTTGGTATCTCTTGGTCTTACGTGTGAACAAATACGGGTCAACTCTGGATATGGAGTTGAAGTTGTGAATGGGATATTGATTGAAACTGGATATTGACACATATTTGGGTGTTTGTGGGCAAAGAAATTGTTGTTGTTTGAGGTTGACCAACTGAAGAAAGTCAAATCGAACTGAAGGTTTTCGTCATTACTGGATTGCAGTCAGAGCATATTATTTATGTTATTTTCAAGGCGTTCGAGAATTGGTCCCTGTTACGATTTTAGAACAAGTTGGATTTAATCTGGAATTAATTTGTTTATGTTCTTGATCGTTATCCATGGTGATTGAAGATGCTTCGGATTAATTAATGGTCATGTGTGTTAGATTCTGTCAAGGTGGTTTTGTGATGAAATTGATCACTTGATGTTGGGTAGTTGAAGATTGAACCTTATCTTACTATACAATTCCGACGTGTTGGTGAAGTTGTGGAGGGAGCCCAACTTCACGTGTTGGTGAAGTTAGAAGAACTTCATGTGATTGGTTGAGATGATCAATTAGGCACGGGGATGCATGCATGTCAAAGACCTCAATCGATATAGTCGAAGAAGCTTACACTGAAGGGGAGATCTGATATGGAAGACGTCGGGTGATTGGTAGATTTGTGGAGTTACAAGACAGTTTCAGACACGGCTGGTTGAAGACAGGATGGATGTTGCATGTATATGTGAAGTTCAAGTTTGAAGATCACAGTGCAATCGAGTCCTACAAGAAGGAGCAAACAGAAGATCATCAGTTAAGAGGGAGTCTGTTGGTGCATGTTTTGTAACAGATGATCTTTTGTGTTTGTTAGAATTGAGAGCAACGGTCAAAGGGGAGTATGTTGGTGCATTTTGTGACCGTCGCTATGCAATTCTGACCAGCGGAGACGCCATAGGCGAAGTTAGAACAACTTCGCCTACTGGACCAAGCCCAAGCCCGCAAAGTTGGTTTATCTATATATATGTGTGTCTTGTTTAGGGTTTGGTATCCAGAAAGTTAGAATTTTGTGTGTTCAGTTCAATTGTCTAGAGAGAAACAGAGAGGGAGAGTCGTGTGGGACGACCCGAGGTAGAGCTCACCTCGGGTCGGTCGTGTCTTTGTTTGTGTTCGGTTTGTAACGTGGTTTGGTTTTATATAAAGGATCTGCAGATTCGTTTATCCCATTAGTGTGTTTGTTCGTGTGTTTGTTTATGTGTAATCGTGTTCTTCGTCTTCTACACGATAAACGAGTCTAGGAGGATTCCGCACTCCTAGACCTCGTGCGGATCTCGTATCGATCAGCGACGCCCCGGGGGGGCCTTACAAGTCTAGGAGGATTCTCTCCGCCCGTTTTATCTGGTATGACTATGGTCCCTGCATCCATGACTGTGACAGGACCAATCACCTCGGATGTTCCTGTTATATCTACATCATCTTCCTTTGGCACACCACCCACTACTTTCCAGTTTTCGGCTCCAGAAATTGTTTCCTTGCCACCTCCTAGAGTTACTCCATCGGAGGTTGTTGCAAGATTCGTTGAGTCGACACTGGTTGCCACTGCAGGATTATCTGTTACAATACCACCCGCGGTTACTTTTCAGCCTGTTTCTGATGTTCCGGCTACTTTGGGGATCCCTTCACTGTATGCTCAAGACACCTCTCATATGAGTTTTGATTTTGATGCAACCTTATCTGACTCAGACAGGATAGCAGCTCTTGAAAGGGTCGTGGCAGAACAGTCGAGAATAAACTTGATCCAGACTCACGCTATCCAGCGCCTTGTTGCAGAAAATCAGATTCAGTCGTCCCTCCTGATTGAGCACGGTAAACTTTTTGATGCTTTAAAACGGTTCTTAGCATCTCAGGGGGAGACGAGCTGCAAGGGCGATGAGTTGAGGACGAAGAAGAGGAATGATCGAGACGATGATCCCAATGCATCGAAAGGTGCAGGTGGTGAGTTGCCAAGAACTGAACAAACTCTTGGGACTTCCACATCTCAGGGGGAGTCTACTGGTGCAGCTGGTGAATCAGGGGGTGATGATGTGGTGGTAGTGGATGATGTGGAAAGTTTGGATGATGATATTGTAGGTGACGACGGTGTGTTACCGGTTGAAGAGATTGAGAAGATAGGAGCTGACATTGTAATTGATAGTGAGATTGAAGAGGGAGAGATTGTGGAGGAAAACGTTGAGCATGAAATTCCAGTAGTTGATAAGTCAGATATGGGTCAAGATATGGGAAGTGATGAGACTGAATGGGAAGAGCAGCCGAGATGGAAAGAAGGCTACGTTCAATGGTTCGTAAAGACAAAGAAACCGGCGGTTCCCACTATGTTCAAGAAGAGTTACAACATCAAAGGGTATGCTGAATCAAAAAAAGGGGATTATTTGCTGGTTGTATGATGAGCAGTTGAGGCTGTTTGTGATCAAACGTTTTGACGGAGTTCAGTATTTCAAGAGGTTGTTGAGATCGTTGGATACCTTGCCGGAGTGTGAGGTGAAGGATTTAGCCAAGTTGGGGTTGATAAACAGGAGTGATGATAATATGGCTAGGACTATTGGGAAGATCGTTTCGAAAGAAAGTATAAAAGATAAAAAGTTCGACATGTTAAAACCGCAGAAAGGAAAGCTCGTTGAAGATAAAGACAGAGGTATGAGAGCTGATGGCAAACCTTGGATGATAATGAAGTATAAGCCGATCCGGTGTTTAAAAGAAGTGCCGATGAAACAAATGCCCAAGGATGTCTTAAAGAATCTGAAATGGTGGTATGTCGATAGTGAAACAGCTGAAGCGGTGATGGAGGATGAAGATGAACAAGAGTGGCTGAGAGTGTATGATCCAATGCACTTGGTGAATTTGTCTCAAGCTGACTTGCAGGTGCTGAACGAGAAAAATATATTCTATATTCCTGCATGGAAAGATGAAGCCAATAAATATTAGAGAGTAGTTTCTGTTTGTGTCAGAGAAGGCGTTCATGCTTGAAGACGGGTGACTCGAGTTTTGGGATTACAAGATACGTGATTGAAGTTAGAGATATGAAGCTACTGCCAAGGGGGAGTCTGTTGGTACATGATGTCAGTAGTTCAGTATCTAGTTTCTGTAATCGTGTTAGTTGGTTTTGTTTTTGCGTTTTAGTTAAGTTGTCTCACAAGTTCACCTGATATAAGCGAACTTGTGGACAAGCGAAGTTATTGACAACTTCGCCTAGTCTGTTAGGCGAAGTTGTCGATAACTATATATGTTTGGCTACGGCTTGTGTTTGCATAAGTTTTCAGAACGTGTAATTGTGATTTGCATATCACGTGTTAAAGGAGTTGCAATACAACGTGTCTTTTGAGTATTGTAACGTGTATTTGTGCTTGGGTTTAAC
Organism: Bidens hawaiensis; assembly: GCF_021521415.1. Lineage (NCBI taxonomy): Eukaryota > Viridiplantae > Streptophyta > Magnoliopsida > Asterales > Asteraceae > Bidens > Bidens hawaiensis. The sequence continues at coordinate 5,380,725 of NW_027491042.1, forward strand.
GTATATCGCATCGAACACTCGTATCGTCTTATGTAGGGATTCCGCACCTACGTAGTACGAGATACTTCCGTGTAGATCCGGCTGGGAACCTACATTATACTTCGAGTATATGTATAATTATATGTTTATAAATCCATCAAAGTGCATCTAGAAAATGTTGAGACCTTTTACCATGGACAAACTGAATTCTGTTAGCATGTTAAAGGATGTCTAACAATGACTTGTCTATCTAAATATGAATATTATTGACTCGGCAATACCATAGTTAAATGCATTTGTGTATTATGTTGTACTGTTACCTATATATGATTATTATTTTCTTTATTCATATTTATTGGCATGTGTTCTACTAGGAGACATCACAACGGGTTAAAACATATATTTCAGGTATGAAAGATATGTGTTTATATTTTACTAACCCATCAAAACAAGTTTGGTTAGTCTTGTTTATGCAGAGAAACACATCAAGGTCATAGTGTTTACCAGATGAAGCAATATAAGTTTTCACGTGAAGATCATACAACATTATTCAACTTAAAGATTCAAATGTCAAGTGACGAAGACACAAACGATTGACTACAAAAGTTTTGGGTAACTTTCACGGAAGATCGATATATACCATTTTAAAGGATATATAAATCAGGGGGAGACAATACGCGTTGCACTCTTTTTCCCTTAGCTATGGTTTTGTCCCATTGGGTTTTCCTAGCAAGGTTTTTAATGAGGCAACATCTCCAAACGTATTGAGTTGATAACCAAGGGGGAGTGTTATAAATATATATTATTGTGGTTATCAATACCAAATATAGTTAGGATTTTTCTCCAAGTTATCTTCTCCTATATATACATATCATTGTATCATATTGTATAACACACCTATTAATGAAATCATCATCTTTCTCCCTACATCTCTTTCTCACATGTTTGGCTATTAGGCTTGTTTCACAACAATAATATAGTATTAGGTTTTTTCTTGAAATGACATATGTGACACAAAATGTATAGTTTTATCGAGCTTTTACACTCTGTTCTTGAGCAAATTTTATAATAGAAAATAAATGAAATGGAAGGAAAGAAAAATATTATTGAGTTATAAGGATTTCTTGAAAGAAAAGAAAAGAATTTAGAGCAACTTGTGTTCCTAAGTTTATTAAATAGAGGAAAAGAAAATAAATGAAGGAAAACAATAAGAAATAAATAGGAAACTGTAATTGTATGTTTCTTTTTAATTTGGAAAGAAATATGAGGAAAAGAAAGGAAAAATAAATAAGAAAGAAATGAAAACAAAATGTTTTCAATATTTTCTTTTCTCTCGTTAACTGAACTCAGAAACAGAGCGTTATAGTTGAGGACTTGTGGAGTGTTATTTATGTAGTTTCAAACTATATAAATCGAATATTGACAAACTAAGATTGTTTATATTATTATCAACGAACTTACATGTTCGATTTTTGGTTCGTTTATAGATTGCAACTGAATTTGGGTTTTTCAGTTTTTTACTGAATTCGATTTGAATTCCGTTTTCGGTTTGGCTATGGGCTACCTGAATTTGGTTTGGTTTCGTTTTTTCAGTTTTCAATGAAAAATATTCAAAAAAAATAAAAATAAATTGGACTTGATAGAAATAAAAACCGAACAAATAAACACCCTAATCTTTAACGCTCTAAGTGCAGATGATATCCTTTCTAATAGGGTTGTTGGAAGGATCGTCCACATCGAAAAAATGGATATGGGCTCGTGAGAGGCTACGAGAGGTAGTCACAGGCAAAGACAAAAGTTGTGAAAAGTAGGAGATGAGATCGGGATGGAGAAATTAGGGTTGTTAAACACTATCACCCTGCCATGTAACATAATCTTTGTTGCCCGAGTTTTAGATGACATAAGTAATAAAGAGAAAATTAAAAGTGTGTGAAAAAACATATTTGCTGTGGTTAGTTAAATGACGATATGAAATATGAATACCGATTTGCATTAAGGGCTTAGATTCGAAGTGATATTGCCTGAAGGGTTAGACGGTATTGTTGGATAAAGATCAGGTTTTTTATTTCCCTTTATATAAAATTTATAATAAAAATCTAGTTTTGTTGTCAAATTTTTTATACTATTAAAGCTCAAGTTCATATTCGGTTTATAGTTTATGTTATCATTCTTTTGGCTTATAATTTTAATAATTTTTAAATTTTACTAGAGTCCCAAGTGGAACCCGTCAAACTTTAGGAAGTTAAAACAAGTTAGAGCATTTTCATCCAATTCTCCAAAATTATGTGAGGAAAGTTTATAAATTATGGGGTGGGGTTTTGAGTGGTTATGAGTGTAAATTATAGGATGAAGAGAGAAAATATATTTTTTTTTTGTAAATTTAGGGAAACTTTGTTTGTCCCTGTTAATGTTTTAATATTTGTTGAGTTGGTTGTGCGTAGAGGAGAGAAAAAACTGTAATGATAAAGTAAAAAAAATATTATTTTATTAAGCAAGAGATAAAAATGTAGTGTTTTTTTAATGTAATTTAGATGGAAACTCTTTTTGAGCCATTGACCCACACACCATAGACCTATGTGTTTAAAATATCATGACCCACACGCCCTAGAACTATTTATTTAAAATATCATGAGTTTTTTAAATCAAAATAGGGTGGTGGAGAAAACGTAATTATCAAATACGTTATTTGAAAATTATTTACTAAAATAAGTTATTTATTTATTTATTCAACACATGGGCCTACCTAATCCAATCCCTCTCACAATCATGGCTTTGTTTTATTCAGTTTTTTCGATCGTTGCGGGCTGATCTAGCATCCCCCTTCACAAACACACATCCTCGTGAATCTCCCTTACCACCATACAACCATTAACACCCGAGAACATCTGAACCAAACACAACATATACTGCAACGCCATCCGAACCATGCAATTTTTTTGATTTTCCAGCCGATTCGGTATATCCTATGATCCAATAAAATGTGTTGTTGATTTAAATTTGCACCAATAGCACCACCGCCACTACAACACACCCAAAATTCTTGTGGATTTCGAGTTTGTCAAAAAGAAAGATGGGTCGATGCGTATGTGTACTGTTTGTCAAAAAGAATTCTTGCAAGAAAAAGGTTTCATACAACCTAGCTCATCACCCTAGGGAGCACCAGTACTGTTTGTCAAAAAGAAAGATAGGTCGATGCGTACGTGTATCGATTGTAGAGAATTGAATAAAGTCACAATTAAGAATCGGTATCCTTTACCGAGAAAAGAGAAGCTTTATGCTAAATTTTCAAAATGTGAATTTTGGTTACAAGAAGTACAGTTTTTAGGACACTTGATTAACCATGAAGGTATTCACGTAGACCCTTCCAAAATAGAAGCTATTTCTAATTGGGAAATTCCTAAAACTCCTACAGAAATTCGAAGTTTCTTAGGATTAACAGGATATTATATACGCTCCATTCAAAATTTTTCCCGAATAGCAGTTCCGTTAACCAAGTTAACGTGTAAGAATGTCAAGTTTGAATGGGGACCTAAGCAAGAAGAAACTTTTATAACTTTGAAGCAAAAGTTAACAAATGCCCCAATACTTGCGCTTAGGGGTGCAAACGAGCCGAGCCCGAGCTCGATTAGGCTCGAGCTTGGCTCGTTTAACTTACACAGAGCTCGAGCTCGAGCTCGAGATCGGCTCGTTTCGAGTTCTATTTTCAAAGCTCGAGCTTGGCTCGTGAATGGATTTTGAAGCTCGAGCTCGGCTCAGGCTCGGCTCGTTTACTATTTATCAATTATTTTTTTAAATAATTATAATTATTTTTTATATTTTTTTCTATTATAATTTTATGTATAAAAGAATATATATAATATTTAGTTATTTTTATTTTTTTTAACTAATTATGAACAATTTCATTATAATTTACTATAAAACGATTACGATAGAGTGGCAGGCAAACGGGCAACAAGCTGCGCCGCAACCCCCTTTTGAATAGCAAAGCCAATCCTGTTAAAAACGAAGCTTTGGGACCTTGAAGCTGAAGAGGTTCCGTGTACGACGCGCTGAACCCAACTAAAAAATTTCACAGCCTTTGGGGCCAGGAAACCAAATGTATCAAAGGCAAATGGTAGAAAGACATGTTGATTATCTAAACAAGCTTTCTTGTGTTTAACAACTTTGCTCGATTCAGCCTTCAACGCAGCCTGACCCACAACAAACCCACGGTCCCTGAGCCCAACAAGAGGAGACACTCTTGTAAGATCCACACAGGCGTGTTTCCCCCTGTCCACCCGAACACAAGAATATCAGCTGGTCGTAAAGTGGACCTCCCTTCAAGAGGATCCGTGAGAAAGTTAACAGGGGCCTCCTTTTTAGTAGAATTCCTGCCCGTTTAAGAACATCACACAGAACATCCCTAACCAAATCATGTCTGTATTTAAAGCCAGACAATTCTTTGCAATGCACCGCATGGTCACCAAAAGAATCCAAACAAACCTTACGACAAATTGGGCAAGGTTCATCAGTCGGGAACATAGGGATCATTAACCGGTACATAAGGATAGCCCGATACTCCAAACCCGACATACGTTGGCCTAACCCTTCAATGGGGATGGACGTTAGAAAATTCTGAGCCCGATGAGCCCGAAGGCATTCAAACACCGCCTTTTGGCGAGGGGATAGATCAAACTTCACTTCTAAACTCTTGACGATTCCACTAAATAAGGCACTCGCCACAACATGTTGGGCTTTAGGGGGGGGGGGGGCGGTGTCCTTATTAGAGAACCCGCTAAGATCAAAATCTGGAAGTGAAGTACGTAAACGATCCATCGCACACCCATAATCAGAGTCCAACCCATAAATATCACAACCCCGAAGAATATGGTCTTGCAAACACCACGACTGTGCTCTCGAAGCCACAAAGGCATATGTAGATACATCCTCGGCTGTACAGAGACCCAAACCCCCATAACGGTTCGGAAGTGATGCCAACCTCCATTGGAGATCCCCAAAGAACGGACCTCCACAAACCACGATATCCTCAACCGCCCTTCGAAGACCATTGTGAAATATAGAAACAGCTTCCCCCACATACATAGGTTGGCACGTTCTCAAACCAAACAAAATCTTGGCGACTCTCGTACATGAGCGAAGCAAAAGACTCGCATTGAGGATCCCGAAGGCTTGGGAGACAGCTCATTAGTTCCACAGCGCTAGATGCCCTTTTCATAGCCAAACTGCTGATAAACCCCGTATCCCGGCTTACAGTACCACCAAGGAGTTTCACGCCAATCACCGACATTCCAATCCCGCAAGGGAACAACCCCTCCTGAACCTTCATCCCATTGCATGTTGGCCAAAATAACTCTGTTTTCTTAACGTTTAATTCAAGACCCAAACGAGGCCACTCAGACTTGATAATATCTAATGCTTTCGCCACCTCTCTAGTATCCCCGATAATCGTGCCATCATCCAAGTACCAAGCATGAAAGAGCAGCTTGCACCGATCTCTGATTTGGTGAACAAGTGGGTGCAAAACTAAGGCAAAAAGGAGAGGCCCAAGAGGGTCCCCCTGTTGAACCCCAGTGGTGGATTTAATATAAGTATCACCCACATATAACCTAGCCGACTGCCCATATAAAAAATCCACCCAAAGAGAAATGGAAGGACATTGACTCCGTACCTCGTGTAGAAGGGTCCTCCTATCTACTAAGTTGAAGGAATTGGAGAAATCAACAGTAAGCATAGCCAATGACCCATCCGAATGAAACTGATTTAGAAACCTGTTCGCGCTATGGAGCACGGCCTCAGCCCCACTGGGGACTCCCACCCCAAATTGAAAGTCACCGAGGTATTTAGCCATCTCCTTCCCGACACCCCTCATAGCCACCTTAGAGACCAACCGCCTCCAAATGGCCCCAACGGCAATAGGTCTAATCCCATTGTCCGGTTTAAGCAACGGCATAAGTGGGGCAGACGCAACAAACTCTGCCAACACCTTAGGACACCTTCCCCCCAAAAAAAAATTAACCACCGCAGAGATAGCCTTGAGCAAACCATCCGCAATCGGAGACCCCTCTCCGCACAACGCATCTAAAATGTGTCGGGCTCGCAAACCGTCCCGCCCACACGAAGTCCCTTTAGGGAAAGATTTAATGCACCCAAGCACACTATCAATGTCCACGACAAGGGGAGACTCAGAAAGCAAGGAAGCAGGCATAATCGGAGGTGCCATGATGGGATGCTTAGACAACAAAGCGTTCAAAGTATTCTTACCGAAAGGTGCAACCCCTGAAGAGCATAATACCTTGACCGCAACAGTGAAATGCCCGTCCGAAACTTTCCGTAAACATTGTTTAACATTGGCGCCCATCCCGGCGTTGTCAGACTCGGGGAGAAACGCATCACCACCCGGGGCATCCCCAAGGGGTTGGTCAAAAAGCGATATAAGGATCTCAAAGAAACCGTCACGGTCACCCCAAGCGGATAGCGACCGTTGAATAATTCGGCATTGCTTAGACTTTATATTGCCAGACCTGCGTTGCTGACGATTTGAAGGTCTGAAAACTCGTAATGTGCAACGTGGTAACAACAAAAGTTTCACCCACGCCTCAACAGACTCTGGCATAGCCGCCACCTTACCCAGAGCACCCACTAAGGCTTGGGAAAAAGCCATACGACAACTATAAGGAATGTTTTTAACAGTCGTAATAGGAAGAGTGAAGACACGCTCAAGGAGAGCTACATCCACCTCCACCTTTCCCACCGCGACTTCCCTCCCAACATGTGGCTTTGCAATCCCCACTCTAAATTCCACCACATCTTTCGTGACACACTTGTACCAGACCGACTCGTCATCATGATGGCTCCCCCGACGGAGAGCATGTGACTCCATACACGCTCCACACATCCACCTACGCGAGACCTTTAAAGCCTCACCAACCGAAATAAACAAATCCAAATTCGTCGTGATCGCCTCTCGTAAGGTCTCTTTCTTGTCATCCGATGACAAATGAAGCCGCTTAATATGTGCGGCCAATCGAACCCCCTTGAACCCCGGTAATCCATCCGGGCAACAGTGGAAGCCTCTAAACGGACACGGCCAAACAACCTCCTCAATAACCCCGGTCATACCACCCCCGCACAAAAAAACACCCCGGTAGCCACGTACCGCACCAAGAAAAATAATAATAAAACAAAACTCGAGTTGAGTTTGAGTAATGAACACCCGAACGAAAGAGGAAGGAGGAGAGTAACCACCCGTTGCCCTCCCCTCCTCAAAACACCAAAAACAAAGATTATTTCATTGAGGCATTTTGTCGAACACCTGGCGGGCAAGCTATTTTCTTCAAAATTTTAGTTGATGATAATTCCTTTTGAATGTACAAAGTCAAAATAGGAAGCTACGATATGAACTTAGAAGCTGAAGAAGCTCACTGGATATTATTATTATTATTATTATGAATAAAACTGAATCATCAAGCAAAAGCCTGATTGATGAAAACCAATATATATAATATAAATAATAAAGAGAAGAACTGAGTAGAGTAGTCACGTTTTGTGGATTGCTTCTCGTTATAATAAGGAGGACTTAAGAGAGAGAATCAACATGTTGTGATTTAGTTCATATGATGTTGTGTCTACAAACGATGACTCATTAGAGAAAATCGGCATACAAGAGAAAAAGATGACTCGTTAGTTATCATGTTATGTACTCATTATTTATTTTTTCATAACATTATATTTATTAATTAATAATTATTAAATATATATTTTAAAAAAATTATATAAATAGCAGGCTCGTTTAGGCTCGCGAGCCGGCTCGAGCTCGATAAGTAAAGCTCGGGCTCGTTTATTAAACGAGCTTATTTTTAGGCTTGAGCTCGGGCTCGGGCTCGATAAAGCTTGGCTCGAACGAGCTTTTTTAACGAGCCAATCTCGAGTAGCTCGCGAGCAGCTCGGCTCATTTGCACCCCCTACATGCTGCGCTACCAGAAGGAACTGAAGATTTCACAGTTTGTTACGATGCTTCTAAATCAGGATTGGGATCTGTATTAATGCAACGTGAAGAAGTTATTGCTTACGCATCTAGACAATTAAAGAAGCATGAAGAGAATTATACAACACATGACTTAGAATTGGGAGCAATAATTTTTGCCCTAAAGATCTGGAGACACTATCTATTTGGTAGTAAGTTTACTGTATTCACAGATCATAAAAGATTAAAATATATCTTTGGCCAAAAATAGCTTAATATGAGACAAAGACGTTGGATGGAAATTCTTAGCGACTATGATTGTGAAATCCTATATCGTGAAGGTAAGACAAATATAGAAGCCGATGCATTAAGCAGAAAAGAGCATGAGAAACCTAAAAGAGTGTGAGCCCTAAGGTTAGAACTTCAAATCAATTTAATTGATGAAGTAAAGAATGCTCAAAAACAAGCAATAGAAGAAAATAATATTGCTGATGAGAAAAGAAATAGTACCATTGATCTACTTGTTAAAAGAAATGATGAAATTCCCAGAATGGGGAACAGGATTTGGATACCAGTTATAGGAGGATTACGAGAAAAGATTCTCGAAGAATCCCATAAATCCAAATACGTAATGCATCCTGGAAGAGATAAAATGTATCAAAATTTGAAGAAAATCTATTGGTGGATAGGAATGAAAAAGGACATAACTAGTAATGTTTCAAAATGCTTAACTTGTTCACAGGTTAAAGCGGAACACCAAAAGCCATCAGGACCACTTCAATAATTAGAAATGCCAGAATGGAAATGGGAATTATTAACAATGGATTTTGTTACCAAATTACCTACCACAAGAAAAGGTAATGACACAATTTGGGTGATTGTGGATAGATTAACAAAATCAACTCATTTTATACCAATGAAGGAAACTTTCAAAATGGAACAATTAGCTAAGTTGTATGTGGAAAAGGTTGTCTCATTACATGGAGTTCCATTATCCATTGTATCGGATCAGGATAGCCGTTTTACTTCTCATTTTTGGAAAAGTTTCCAAGTAGCTATGGGAACAAAATTAAACTTGAGCACGACATATCATCCACAGAGGCACAGACTGATGGTCAAAGTGAAAGGACTATACAAACATTGGAAGACATGTTAAGAGCATGTGTAATAAATTTTGGTGAAAATTGGGAAGACCATTTACCACTAATAGAATTCTCCTATAATAACAGTTATCATACAAGTATTAATGCTGCCTCATTTGAAGCCCTTTATGGATGATGTATAATTATTTATACATCTTTATTGCATCATTTTATACTCGATTCATGTTATTTTCGTGATAATATTATTGAGAATCGGTTCTAATAAGCCTATATTTGTTTTTGTTGGAAAAATGAGCTTAGAAAACCAAACATGAAGAAAAACAAAGAAAAAAATCAAGAAAAATGAAAGTCTGTCAGCTAAGTATGGGCCAAGCCTCAGCCAGGCATGCCCCATTTTCATCCGAAGACACATCAGCTAAGCATGGGGCTGTGCCTCAGGCAGACATGCCTCACGCCTCCTCAAAGATGACAAAATAAAGTACACTATTGGCCGTCCCCCTTTTTTAAGACACACAGGGTCATGCCTCACCCAGGCATGCCCCATGCCAATCAAGCCTGCCAAGAAAGTACAAATCAGTTTCATGTGCATTAAATAATGAGGGACCAGCACAGCCCAAGCCTAGACCAGACATGGGTCATACCCCTTCTAAGCATGGGTCATGCCTTGTGTACATTTAGCCTATATAAAGACCATGCATGTGGCTCATTTGGTGTGCACAATTTTGGAGAATAACACACCCATTTCACTCTCATAATCCATAGAATTAAAGAAAGAGAAGCTCTTGAACCTTCATACAACATCAAGAAGAAGTCTAAGCATCATCATAATTATCTAGCTTGGTTAGATTATCTTAATATTAAACATGAATGCTATATTCTTCTACTTTGGTGTATCTTTTATAATTATCATGAGCTGAAACTCTTTATATCACCTTAACTCATGATGAAACTTGACAACTTTTGATGGTTGGAATTAATATATGATAATTTTATGTTAAAATAATGACTAGTTCTTGGTTATCTTTTGATGAAATATTGTGTTTAAATAATTGAAAGTAGTATACAAGAATTATAAATGGTACATCTTGCTATGTTGAAAGACTCTTGATTTTATCATTTATTTATAAATGTTGTTCATGCAACTTTATGACTTTTAATCTAGAAATAGTTAAAAATAATTTTTGTATGTTACATGAAAATTGGTTAAACACATATCCTTATGTTTAGATTTGAAAAGATTGAACCTTTGTTATGAATTGAAATTCTTATTAAGTAATATTATAAATAATTTGTCAACACAACTATTTTAATATTACACTTGGGTTGAAAATTCATAAATCAAGGGAATACTTGAACTTAGTCTAATTTAATCAACTATAGGTGGATTATGTGTTGTTCATGTAATCTTTCCGACCGGTTGTTAGATTTGAGTTTCGTAATTGAATGATAATCTATATCTTTAAATTTCAACATAAAGGTTCACTTACATTATAGTATGATTTGAGGTGATTAGTTTGCATAATTCATACTAAGTTTTCCAAAAAATCATTTGGATGGTTATCTATAACTAGAAACTATTCTTTTTAAAACAAAATAGTGAATTTATCATATATTTAAGTTTACCATCATTAGGAGTCGAGTGGATTCTAAGTTAAGGTGATAACTTCTTAATTATTGTTTATCTCTATTATCGTGTTGCTTGTTTTAAATTATTGTTACAAGTTTTTCTAAAAAAATTTAATCTTAAAAACAAATCAATTAAGCTCATTTCTCATGGTTATTATATTTGCAAAGGTTTTATATTAAAAGTTACGTGTCTATGGATTGATACCTGGTTCTCGCCGTTACTATATTACCACATGACGGGTACACTTGCCTTTTGTGTGTGTGGTTAAGTCTAGGTGACAACCATTTTTAAAACCGGACAAAGTGTGAAAAATATTTAATAAAAATATATATATCTCACACCACATCAAGTTTTTGGCGCCGTTTCCGGGGACATGGTAAAATTTTAATACTAATCTAAGTTTTTATTTTAACCGTTGTTTATAATTGTTAATTTTTTTTAATTTTGTTCATTTTAGTTCATTTAGTTTTAGTCTAAAAAAAGTAATTAGTTTATTTAGTTTTAGTCTAATAAAAAAAAATCTTAGTTTACTTAAAAAAATAGCTTATTTATTTCCGTTTTACTTGTAGTTCACTTTTACCTTTCTAGTTTCTTTATTTATTTTCTTAAGTAATGAATATCCACCACGCCCGCACCTGAGCTTGTTTCACCGCTTTCGGAACCCGAACGTCGCCTTCACCAAAGGTTACGCAACCGTTCACGTGTAGTAGCTGAGATAATAGAAACAAGGCGTTTGTGGACGAAACAATCGAAAAACCATAACGGAACAAAACATGGAGGAACAAAATGGGCCAGTAAACGAATCTAACATGAACCAATACGGCAAGCCGACCCTCGAAGGTTATGGAAGTGGCGTGGCACCACCGGAAATCACTGTAAACTTCGAAATCAAATCCAGCATCATTCATATGGTAGAAAATTCTATTCAATTCCATGGGCTTCTCGATGAAGATCCCTGGTCTTATATCTCTCGATTCTTACGAATATGCGGTACTTTCAAAATCGAAAACTGCTCTGAGGACCAAATTAGGCTCAAGCTTTTTTCCATTCTCTCTTCGAAGCCATGCCTTGGATTGGCTAGAGTCACTGCCATCTGGCACAATTACCAATTAGGACCAGATGGTAGAACAATTCCTCCTAAAATACTTTCCACCAGACAAAACCGCAAAGTACCGAGCCAGCATCACCAGATTCAGAACCGACGATGACGAGTCACTGCATGCAGCTTGGGAGAGATACAAGGGCTTGCTAAGAAGATGCCCACACCATGGGTTGAACAAATGGCTCCAAGTTCAAACATTATTTTACGCCCAATCTAGCCAAAACAAGCAGGCAATTGATCAAATCGCCGGTGGAGATCTCGGAACCAAATCTCCCAACGAAGCATTCGAGGTTCTAGAGAAAGCAGCAAAGAAAAGCTTTGCATACAGCCCACCACGATCGACCCCATCACACAAGGGTATGCATCATGTTGACTCCAACACTCTTGTCACTGCCCAACTCGAAGCACTCTCAAAGAAGTTTGAGCAACTACAAACAGAGTTGGTGAAAGCAAAGACTAAGTGCAACACTTGTGGGGGCGAACACAAAACGAAATATTGCCAGCAAAGCATGATGGTTGAAGATGTTGATTACGTAAGCGGACAAAACAACACCTTCGGGAACACATATAACCCTTGTTGGAGTAATCATCCTAATTTCAGCTGGAAGGATGGAGCAAACAATCAAGCACCGCCTGGGTTTGACAAACGTCCTTTTAACCAAACTCATCCAGCCCAACCAAAGCCTCAATACCACAACCAAGGGCCAAGCACCAGTCAACACCCAAACATTGGGATACTGTGGAGATTCTTTTAACACGGCTCTTAGCCAGTACTGAAACTTCAATCAAATTGACCGAATAAAGGTTCCAGAAGAATGAGGCAGAGTTAAGGAATCAGAAGGCGTCTTTACAAAACATCGAAAACCATGTGGGTCAATTAGCCCAGTTGCTTTCTGAAAGACAACCCGGTGGTCTTCCAAGCAATACAGTAACAAACCCAAATGCTCAGGCTAATGCCATAACATTAAGAAGTGGCAAGATCACTCAAGATGTGGTATTCCCATCACAGCCAGTTGATGATGAGACTGAGATTCCAGACAAGGTGCAAGATCGGCAAGTCCCAGCAAGTACCGCACAAGTTGGAGAACTAGTTAAACCCTATGTTCCACCCATTCCTTACCCAAACCGTCTTAAGAAAGAAAATATGGAAGCCCAGTATGGCAAATTCCTTGAACTCTTTAAAAATTTACACATCAATCTTCCTTTCATCGAGGCCATCTCACAAAAATGCCAAAATATGCAAAGTTTCTGAAAGATGTGTTGACAAACAAGAGAAAGTTGTAAGAGCTATCACATGTGACTCTGAATGAAGAATGCTCTGCTATCCTCCAAAACAAGCTACCGACAAAGAAGACCGGTCCAGGGAGTTTTACCATCCCTTGCTTTATAGGAGATTTATTTGTCAGCAATGCCCTTGCTGATCTCGGAGCTAGCATTAACTTGATGCCTTATGCGGTTTTTTCTAAACTAGGACTAGGAGAACCAAAAACAACCCGCATGAGCATCCAGCTAGCCAATCGATCAGTGAAGTATCCTAGGGGCATAGTTGAAAACATGTTAGTCAAAATTGATAAATTTGTTTACCCGGTCGACTTTGTAATCCTCGATATGGATGAGGACAAATCTGTACCCGTCATCTTAGGAAGACCTTTTCGAGCCACTGCTAGGGCTCTCATTGATGTTTGCATAGGCAAACTCACACTAAGGGTTGAAGATGAGGAGGTAACATTCAATATAGGCATATCCATGAAAACCCGCAACACACTGATGATTCAGTTTATTATATTGACGTGTGTGAGTCTATAGTAAGTTGTCACCTTCGCGAAACCATTGAAAAGGAAGCATGCAACACTCAACTGATTGAGAAAAAGGCATACTTCATCATCCATGAGGAGCAATCCACTGACGATTAGGAGGCAAGTGAACATCAACAGACGTACGAGACCGTTGACCGCAAATTGGAACCACAGGCGAAACCCTCCATTGAAGATCCACCAGTTCTTGAACTTAAGGAATTTCCCTCCCATCTCGAGTACACCTTTCTCGATGGTGAATCTCAATTACCCGTTATCATCTCTTTCTGTTTATCAAATGAGTAAAAGAAAAGATTGCTTGAAGTTCTCAAACTCCACAAGAAAGCAATTGCTTGGTAAATCATGGACATCAAAGGAATCAGTCCATCATTATGCACACACAAAATCCTGATGGAAGGGGACTTCAAACCAGTCGTGCAGCATCAAAGACGTCTCAATCCAAACATGCAAGATGTTGTAAAGAAAGAAGTCATTAAGCTGCTCGATGTTGGACTGATATACCCAATCTCCGACTCCCCTTGGGTGAGCCCAGTACAGGTGATACCAAAAAAGGGTGGTATGACGGTGGTAACAAATGATAAGAATGAATTAATTCCTATGAGAACCATCGCAGGCTGGAGAGTCTGCATTGATTACCGCAAACTAAACGACGCCACAAAAAAAGATCACTTCCCCCTTCCTTTTATTGATCAAATGCTTGAGCGTCTATCAGGGAAGATGTATTATTGTTTTCTTGATGGTTTTTCTGGATACTTCCAAATTCCTATCTCCCCTGAAGATCAAGAGAAAACGAAATTCACATGCCCTTATGGCACATTTGCCTACCGGCGAATGCCCTTTGGACTGTGTAATGCCCCAGCCACTTTTCAACGTTGTATGGTGGCTATTTTTCATGACATGATCGAGGACTCTATGGAGATATTCATGGATGATTTCTCTGTTTTTGGAAATTCTTTTGATCACTGTCTTGAGAATTTGAGAAAAATGTTTATAAGATGTGAAGAAGCCAATCTTGTATTGAACTGGGAAAAATGTCACTTCATGTTCAAAGAGGGCGTTGTCTTGGGACACAAGATATCCAAGGAAGGACTTGAGGTCGATAAAGCAAAAATCGAGACCATTTCAAAGCTCCCGCCACCCACATCGGTCAAATCCATTCGAAGTTTTCTTGGCCAGGCTGGTTTTTATAGCCGCTTCATAAAAGACTTTTTAAAAATAGCTCGGCCAATGACACGAATTCTAGAAGAAGATGTTCCCTTCGTGTTCTCCGAGGAATGTCTAAAAGCATTCCAATTTTTAAAGGATAAGCTTGTTGATGCCCCAATCATGGTAGCTCCGAACTAGACACTCCCGTTTGAACTCATGTGTGATGCAAGTGATTTCGCAGTTGGGGCAGTGTTGGGTCAAAGAAAGGATAAACACTTTCATCCTATTTACTACGCCAGCAAGACTCTCAGTGATGCTCAAGAAAACTACACCACCACTGAGAAGGAGCTGTTAGCAGTAGTATTTGCATTTGATAAGTTTCTTTCTTATCTTATCCTTTCCAAAACCATTGTCTACATAGACCATGCGGCTATTAAATATCTTTTTAGCAAACAAGATGCTAAACCTCGATTAATCCGATGGATTCTACTTCTTCAAGAATTCGATATTGAAATTAAAGACAAGAAAGGCACCGAGAATGTAGCGGCCGACCCCCTCTCCCGTTTGGAATGCCCAGCTTCACAAGAATTAGTGGGATCTCATATAAATGACAATTTCCCCCACGTACTTCTTATGTATATCCAAACAAACAAAGAGGAATGTTCATGGTTTGCTGACATTGCCAACTATCTCACAAGTGGGGTCATGATTAAAGGGTTGACACCTCAACAAAGTAGAAAATTCTTTTCCGTTTTCAAACATTAATTTTGGGAGGATCCACACTTGTTCAGAATCGGAGACGACCAAGTCATTCGTCGATGTGTGTTCGGAGATGAAGCAACCAAAATCCTCCAACATTGTCATGAAGGACCCACGGGAGGACATCATGGGGTCACATACACCGCAAAGAAGGTTTTTAATGCCGGTTTCTTCTGGCCACCATCTTTCGAGATGCTCATGACCTTGTAAAGTCTAGTGATGCATGCCAACGGGCAAGCAACATTTCTGTACGAGATGAAATGCCTCAAAAGGCCATACAAGTTTGTGAAGTTTTCGATGTTTGGGGGATTGACTTTATGGGACCATTCCCGACTTTGTTTGGAAATCGGTACATCCTAGTTGCTGTCGATTATGTTTCAAAATGGGTGGAAGCTCAGGTTTTACCCACCAACGATGCTAGGGTAGTTGTTAAATTCCTAAAAAAAATATTCTCGCGCTTTGGTGTCCCAAAAGTACTCATTAGTGACGGTGGAACACATTTCGGTAGTGCCCAAATGGAAAACGCATTGCCTCGCTATGGTGTCCACCACAGATTTTCAACACCATACCACCCGCAAACCAGTGGGCAAGTTGAAGTCATTAACTGGGGCATTAAGCGAGTTCTTGAGAAAAGAGTCGGACAAAATTGTAAGATTTGGTCTGAAAAGTTAGATGACGCATTATGGGCTTTGTGAACCACTCATAAAACTCTTATCGGTACCACACCGTTTAGGTTGATTTATGGAAAATGTTGGTGCATGTCGTGTAACAGATGATCTTTTGTGTTTGTTAGAATTGAGAGCAACGGTCAAAGGGGAGACTGTTGGTGCATTTTGTGACCGTCGCTATGCAATTCAGACCAGCGGAGACGCCATAGGTGAAGTTAGAACAACTTCGCCTTAGGCGAAGTTAGAACAACTTCGCCAACGGCGAAGTTAGGACAACTTCACCTTAGGCGAAGTTATCACAACTTCGCCATAGGCGAAGTTATGAACAACTTCGCCTACTGACGCCTACTGAAGTTTATATATATATACGTGTGTCTTGTTTAGGTTAAGGATCCAGTAATTCAGAGAGTTGTGTGTTACAGTTTGGGTGTCGAGAGAGAACAAACAGAGAGAGAGAGTGTCGTTAGGGACGACCCGAGGTAGAGCTCACCTCGGGTCAGACGTGTTTCTGTTTATGTTACGGTATGTAACGTGTTTGTTTAATTATTATTATAAAGAATCTGCAGATTTGTTTATCCCGTTCTTGTATTCGTTCTTGTATTTGTTTGTGCATTTGTTCGTGTACGTGTTTGTGTTCTGCATCTTTACACCAATAAACGAGTCTAGGAGGATTCCGCACTCCTAGACCTCGTGCGGATCTCGTATCGATCGGCGACGCCCCCGGGGGGACCTACATGTGGTATCAGAGCCTTAGGCTCTTATGCTATGGTTCGAGATCTGCATTTTGGTGTTTCTGGCACGTTTCTGTGCGTTTCTGGCCGAACAGCGCCGCAGGCGAAGTTATTGTTCATCAGGCAAAGTTGCCGTCACTGTTCGTAGGGTTTAGGCGAAGATATAAGGTTAAGCGAAGTTATCCACAACTTCGCCTACCTCACAAGTTCGCTTATTAGCCAGGCGAAGTTATGGACAGGCGAAGTTAAGGAGGAGCGATGTTAACTTTAGGCGAAGTTAACAAGTTTAAAAAAAAAAAAAAAAAGGAGTATTTTGGTGTTTTCGTCTGTATGGCCAGGTGTACACGATTATTGTGAGACCGAAGATGTTGTTCCGTCAACGAGTGATCTTGTTATCTCTTGGTCTTACGTGTGAACAAATACGTGTCAACTCTGGATATGGAGTTGAGTTTGTGAATGGGATATTGATTGAAACTGGATATTGACACATATTTGGGTGTTTGTGGGCAATGAAATTGTTGTTGTTCGAGGTTGACCAACTGAAGAAAGTCAAATTGAACTGAAGGTTTTTGTCATTACTGGATTGCGGTCAGAGCATATTATTTATGTTATTTTCAAGGCGTTCGAGAATTGGATCCTGAAACGTGATGCTTATTTATTAGAGTGAAAATTCTGGAACAAGTTGGATTTAATCGGGAACTAAAGTGTTTATGTTCTTGATCGTTATCCCTGGTGATTGAAGATGCTTCGGGTTAATTAATGGTCATGTGTTAGATTCTGTCAAGGTGGTTTTGTGATGAAATTGATCACTTGATGTTGAGTAGTTGAAGATTAAACCTTATCGTATGCCGACGAGTTGGTGAAGTTGTGGAGGAAGCCCAACTTCACGTGTTGGTGAAGTCAGATGGACTCACGTGATTGGTTGAGATGATCTATTGGCACGAGGATGCATGCATTTCAAAGACCTCAATCGTTATAGTCGGAGAAGCTTACACTGAAGAGGAGATCTGATATGGAAGACGCTGGGTGATTGGTAGATTTGTGAAGCTACAGGACAGATTCAGACACGGCTGGTTGACTGCAAACAGAAGATCATCAGTTAAGAGGGGGACTGTTGGTGCATGTCGTGTAACAGATGATCTTTTGTGTTTGTTAGAATTGAGAGCAACGGTCAAAGGGGAGACTGTTGGTGCATTTTGTGACCGTCGCTATGCAATTCAGACCAGCGGAGACGCCATAGGTGAAGTTAGAACAACTTCGCCTTAGGCGAAGTTGTTCGGCGAAGTTAGGACAACTTCACTTTAGGCGAAGTTATCACAACTTCGCCATAGGCGAAGTTATGAACAACTTCGCCTACTGACGCCTACTGAAGTTTATATATATACGTGTGTCTTGTTTAGGTTAAGAATCCAGTAATTCAGAGAGTTGTGTGTTACAGTTTGAGTGTCGAGAGAGAACAAACAGAGAGAGAGTGTCGTTAGGGACGACCCGAGGTAGAGCTCACCTCGGGTCGGACGTGTTTCTGTTTATGTTACGGTATGTAACGTGTTTGTTTAATTATTATTATAAAGAATCTGCAGATTTGTTTATCCCGTTCTTGTATTCGTTCTTGTATTTGTTTGTGTATTTGTTCGTGTACGTGTTTGTGTTCTTCATCTTTACACCAATAAACGAGTCTAGGAGGATTCCGCACTCCTAGACCTCGTGCGGATCTCGTATCGATCGGCGACGCCCCCGGGGGGACCTACATGATGGGTACACTTGCCTTTTGTGTGTGTGGTTAAGTCTAGGTGAAAACCATTTTTAAAACCCGACAAAGTGTGAAAAATCTTTAATAAATACACACATATATATATATGTGTATGTATATATATATATATACATACATTAAAAGTTACCAATTGGGACTAGATGGTAGAACAATTCCTCCTAAAATACTTTCCACCAGACAAAGGTTTTATATTAAAAGTTACGTGTCCGTGGATTGATACCCGGTTCTCTCTGTTACAATATTACCACACGACGGGTACACTTGCCTTTTGTGTGTGTGGTTAAGTCTAGGTGAAAACCATTTTTAAAACCCGACAAAGTGTGAAAAATCTTTAATAAATACATATATATATATATATGTATGTATATATATATATATCTCACACCACATCAATGGACGAAGGTGCAGAACTCCAGTGTGTTGGGCAGAAATAGGAGGAACACAATTATCAGGTCCTGAAATCATACAAGAAACACTGATAAGATCAATTAAGTTAAAGAAAGAATAAAGACCGCACGAGATCGTCAGAAAAGTTATGCGGACCATCGACGCAAACCATTGGAATTTCAAGTTGGAGACTGAGTGCTACTGAAAGTATCCCCATGGAAAGGAGTAATTCGATTTGGTAAGAGAGGAAAGTTAAGTCCAAGATTTGTTGGACCATTTCAAATTATCAAACGAATTGGACCAGTAGCCTATCAGCTAGAATTACCAGAAGAAATGTCAGGTATACATGATGTATTTCATCTAAGCAATCTAAGAAAGTGCTTAGATGATAAATCACTAAAAGTACCCCTTCAAGATATTGAGGTAAATGAAAAGTTGAAATTCGTTGAGAAACCTTTGCAAATTGAAGATAGAAAGATCAAGAATCTCAAGCATAAAAGAATAGTTCTGGTCAAAGTGAAGTGGGATTTAAAACGTGGATCAGAGTATACTTGGGAATTGGAATCCGAAATGAAACGGAAGTACCCACACTTATTCCATTTAAATCTCGAGGACGAGATTCAAAATAAGGAGGGGAGACTATAACAAACCACAAAATAAAAGTAAAGAAATAAGTGAAGGAAATTCCATCCCATATTGATGGAGGAAAGAAAAGGAGAGGATTCCACCATGATACAAATAGGATTGTAAGTCCTTGTCCCACATCGCTAAATTACAAAACTAGTGAGCTCTTTATAAGAAAGAAAATTCATATTTTAATGTTCTTATAAGACATATCACACCCAGTGGTCCTAGCGGAGGGTGCGAAGCACCCGAACGCGCACGCGCTCGGGCACGTGCTCGGGCGAAGTGCGATGGGCACAATGTGGTGCTTTGAAGGCGCACACTCGCATCGCCGCGAGCCGCTTAAGGGCCGCCTTAGTATTTTTGTGGTAAATTAAGATTTTTGAAAATCCTTCCATCGCGATACGCGGCGGGTTTAGATTAGTCCCATCGCGTAACGCGATGACGTGTAACATTATCCAGAAACTTTGCGGCATAGCGATACGCGATGAGCCATCCAACTAACCCATTGCGTATCGCGGCGTGAAGGTTACACAGATGGGACACGTAGCCTGCCACGTGGTGTGCCACGTAGCAGGTCTAGGGCTGATTAGGCAAAGCTATAAGATTTTTCGCGATACGCGACGCCCTTTGCCTATGGCCATCACGTATCGCGACGGGATCCAGAATTAGCTATAAATAGTTTGGCCTCGAGACATTTTTCCTTGCTCAAAATCTTCATTCTTTCTAAATTCTCACACACATATACATGCATATATATTAAGATAATGGTATAATACCCGAGTTATCATAACGATATCCTATCCGATTGAAAGAAACTTAAACGTGAATCAAAAAGCTCTGCCTGTTAAGGTATGACATTGTGCTATCATGTAAAGTTTCTACTCTCATGATTATCGTTATGATTATTGGTTTTATACTAATATAGGTATACTACATTGTGTTTATCCTAGGTGCTTAATACCAAGAGGCGTTCTTTAATTATAAACTTACAAGGTGAGATATTCGAGTTTTTGAACAACTCACATTTACGTGAGACAACTATTTCCCGACATTGTCATGATAATTTTAAAACCTATAAAACTCATGACAAATTATCTAAATGTTTCCAAATATATTTTTAAAAGTATTTAAATACATTAAGTCTCTGTAGACTTACATGATAGTTACTACTGGTATTGTGGGGTTTTGTATACAAGGCTTGCCTACTGGGCTATTACACGTTACTTATTGGACAAGTGTTACCCAATAAGTAATATGACCATAGTCATAGATACGGTCGAGTGACAAGTACCTTTCGGTAATTTGTAAGCCTGCAGATGTAAAAACATCTTAATGTTGTAACTGTAAAATGTGTCATTTTCAAATGAATGTACTCACCAGTATTTCTTGCTAATCAAATATTTTAAACATGTTTCAGGTGACTTGTTAGAGACAAAGGAATGATGCCTGCGGGCTTCGAGCTTAAATAAGTGGCTTGTCACAAGAATAAAGAAACGTGTTTTGTAAATTAGGGTTTAACCCTATAAAAATTATGTTTGTATCAAAATGGATTAATTCCCAGTTTATTATAATAACAATCATGGTGTTTTTATAACTCTGATATTTTTTCCTAACTACGGTTCTGATGAACTATTCCGCTGCAAAATAATTTAATAAACACCGATACCACTAATCAATATTCACGGCTTCCCTCCAAAGGTATATGGGCCGAGGGCTGTGACATTAATAGCTAGTGTTCCCCACAACATGACATACCCCCGTTATCAAGCAATACACCGAACCATCACCATAGGTGAGTATGCAAAATTTCATCTATAGGGCTTACATGTAGCGTGTCCCTTGTGGTCCGTTTCTTAATGGTAATGAGTCGCGAGCAAGGGGACCCCACATGGCTAACAACGTGGATGATCAAGTCAATAGTGTATTTGTACTTTTTGTACGTAGTGATCATTTTTATTGACTTATGTGGCAGATAACTGCGGGTTTGCTCTTTTTTAGCTTTATTTTAAATATTCACACCCCCACTTAGGAATTGTGAATACCCAGATGAATAGACTGCATACAGACCCATGGTCTCCGGACCCGAGGCATCCCATCAATACAAGAATTAAGGTTATAAAACTATACGCCAATGAGGTGTAAAACACTAAAACTAAGTAGTTTAAGTTTATATCACAGGCTACACGGCATACTCTAACGTTAAGCCTACCAAAGCATCATATGATAACGTATTCAAATTTTCAAACTTTATAATATTTATAACATGTTTACCTTTCATACCAAGAATTGAGGCTTGAGTATGGCCCGACCTTTCATTACTTATCTTTCACGGACAAAACTCTTTACCCACAAAAGATTTCCGTTTAACCATTTTATCAAATTACCCTTTCATTCTCAAGGCTGAGCCTACCGATACATCCCAAGTTAAGTGCGTTTTACTTTATATTATCTCATATTGTTAATAGTTTGAAAAATCAATTTCCGATAAATGTCATCATCTCCCACTTTAACGCAAAAAAACTATATTCAAGGAACATTTTTAAAACATTTTTCAATTTTTTTTATTTCTTTTAACTATAAAAACTTAAGTACGAAAACGAAAAACAAAACTAAGTTAGTTAAAACACTTGTGTCCTATCCCCACACTTAAATTTGCATTGTCCTCAATGCAAGGATAAGGACGACTAAAAACAAAAATAAAAGAAAAATAAAAATAAAGTCGAACTACAAAAATCAACTAAAAACCGAAAAATATAAAAAAACAAAAATAAAATAATTAGTTAATAAGCTAGATAACGGAAATGAATTAGCTGGTAATATGCGCGTGAATTTTGATGTCGAAATCTTCTTCAATAATGCCCTCCAACTACGAACGTGCTCAGCAAATGGTAACTCCTTCTCTCACACACGAACGTAAGCGACAAAACAAAACAAACATATCTAAAATGTATTTTATCATAATGATAGATATTATGCAATTAAAGTGTTTCACTAATAAATATATAAAATATAATAATCAGGAGCAATAAATAAGCATGAAATATACGGCTCCACTGCTACATCATCCCCACACTTGTCTTTTTCATTAAATTCTTCCTTAGGGATCGTCTCTAGCTCAATCTTTTTTCAAACTAGCAAAACTTAAAAACACAAAAACAAAAACGAACTACAACAACGAAGTTAGTGACTCGATGAATTATACAAGAATCGAACAACTAGACCTTAAAACATGACTCAAAATACAAGAAATAAACACAAGGAATCACACCTGAATGATAAAACAAGGGATAACAAGAAATAATAAATAAATAACAAAAAAAAATATGGTCTGTGCACCCATGGCCGCGCTGCGCGGCCAAGGATGGGCTCCTAGCCTCGCGGCGTGGCGCCTCTCTTGCCTCATACCCCCGCGTCGCGCGGGAGGGTCCAAGTACTCCGTCGCGCGGCGCGACGGGTAATTTTAACAGAAAGTTTTGACGTTTGAAGGCCCTTTTGCCTTAGAAAAATTTCAAGAAAATTATCAAGTCTTTGTTATGCCCGTTTTGGTCTTCTTCTTTCTAACTCCATGAACCTTCTCAAACTTGCGCTTTCCACCACCTCTTTCTCTAACACACTTCACCATTACTCGAGAACTAGAAACCTCTCGCTCCTTTTTCACAGTAATACTCACCGAACGGGAATCGTCATGATGTGGATCCATTCCCGAGATAAATGATTCTATCAAATAAACTGGATGACATGGATGATGGATCAATAAGACCGTCTTGACCACTCAGTTGTCTCATGGATTTAGCCATATAAGTGGCACTATCATCGCTGGCTCTAAGGGTGATCTTGCTTTCAAAATCATCAATGATTGCCCTAGTAGTACGTAAAAATGGACGACCCAATATGATAGGAACTCTCTCGTCGGCCTCCATATCCGAAACAACAAAATCTGTGAGGACAACCAAATTATCAACCTTAACGAGCAAATTCTCCACGACACCCCTAGGATACTTAACGGAACGATCGGCTAAAGACAATGTCATACGAGTATGGGTGAGCTCTCCTAGGCCCAACTTTTCATATAAAGAATACGTCATGAGGTTTATGCTAGCTCCTAAATCGGCCAATGCTTGACACGTCGTGTCACTTCCGAAAAGGCATGGAATGGTAAAAACATCGGGGTCGGGTAATTTCTCTGGTACTTTATTAAGAACCACCGCTATACATTCTTCATTTAGTGGAACAGTCGAAAGCTCCTCCAACTTATCCTTTCTTTTAAGAAGATCTTTAAAAAACTTGGCATATTTAGGCATATGCTAGAAGACTTCAATGAACGGAAGATGGATATTCAATTGACTAAATATATTGAGAAAATGCCCGTAATCTTTCGTATACTTTTGATGTTTTAAACGAGCGGGATACGGGACATAGGCAAGGTCAATGATGTGGGGTGGCCGGACTTCAACCGGCTTCTTTTCGATGCTTTTCTCTACTTGTGGCTCAATAAATGGCGTGTTACTTTGTATTTTTCCCGGAACCTCCATCTCTCTCTCCTCATCCACAAACTCGTCTTCCCCATCTTTCTCAACTTCTCTACTAACTCTCTCCGGACCAAAAACCCTACCACTACGAGTGGAGATGGCTTTCAATTGAGCAGCCGGATTAGTTTGAGGAATACCCGAAAAATGACCCAGAGGCCTCTCTTCTAAACGACGGGCAATATCACCAACAGTCCTTTGAATAACAAGAATAGCATATTGTTGATTCTTAAAAAGGAGGTCATCCTCGGAGAACTTTTATGTAGCTTGGTCTCCCTCCAGGATTTGCTTCATCATCTCTTCCAAACGTCCAATTCCACCATTCGAATCCTGCACATTATCTTGAACATTAGTACCATTGTTAGTGTTATTATTTAAATACTGACCTTGTCCTAAAATATACTAATTTTGAAAGCCGGGTGGTGTGCCCGCGGGACGCCAATTAGAATTATTCTGATTCGGGTTCTTGTAGGCACGTGTTCCAACTCGAATTGTTGCTACTATTAAAAGCATTTGGAAACATGTTTTGACCAGCAATAAAATCAACCTCTTGATTCATCAACGGGCACTCCAAAGTGCCATGTCCACCCCTACAAACCTCACACTTATCAACCTTGGCCTTCAGCTCCTTAACCTCTCTAGTTAGTGATTCCAAAGCAGCGACCGCACTAGTATCCAAATTAACCTGGTGTACACCTCGAGCGGATGAAGATATACTAGTGACGGGAGTAGAATTACCACGATGTGGCCCTTTGGCGTAGTCTGATTGAGCAAAGCTTTCAAACATCTCATTGCATTTGGTGACATTCTTCCTTGCCATTAGACTTCCTCCCGCAGCTGTGTCGAAGCAAACTTGGGTTTCGTAGTTCAGCCCATTGTAAAATTTCTCAACGAAAGCCCATGATGTGAGACCATTCTGTGAGCAATGATACAACAAGTTCTGAAAACGCTCCCAAGCATGACAATATTGTTCCCCCGGCTCCATTGAAAAGAATGAATTTGATCACGAAGAATAGCCGCTTTAGTAGGTGGGAAGTACATCATGATAAAAGCTGAACGTAGTGATTCCCACGTAGTGAACTTGCCAGATGGCTGAGTGTCAAGCCAAAGAGCTGCTTTACCTGCAAGTGAAAACGGAAAAAGATGTAAGAAAATAGCATCTTCAGTAGCACCTTGTAAATTAAAAGTTTTAAGAACGCGGTAAAGTCGGTTAATGTGAGTCGGTGCATCCTCATCATCACGCCCAGTAAATTAATTGGTCTGAACGATATTGTTCATGAGGTATGACGGAATCTGCCACGAGTTGGGATTGTCGATCTGGGGAATGACGATGCATGACTAGTTTCCGGTTAAGCCGTCGAAGGCTTGAGCAGTAATTGTTCTATCGTCGGCCATTTGAACTTCTGTTTGGATTTTCGGACTTTCGGGTGGTGAACTGTGTGGTTACGACTTTGGTGTGGATGAAAGTTCTAACGGTTGTTTTTCTGCTGACGAGCTAGCCTCAGTCTTCAACGGAGAAAATTCCAGATTCTCTAGTTGTGGTCCTTGCGAACGAAGATGTGGCACATACCTGAAAAACTCAACATACCAAGTAAGTAGACTATAAATAAAAACTAGAACAAAAATAAACTAAAATTTAATTAGACTCCTACGACTCAAACGAAAATAAAACAAATAGCACGTATGTAGCAAATAAGTCCAATTAACGCTAATAACGCAATCGCCAAAAGTCTCCGGCAACGGCGCCAAAAACTTGATGTGCTAAAAGTAGTCAAATAATTATTAACTAAAATTACGCTAAACTAGACACTAAGTAATACTCTAGACTCTTAAACTACTAACCGGCAAGTGTACCGGTCGACTCTAGTACAGCTAAGTAAGTCCGGATATCGAACCCACGAGACTCTTTAAATTACGATACTAGCAAATTAGACTCAGCTACAAGACATGACTATTTAATAATAATGTTTGAGAGGGAGTTTTTAAATTAATTATTAATAAACTATAAACTAAACCTTAATTTAATTAAATAATAATAAAACATAATCATTACTTAAAACCTAATTAATTAAATAATATAAACTTAACCCTAATTGATTAAACTAATAAACTATTGAAAACACTTAAATTAATTCAGATGATAAAAACAACTACCTAGGCTAGAATCCCCAAAGTTACGGTTATTAATTAAATGGGAAACTTAAGTTATGGAACCGGATCGTAATGTAGACCATTGAAAGAAAACCCGAACAGGACCCTTGAACTTCAAGTAGACGCCTATGGATTTCTAACAAGTTTTAAGACTCACCAGTTTTATGAATTAAACTTCCTTACAGTCATTTAATAATGTATTTTTAAGTATCTTTATGACGAAATCCTACCTTACAGCGTGGAAATCAAAGATAGCAAAGCAAACTCAATTGACTTAATAGACTAAGCTAACAACCAAACCTAGACGGACTCCTTACGAATAACTAAATCTAGCAATTCTGACCAACAAAGATCTATCAATAACCTATCACCTTACAGGTTTTTAGGCTAGCAGCTCACTTTTATTTATTTAATTGATTTTATTGTTTCTATGATCTTAATTAATATTAATCATAAACTAGTCAAGAACATACAATAAATGACCTAACAAAACTCTATTCTATGAAACAATCAACAAGGGCAATGTGAAACAATAAGTCCAAGTAAATAAAATCAAGCAATCATACGCATCAACCAACTCAAACTCAACAGTTTACTTAAAACATAAAATCAATAACGAATCAAATCCCAATTAAAATCAAACCGAACAAAGGTTCATCACGACCTAGGTAGTTTATGAAGTTTTAGCCTAACATCGAATGGTCTAAAACAAACAAAAAAAATAAAACTGAGAACATGGTGAAAATATAAAGAACGGGAAATCAGAGATGATAAAACCCGTAATCTTTCAATCGCGAACGTCCAACTCTACACCGGTTGTTATCGTGCCTTCAAAATCACCACAAGACTCGAAAATATGCTTCAAGGAACTCTGAATTCGTCTGGTGGAATCAGGTTATGTTCATGTTAAATTTAGGGATGTTTTTATACTGAAAACAAGGCCCAACAAGTAACAAAAACGAAATAAAAAAATCCATCAGATATCACTAGGCGTCGTACGACTTGAATGGCTTCTGAGGCCGCGAGGCGCGGTGTGTCAAAATAAGGGGCCAGTCAGACCGGCCCGGTTTGATCGGTTCTCTGTCCGGTTTCTTCCTGACGCGTTCCGGATCTCCGTTTTGGCTCTTTTTGACTCGCTTTTCGCCCTTTTTCAATCACGATCAACTTCCATTGCCTACGAAACATAAAAGTGTTAGTAGTTTACAACTATCGACTAAAAACGAACATAAACTATTCAAATATTAATAAATTATACACGGGAGACATAAATATTTAACATTATATCAAGCGCCTATCCTTCGTTACCTGTAAAATAGTTTGAAAATACGTCAGCAACACATGCTGGTGAATAAGCTGACACATAGAATATTTTATTTACTTAATTACTCCTCGAGACATAACTTAGGTCTCGGCCCATCTTGGCTTAGGAATAATCAAGTTAAAAACTTAAATCACAATTACAAACTTAAGCTCTACTCGAAACAGCTCAGCAAACACCGCAGCGTTCGAGGTTACTTAGCTACTATCAGTATACACATGATTACCCTCTCTCGGACATAACTTAGGTCCGACCCGTCATGGTGGAGGCATAACCAGGTGTGGCGCGGTGTGCCCACCGTCTACCACATTGAAAGGATCCAGACAAACGTACACGACAGCCTGAGGGCCAATGATTACTTTTGTTCATAATGTTCTAGAGATACTTAATCTCATGTAATCAATTTAATTGACTCAATTAAACTAGTTAAAAGTTTGGGGCGTATTCACATTTGAAATGATCAGCTTCACTTCACTGAACGAGTTTTCTTTGCTATCTCGGACCTATGGTACGAGTATAATTTTTTGTTATTACCAGATCTTTAATCTAGCTTTAGACCTTTAGTCTATTTTGTATAATATTTACCTCAATTATATTTTCTTTTCGAATCTTTAATGAAAAACAACTTTTCTTTATTTAAAGATATTCAAAATATCATTTATTTATTAAACTATTCGAACCTCTAATTCGATTATTTATATTTTCTAAACACTATGTTTCTTCTTCTCGAAGAAATGTATATTTTATTTCTTTACTTTATTATTTAAGAATCTCAAATAATAGTTTATTAATAACAAAGAATTATAATTATATCAATATCTTTTATTTCTATTTTCTTCGTTTATATTTTCTTTCTTTATTTTCTCGGGGTATCGAGTATATCCTCGGATATGGTCTAAGCTTTTAATAATATTATTATATTATTTTATTATTTTACTCGAGCAGAACCCCTACCTTGATTGGATTATATTTTCTATACTCTAGGGCAGCACCTCTACACTTGCATGTTTATCGAGGAATCTTGGTCAACACGTGGAGAGTCATCATGTACGACCTGACATAGCATTTAATGCAACTGGACACCTAGACATGGGGGGGTGTGCCTCCAAAAGCACGGGGCCGTGCCTACCTCTCCAGACTGCCTATAAATAGAGGAACATGTTGCATTGATGAGAGTGTGCTTGAAGAAAATCTCTATACGGGTTTCTCTTATAAAAACACCCACATTACACTCATATTGAAGATTTTGTGGAGAATTTGAAGGCTTGAAAGTTATCAGCATCATCATCATCATCATCATCATCATCATCATCCATCACCATTAAAGAAGGAAGATCCATCCACATTTGGTTAGATTGTTCTAGTTTGATCATGTGTTTGTTATCTTCATCTCTTTTAATGTTCATAACCATGCTCATTATAAGCTAAACTCCATTTATCATCTAAAATCTATGGAGAAGCTTTTTTTTACTTGATGATTATGTTTAACATGTGATTTAGTTTGGTAAAGTACATGGTTATTTTGCAATTATTCTTTAATGAAGAAGTGTTTTATCACCTTAATTCAATACATCAAGGTTGATGACTAAAATTCATTCATAATCACTCATGTTCTTGGAGACTAGGAATGGTAAAAAGAATACCTTGGTAACTTATTCAAGATAAAACACGGATCCTTATATTGTACTTAAAAATGATGAGATATAGGTTATGATCTATTTCTCTAGTCATGATAATTCTAAAATAACATTGATAACACGATTGCTTAGGTTATCATGCTAGTTAAAGAAATCATATGTTAATGAAATGTGTAACTATAACCTAATTAAATCAACCAGTGGGAGGTTGTGTGAGTTAACT
Source organism: Bidens hawaiensis (assembly GCF_021521415.1). NCBI lineage: Eukaryota > Viridiplantae > Streptophyta > Magnoliopsida > Asterales > Asteraceae > Bidens > Bidens hawaiensis. Next base: position 5,410,257 of record NW_027491042.1, read on the forward strand.
ACAACCACTCCTAGTTGTTAGGATTGGTATTTGAGAAATCGAAGTCAATCCTAATCGTTCTACTTTACCAAACTACTTGTCTATTTAAATTGACATTCTCGTGGTAGCATGATATTAAGCATAGGATGGACTTGAATATACGCATGCCACTTTCTTTTATGTCATAAAATATGTTCACTTAGAAATGAGGGACTATTCTATCATATATTCTTAGGGCAAGTTTATCACATGTTTATTTAGTAATCATCAAGAAAGAATGGAGCGGGTTCTGATCTTAGATGATAACTTTCATATAATTGAATTACTCATTTAGAATTTCTCTTCTTGTCACCTATATATTATATATATAAAGTATTTCTATTTTATAAAAAGTTTAACAAATCAACCCAAAAATGATTAAAACTCTCCAATTGAATTAAAACGAAAGTTCATTATTAGAAACATTTGTGTCCACGGATTGATACTTGGTTCTTACCAATACTATTCTACATATACGATAGGTACACTTTCCTATTTTGTGTGTGTTTAGTCTTAGTAGAAATCACTTTTATAAATTTAAAACACGATCTTGTGCAAAAGCTAAATCTCTAATCTCTTATATTTAAAGCAGACGCAGACGCGCATCACTTAATGTCAGATCGTATAGCTCTGGGGTAACATGGCCATGTTGAGTGCCACAACGGTCCAAATTTCACTAGTTTTGACTCTATCTCTTGTACTTGAAGACATGGTCGTGTCTTGGAAAGGCATAGCCGTGTGTTGCTTTAGATTCTTCTATTTTGTATTTCCCTTTGTTCTTGATAGCATATGGTGTGTCTTGGTTAACATGTCCATGTTTTGATTTTCTGATTTTTGTTTTTACTTCGTATGCTCTAGGTATGGTCATGTCTTGATTCACCATGAGGTGTGTTAAGTCTCGTTCTTAGTTTTTCTCTGTTTTCTTTTGTATTTCAGCTTGTTTTATTCCTTATGGATATATTTACCTATAGATAGAAATTATAAACATTAATGGTTATTTCTTTTAATATAGTTGCCAGAATTACACTTATTTGAAGATATTTTAATGCTGAAAAATTATAAATCTTATACATAAGTGGGCATGTTAGACCAATTTCATATGGAATTGTATTTAGGTGTATCATGACCTTTTTTTTTATTTCTAAGGTTATTGAAGAGGTAGGTCCCAGCAAAGCCACGTTGGACCCGCAAGACACACCTTGAAGAGGTACGTCTGCGCAAAGACCAACTGGTTCCGCAGGACCCACCATGCTCAGAGAGATGAAGACCTTACACGCAGTAAGCCAGCTGTTCCCGCAGGAAAGCCTCCCTTGGTAAAGTACCCTGCCTGTTCCCGCAACTGCAGATACAAGCCAAGAAGGAAGGTTACCAGCACTAACAGTAAGGCTACACGTATAAGGCACTAACTCTTATACTTCAGTAATGTCACCTGAAGAAGGAATGAGCAGGGCGGGAATATTCCCGCCCAAAAGAGCCAGTCCGTACGCTTCTAGAGGATCTTTTATACTATACCTACCAAAGTATGGACAAATAGACAAGATCTGACTAAAGCAGCCCATGAACCAATCACAGGGTGACAGCTCACTGATAATAGTACCAGGAGGAGCACGCTCCAGTACAAAATGTCACTATCAGCCGCTGCCTACCCACCAACTCCCATCGTGGCACGAACATAGCCTGTAGTTGGTGGAAAAGGAATATTATACAACTGGCAGTACCTGCTTGGAAACCTACATTCGGCTATAAATACTCCAACACCTTGGAACGGTATCAGGATCTCATATCATCTTATCTTCTCTCTAGCTATTTCTCTCAATATACACTTATATTCAGAGCAATCTAGTCTGATTCTCACGCCGGAGGGTGGTCACAAGGAGGAACCCCCCCCCCTTCTCAGTGATGAGCTCACGGTGTCTGTTTTGCAGGTCGAGAAGAATAACCATCTTTGCTGGACCTAATCCTCGTGGGAAACATCTACTTAACCCTAAGATTATCCGTAATCTGCTGGGGTCATTTAGTGTTTCTTCATTGGCGCCATCCGTGCATTACGCTAGAACTAATTCTTTTTCTCAGTTTTTTCAAACTTCTGGAAAGATGGTTAACGTTACTCCGATGCCAAAGCCACCGGGTAACCAAGAAACTTCGTTAATCACAACCCCAGCTACTGGGGGGAACACCGGCGAATACACGATTTTTACGAATACTACTCCGGTTACCCAAGCCGGGGCAAGTGCAGTAAACAATCCTCCCCTGGGATTCGTTGATACCCAGTCGGAGAAACAACAGACGAGGCTTCCCCTCCAAACACTAGAACAAGTTAAAGCTTGGGCGAAGCACGTCAGAAAGAATTCCAAGCTGAGTTGGATGAACGTCTACGTTCACTCCAACATGCCAATGACGAATTCGGAAGCAGACAACAGCTCAACATGAGCAACGATTGCGAGTATTCGGATGATGATTGGGAAGAATCTGACAGTGACGCAAACCCTCGTCATAAGGCGAAAGGGAAGCGTAAAGAAGCAGACTTCCGCTCGAAAAGACGTTTTGAAGAAACTTTCAAGCGAAAGAGCACGGGGGGAAACCCACGTGACTTCTCCAAAACTTTCAGACCGACTGTTGCAAATGCGGGAACGTCCAAGTTTGCAAGAGACATTGCGGAAGCAATCGCTCCAAAGATGTCCAACATAGGCACTTACGATGGCGTATCTGACCCGGACGATCACTTGAACAGATTTATAGCGGGGGCAACCGTCAGCAATTGGACAGAACCCACATGGTGCTACATGTTCCAGATGACGCTCGTCAGGGCAGCCAGAGCGTGGTTTGATCGTCTACCAGTCCACCACATCTACGATTGGGCAGACTTTCAGCACAAGTTCAGCCAGCACTTCAGTCAACAAAGAAAATATACTGAAGAGCAATGGACGATCATCAACTGCATCCGAGAGGAAGATGAGTCTTTACTAGACTTCATCACGCGCTTCAACTCAAAGAAGCTAAGCCTGGGCACTATTAGCGAAGATCTTGTTCGCGCTGCTTTCATCCAGGGCGCTGAAGACCCACAGCTCATCCGCACCTTGACGGGTAAAGACGGCATGCCATCCACGTGGGATGCCATCATGACGGCAGCTAAATGCTTTGCGGAAACGGAGAAGCAACTGGGTAGAGATCTCCCCCAGAGCACAAACCTCGACACCAGAGGACAAGAGAAAATAACGTCCATACCGCCCGACAAACAAAAAGAGGAAGCTTGGTATTTGGCAGTCAAGGGTAAACTTTGACACCTCATCTAGCTCTCGCTCTCTCTTAGGCGGAAAGGACAACATGCAGTCGAACCGAAATCCCAGATGGACGCCACTCACCAAAAGCGTCACCGAAATATTTGCCACCGAGAGGCTCCCATGGCCAAAGGCTCCAATAATTCGACAGCGTCACAACGCTAATCAGAGCAAATCCTGTGACTTCCACTGGACAAAAGGCCACACCACTGAGGAATGCATATCCTTGAAGGATGTCGTCGAGACATTCGTCAGAGATGGGGAACTCGCACACCTCGTGGCGTAATGGGGGCTGAGCAGGCTAACGCGTGTAGAACCCCAGTTGGGGAAACAACTACAACACGCGGGTGAAACTCAACAACTTCAATGTCGGAGACTACATACTGCGTAACAACGAGATTCCGAACCAGGCGCATACCGGCTCGAAAGGCTCGATGGCACCCCCATCCCAAGAACATGGAATGGAGCTCAATTACGCAGATGCTACATGTAGATCAATTCCAGATTTGTAACGAGCAGGCTTAGAGCCACTTCTAATGGAAATGATTCTCCTTGTCACATTGATGTTGATAGCGTTACCTATATACTTATGATCTGACCACACTGATATGCCGGTATTCACCGCAAAAATAAGTGAGGAAGTCGTTGCGTGTGGAAAGTGGCAAAACCCGCATAAACACAAAAACGGTAAAAATTTCTAAGGAAAAGATAAGAAAAACCTTCACGCAGGTCAGTTATAGGTGAAGTTTGGTCATCCCACTAAGTGAAAGTGACGGTCCTACCCGCACAATCATGATAGAGGAAACTGAACATTAACCTTTTATCAATCACGCGTCGAAAGGTTAACTTATTCAGAACACTTAGAAAATTTCTAAAAAGATGAGGAAAACCTTCACGCAGGTCAGTTATAGATGAAGTTTGGTCATCATACTAAGTGAAAGTGACGGTCCTACCCGCACAATCATGATAGAGGAAACTGAACATTAACCTATTATCAATCACGCGTCGAAAGGTTAACTTATTCAAAACATAGAAAATTGCTAAGTTAAAATGTGCATGAGCAAATCATAAATGTTTACAAGGCAAGGCGTTAACAAAACATTTATATTCACAATAAAAATTCAAACATTACAAGAATGGCTAGGTATCTACCCGCCTACAAAAATACAAATCTATCCTAACAGTTGGAAGGGATCTCAAGGTTCAAGCTTCAGGACCACTCCCTCCAAACCCACTCGAACCCGCACGATCAGTTGTCTGCGGCAGTTCGAGGAAAGCCTTGAGAACAGCTAGCCCATCATCAGCAGCTGCAATTTCATTCACCTTCTCCACAACCGGATGCGGAAAGGCAGCATACTGGTTCACAGCTTGGTCGTAGGTAGCTTCAGTGTCTACATCGTGTAAAGGAAAGTTGGAAGGCGGGATGCCCTTCTCTGCAAATCCTAGACCAAGCAGGAAACCAGCCTTCTCCCCATCCTCATGAGAAGCGTTGAGGGATGCACTCATGGCATCGTCATAAGATGTGTTCGCAAAAATCCGATGCACAACCTACAAAAAAAAATAATATATAAAAGAACTTTTCTAAGTACAAAGAAAAGCGTAAAGAAATTATGGAGCTACGCGTACCTGCGGCAACGCTTCTCGTAGAAGCCACTCCTTAGTAATCAGAGCTTCTTAGAGGGTAGCTTGAGCTTGATCGCGGGCACGTTCGGCTTCATTTTTGTTGAGGTTGGCAAGCAACACATCCTTAGCAGCAGCCTCTTCAACGCCCCTAAGCTTGCGCTCAGTGCGATCAAACATACCCTTCTGATCCAAGAGCTCTTGGAGCTTCTTGGCATCTTCCAAAGCCAAAGCATCATGAGCCTGCTGAAGCTTCTCTAATTTGGCTTTGAGCTCTTCGTTCTCAGTGCGCAGAGGCTCAGCAACGGCTTCAGCTTTGGTGACCCTCTCAGTCGCATTACGCGCGGTTTCCTTGGCCAACCTAAGCTGTTCGTTAACAGCTTGGGTAGCCTTGGAACGGGCCTCATGCCTAGCCTGAATCTCGACCTCGAGGTCCTTAAAGGCCTTCTCCTTCTCCGCAGCAGTGGCAGCGAGCCTCTTGTTCTCCTCCCGCAATGCTCGCGCCTGAGCTACTTCCAGGCTATGCGCCGTCTTTAACTTGTCGTTTTCACGACAAAGTAACTCGACGCGCGGCTGCATCCGGGCAAGGAGGATTCGAAGCTCATTGGATAGCTTACCCTCTTGGTAGCTAGCCATCACCTCCCCCAATGCACCGCTTGGGGCGGCATGGCGTGCCCAGTCAACGCAATCCGCAGCCGTCCGGAGGGTCGTTCTCCGGCGGATATTCCACCGTGGAGCGTACACCTCATTGGAATCCGAAACTTCAAAAACAAAAAACAGTCAGGAAAAAAATGATAAGGAATAATAGGCCAAAGTAACCCCACGCACCTGTAGGGTCGATAACAGGCCGGTATCCGCCAAACCCATCACCCGAACCTAAGGGATATCCATCCAAGAGGTCAAGGAGATGAGAAGGAGGCAAAGATTGGCTAGAGGTCCTAACCCCGAACATACCTGAAGAGCCAGCCATGGACGAGGTAGTCGCTGGCGCCGGAGGAGGCATGGTAGAAACCACCGTGGTGGAGACCATCGGAGGTGAACTCATTGGAGATGAACTCACAACCGTGGTCGCCGCTGTGGAGGAGCTTGCAGAAAAAGTCACCGCCGGCCCAGTGAAAGATGTGGTAAAGATGGCACTGACGGCCAGCGGAGTTGAAGTCATAACTGGAACAGTTGCCTCAACAGTTGGGCCAACTGAACCAGCACCGGAAACAGGCGCAGCCGCCTGGGTCATCGCCTCGGATAGGTTGACCAAACCTATCATCGTGGGTCCTGAACTGCTTCCCCCCGCACCGCTCTGAAAAGCAGATACGTCCACCCCTGCGTAAAGAACAAAACATTAAAAACAATGGCGAAAAGAAATGCGGGAAAGGTAAAAAATTATACTTACAGGTTTTCTTAATCTTGAAAGACCTGACTGGCGGAGACGAACCCGATGGAACTGGCCTCTTCACGCCAGTCACCGTCGCAACGTTTGGTTGCTCGGAGGTGACAACCGTCTCAACCTCCGAGACAATGGTCTCACCACCACCAAGGTCCCCCGCCGCCTCCTCACTCTCAGTATCGGAATCCGACTGATTCCCCAGGTCGACGACGTAAACGACCTTCGCCTTGCCCTTCCAGCCAGCAGCCTTCTTCTACCTCGCAAAGAAGGGCTCATCTGCGGATTCCTCATCAGAAGATGACAAAATCAGAGGAATTCCGGCAGAAGTTTGAGCATGAAGAGGACGAGGGTTGAAGAACTTATTACCTGGCCGAGTGGCGCTCAGGATCTCATGACCTGCCGGATAGACTTCTACGAACCTATCCGCAGTTTGCTCCAAGATGGGCAACTCGTTCTCGTCAATATCACGAGTACCCAACCGTGCGGGACCACCAGTCTCCTTCGGATACAGGAGCGATTGTAAGTTGTTCCCCTCTGAAATAAGAAAAAATAACAGTTAGTTGAAAAACCCTAAATCAACACAAAAAATGGAGCATACCGTAAGGAATAGAGCTCAAACCGTATTCAAGGACGATTGGTATATGCGGCGTCCCGGACCCAGCATCTTTCCACACGCGGCTCATGCCGAGCATCACCATCCCAGACTCCGCGAAGCGATAAACCGGAGTCTGGATCTAGGAGATCTTGGCGAACCATTCCGCCTCCTGGTAACTAGAGGCGTGAAGGCTAGGGAGCGCCCTCCCGTTCTTGAACGTCATCGCGATGGGGACGACGCGAGCGGAGATGAAGAAAAATTCCCGCTTCCAAGAACGAAGACTACGCTCGGTAGCGCAGATCTTCAACCCCTTGATCCGAGTGACCAGGGTATACCAACCTTGGATGCACCACCAGGAGTAGAAGGTCATCAGACGGTCAACGCGGGGCTCGATGCCCAGAATACGGCACACCCATTCGAAGTGACGAACTTTAGCAATCGCCATCGGGTGCACCTCCGTCAAATGCACACCGTGTTTCTCCAAAACACGGTATACAAACTTCGTTAATGGGAATCTAAGATTCCCATATATAAAGAACGAAGCGTAGACCCCTATCTTGCCCTTAAGGCTCGAGCATGAACTTCTTGACGATATAGTGGTATAAATCGACAGAAAGAGTACACTGGCACTCGCCAGCAGTACTCTTATCGTCCTTATCAGACGTGGACGTCGGGTTCTCAGGGTATACATCGGACTCCTCGACAGTAACCTCGAGATCATGTGTAGAAGAAGACATTTTTTAGATGTTAAAGAGAGCGATTTCAGGAGAATGCTCGACGGAAAAGTTAGAGTATTCGCCGGAAATCGCTTAGAAGAAGAAGAGCGAAGTGAAAGTATGGAATGGGATACACCCTCTCCCCCCTTATATACTCATCGCAATGAATGCGATGAATTTAATGCGGAGGAGAGAGAGAGCGCAGGTGCAATGAAACGGCGACACGTGTGGATAAAGCAAGCTGGCAACAGGTGTCAGGATGGCGCGTGACATGAAACTCGCGCCCACGCGCCTGAAAAAGCGTCCTGATTGACCACATGCTGTCACGTCGTCATAACTTCCTGCACGTCCTGAAACCGAAGAAGACGCCAACGTCCCTTCAGCCGTTTGGACTGTCCTTATCCTTTCACCAACTCTTCGAATTTCAGAGATTCAAAAAGATTCAAAAATAAGAGGGAATATACCCCCTTACCTTGGAAAACAAGAAACCATAAGACAGGTGCGGGTACAGTGTCAAGGCGAAACCCTTCACATACTTAGCACTTGCAGGGAATTGAAGCCAAGATACCTTGGAAAACAAGGAATCGTAAGACAAGTGCGGGTACAGTGTCAAGGCGAAACCCTTCACATACTCAGCACTTGCAGGGAATTGAACCCAAGAAGGATCTTATGGGCCATGCTTGTGGAAAGAGAAATAACACCTCCGCATGGCGGGAACGTTGAGAACTAGATTGTTTGAAGCTTCAAGGTGGAATTGGTGGTTTAACATAACTGATCACTATGTCCAAAACTACCAAAACCTCGTGAAGAATCTACACAAGTGAAACTCAACGCTCCCGACTTGCGAAGAGGTTAAACACCTACCCGCATTATAACCAAAGATCAGGCAGAAAAGTCGGGAATTTCTACAAGTGACATTAGGAAAACTGCGGGAAGAATCCCCACGGAAAACCTTAAAAACAAAAACCCCTCTTTAAAACCCCTTGCTTAAAGTCCAAAAGTTCACCTCACTTATTAACAATTAATGAGAAGAACAATGGACTGGGGGGACTTGAAGAGGTAGGTCCCAGCAAAGCCATGTTGGACCCGCAAGACACACCTTGAAGAGGTACGTCTGCGCAAAGACCAACTGGTTCCGCAGGACCCACCATGCTCAGAGAGATGAAGACCTTACACGCAGTAAGCCAGCTGTTCCAGCAGGAAAGCCTCCCTTGGTAAAGTACCCTGCCTGTTCCCGCAGCTGCAGATACAAGCCAAGAAGGAAGGCTACCCGCACTAACAGTAAGGCTACACGCATAAGGCACTAACTCTTATACTTCAGTAATGTCACCTGAAGAAGGAATGAGCAGGGCGGGAATATTCCCGCCCAAAAGAGCCAGTCCGTACGCTTCTAGAGGATCTTTTGTACTATACCTACCAAGGTATGGACAAATAGACAAGATCTGACTAAAGCAGCCCATGAACCAATCACAGGGTGACAGCTCACTGATAATAGTACCAGGAGGAGCACGCTCCAGTACAAAATGTCACTATCAGCCGCTGCCTACCCACCAACTCCCATCGTGGCACGAACATAGCCTGTAGTTGGTGGAAAAGGAATATTATACAGCTGGCCGTACCTGCTTGGAAACCTACATTCGGCTATAAATACTCCAACACCTTGGAACGGTATCAGGATCTCATATCATCTTATCTTCTCTCTAGCTATTTCTCTCAATATACACTTATATTTAGAGCAATCTAGTCTGATTCTCACGCCGGAGGGTGGTCACAAGGAGGAACCCCCCCCCCTCTCAGTGACGAGCTCACGGTGTCTGTTTTGCAGGTCGAGAAGAATAACCATCTTTGCTGGACCTAACCCTCGTGGGAAACATCTACTTAACCCTAAGATTATCCGTAATCTGCTGGGGTCATTTAGTGTTTCTTCAGTTATTAAAAGCAGGTGTTTGCGAAAATCAAGAAAAAGGCTCTCAAAATTAATGATAACCAAACAAAACCATCAGTCATCGCTACAATTGTCGTGTCTTTGTTAATCGACTTTACGCCAAACAACACTTGTTTCTTTTATTAGTGTTTTGACGTGAAGGTCTAAATCTCGTTATTTCACATTTTAACATGTCGTGATGCATGCTTGTAGTTTAATGTATTTGCATTTGTTTTTTATACCGCTGTTTAGGGGTGTGCATGGTAATTTGGGTAGGTTTTGGACTAAAACCAAACCAAACTAAAAATCAAAACTTTTGGTTTTTGAAATTTTGAAACCGTTAGATTTTTGTTCTTCGGTTTTTACCATTTGATCTTGAAAATTTTATGTCAAAAAAATAAGGTTAGGTATAAATAATTTTATTAACTAATTTGATTAATATATCTTTGATAGAAAATATTTGGGAATTTGGGTTCGATTTGTTAAGGTTTTTATTACATGCAAAGCAAAAATCGAACCGTGGGTTTATATTTGGGTTTGGATATTTGAGTTTTGGTTGGGTATTTTGGGTGTGTTGCAAGTTGTTTATATTGATTAGGTGTCCAAGATGCGACGTGGGGCAGAGACAGGGGAAGTGGTGAGAGATGGTTCGAGGAGGAAGACGATGACACATACACAGCCCACACCTGTCCGTTATTCAACAACTCACACACTTACACTTACACTTACACTTACACTTACACTTACACTTACACTTACACTTACACTTACACTTACACTTACACTTACACTTGACTTGTGTGTATGTATGTAAGTAAAATTTACAATCTGTATTGAAACCACCACCACCACCACCACCACCACCACCACCACCACCTAAGTAGTAAGGAAGTAAGAATGATGGTGAAGAAAGGAGTAGTTCCTGAGTGGCTCAACAGCCCTGTGTGGTCTTCTTCTACTACTACATCTCAACAACAACCCCCTTCCCATTGGGAAGAAGAAGAAGAAGAAGAAGAAGAAGAAGAAGAATCACCACCACCAATTCGCTCAGGCGATTCTTCCCTCCAAGAATCACGTGTCTTTCTGTTGCCCACTTTAATCACACATCAACCCCCTCCTCTCAAATCACAACAACAAGAAGAAGATATTGAAGAAATAATAACTAGGGATGACGACCAAGACAAAAGTACTACTACTTCTTCTTCTAATTCTTCTTCCCTTGAAGACCACGCTCAGTTGTTACAACAGGTGCTATTATTTACTTCCGTTCAATTCAACAATAACTATTATTTCTAATACCAACCCTACCCTAACTTAATTAATCATTTCGCTATCTGTCAAATTCAGCTCTCAAAGATGATCATCAATTTAGGGGAACTGCGTATGCTTGCTTCCTTGGGTATTCCAGATGCTCCTGGCATCCGTTCTACCACATGGAAGGTAGCTAGACGTCTAATAACTAATATAATAACATCATCATCATTTGCTTAATCTGTATTAAAATTGCAAATTATTATGAATTTCAACTATTCATTTCATACTTTCAGTTGTTATTGGGATACCTTCCAGACGATAAACGAATGTGGTTATCTGAATTGTCTAAAAAGAGGTCTCAATACAAACATTTTAAACAAGATCTTTTGATGCATCCGGTAACTTTCACTTCATATTGTGTACACTATTATAATATTTCAACTTATTAATGAACTTGTATGTATAGAAATTTGCATAATATAATTATACCGATTGGCTTCTAAATGTTTATGTGGTTAGCTAGTCAGAAATCACAAGGAATCTACAAGATTCTGCATATCCTAAAAATGGTGATCAGACAATTGCAGGCAAGGGTTTGCTGGCACGCTCTAAAATACCTCACGACGAGCATCCGTTAAGCCTCGGGAAAACTAGCATTTGGAACCAATACTTCCAGGTATAATGTTATAATTTCACAGTCAAAATAGTAATAATAATTAATATTTGACTTGTTACGAAATATTATATACGGGTGTTTTATGTCGCTTGTAGGACTCTGAGATCATTGATCAGATTGACCGTGATGTAAATCGAACGCACCCCGACATTCCCTTTTTTTCAGGCGACTCCGCTTTTGCAAAAGCCAATCTGGTAACTAGAAAAGCTACAAACTTTTTATTAATTTATGCATGTGAAAGGCTTGTAAACCAACTGAATGTTCACTTTACTGTTTGGCGGGAAGTTTGTTTATGTAATAAACGAACAAAACATGAACACGTGTCTCATTCGCTCATTTATGTCTGTTCGTTTACCTTTGTTTATGACCAGTAGTTTACGTTTTCTTAATATATTTGGTTAAATATTTAAAGCCCATTACAATATAGTCTGGTTTTAATAACTTATTAAGCCCAACAAATTGTTGTTCCCGTTTACTTGATTTTAGCTCAGTTACATAAACGAACATGAACACACTCATTTCTTTAACAAAGAACACAAGCTAGAAACTCTCGTTTGTTATTACTCGTGTTCTATCGTTTGTTTAGTTAACAATCAACAAACGGAGACGAACATGTTCGGTTTGGTTTGTTTGCAAGCCTATTTCACAAAGCCATCCCGAGACATACGGGTCTTAGTTCAACCTTTTGCTATTTTCAGGACTCGTTAAAAACTATATTGATAATATTTGCAAAGTTAAACCCGGGGATAAGATACGTGCAAGGAATGAACGAAATTTTGGCTCCTCTGTTTTACGTGTTCAAAACCGACCCTAACGAGGATTATGCTGTAAGTGTTATCAAACATTTAAATTTTTATTGACATTATGAAAGACGATTAATGATTTGAATTTGTAATACAGGCTAACGCAGAAGCCGACACGTTTTTTTGTTTTGTTGAGTTATTAAGCGATTTTCGTGATAATTTCTGTCAACAACTTGATAATAGTATTGTCGGTATCCGTTCAACAATTTCAAGACTGTCACAGTTATTAAAACAGCATGATGAAGAGTTATGGCGACATCTTGAAGTCACAACAAAAGTAAGAACTTTATACTTTTGTAGTCTTTTTAATGGTATATAAAACAATTTATTTTTTTGGCAGGTCAACCCACAGTTCTATGCATTCAGATGGATTACACTTTTGCTGACTCAAGAATTTAACTTTACTGATATTCTTCATATTTGGGATATGCTTTTGAGCAACCCAGTGGGTCCTCGAGTGAGTCAACTCAACTCGGTCAACACTTCCCTTCATTGTTTTTTTTGTTAGTGTTTTATAAGTAATTTATGTTAGATGTTATTTATTTGCAGGAGACATTGTTTTATAACTTTGTAATAACTTCAAATTTGCTCGCAGGTGATTTTACTGCAAATTTGAAGTTATTACAAAGTTATCCATCAACGAATATTAGTCATTTGCTCTATGTTGCCAACAAGCTGAATTCTCACTCAGCTCAGTGATTTTGTAGGTTTCCATTTTGTATTTTTGGAATATTTTAAGTTGTGTTAGGTTATTGTGTGATTCATAGAATGTAAAATGTGATATTTTGAAAGTGTAGCATGCAGAGATAGTGTTTCTGGTTCTGATGAACACCCGGATATGTTGTTATACGTTTAGAAATAGAGATTTTGTACATATTTTGGTTCTTGTATTTGTTGTTTATGAAAGCATATTTTATAAATGAGAGCTTTTAAATAACTAGAAACCAACTGAATCAACTTTTGTATGGAAGAGAAGATACAAGGCCGTTTCTAGGGCTGTAAACAAACACAAATGGGCTACAAATGAAGCACATTGAATACACGTTTGTCGTAATCTTTTGTATTTTTTTTATGCGAGTTCGTTTATTTAACTTTTAATCAAATAAATTGGTCCTTATTTAAGTATTCTAAGTGTGTATAAACAAATAATTCTTTTTTTTCTTGGTTAGATAAAAACTTCATGCTTTTTATTTAAGAATTCTAAATGAACATAACTGAACAAAAACCAAAATTAATGCAAATCTATCTGATAATACGAAGAGGCGAGTTTCTAAGCATGTTGATAATGAGCATACAACAGCTGAAGCGTGCTATATAAACGAACCAAAACAAGACTAATACAAACCCAACTGATAATATGGAGAGGCGAGTTTCTAACCCTGTTGACAGGGCCGGGCATTGACCAGTGCGGAGTGGTCGACGGACCTAGGCCCGACTCTGCGATAGGCTCGAAAATTTTTAAAATTTTTTTATATATTTTATATATAAATTGTATTTCAGCTTTCTTTTAACAAGACCCAATTACAATTTCTAATTGCCCAAAAATATGAAAGTCCATAAACCATTTACAATTTTCAGATTTTGTTTACCAGGTTGTGAATTAGGAGACTAAGAGGCAAGACGTACGACTATCATCAGAAAACTTGAAACCCTTAAACCACCGCCGTGACCGGTTCGTCGGCGCCCACGGTCCACTCCGGCCAGCCACAGCGCCGCTACGCCGGTCTTTCATTCTTTGGTCTCTTGGATCCCTCCGAAGCTCCGACAGTCCGACTCTCTGACTGTCCGACGCTGCAAGGAGACGAGGAGTTATTGTCTTGTTGAGTTGAGTTGAGTTGTTGAGGTTTGTAACTTGTTAGACTTTTGATTTTACTCTTATATGAATTTTATATATTTTACTAGTATATATAATATATCTAACAATATATATTATATATAATATATCTAGTACAGTATGTGTATACAGTGTATGACAGTAGCAATAATAGATTTAATATATTTTAGTAAATTATATCTAGCACAGTACACTCTAGCAGTTTCGTTTAGATTATATTATATTATTATATGATTATATATTTTACGGTTTTTACTAATATATATGTATATATATTTTTCAGAAAGACTTAATGGCTTGACGTTGATATCTATTGAGAGCGATGTATTAGAAAACATAAATTATCAAGACTTGATCGAGGGTTTTGCTTCAAAAAAATGCTAGGAGAGCATCACGTTTCGTTTAGGTATGTAATTAGATTATTTTTGCTACAATATTTATGTTGTGTATTGAAATTGCAATTATAATCGTATGATTTACTCTTATTTGAGTTATCGAATTTTATATTTTGCTTAAGTCTTAAGGCCCGAATTTATACTCGCCTTTGGCCCAAATTTTTTTAATGGTTTTCGGAGCCAGGCATGCCTGTTGATTATTCTAATCTTTATGAGCTTACAATACTATATAAACGAACAAAAACAAAATTAATACGAACCCAACTAATATTATGGAGAGGCGAGTTTCTGAGCCTGTCGATAATTATAGCTTATAATAGCCTAAATGTGCCCATGATGCTAGCACATGTCGATTAAACAGAGAACAAAACATAAATTATGATGAGCAATTATTAACTCCTGTATCAGTAATATAATATGTGCACCAGAAAAGTAAAAAAAGGTACACACACAAAAACATATTAACCCGCTATTTATAATAGACGCAAACTTGAAAAAGCAAGAAACCTAGGCCAACTCAACTAGGAAACATAATAAAGACTTAATACCAAAATACAGCTCCTAAACTAAAACTCTAGAAGTAAACCAACCATAACCAGTAAAACCTTTCACATGTAAACAAACATTGATTAGTCTAACTGATGACTTTACAATGGCTGCCCCGCTTTCTTATTTCCATGAAGTAAATGTAAATAAAGGAACAAACAGTAATAAACCTTAATGGTCGAGCAGAGATATCTTAGTTTTTTTTAAACAAATGAACAACGAATTTTCTGCAACAGTTCATGAACGATTAATCAACTGTTATGTTCGTTTACGCCTCTGGCCACAGTTCACACCCAAACATACATATTTAGGATAACTAAAACTTGGATCAAGATTCCACAAACTACAACCCGCATTTGCACCAACATGAATGTTTCATTATCTAACAGTACCTTCATAGATATCTCATGTCAAGTAGATACCTCTAGAAAACGTGTGCGACCAAACAATATACTAAAAACAACGTTTTTATAACCTTAAAACCGGCTTCTATAGACTCTAATACACATCAAACCCGAACTAGAATGTAACAAAGAGTATCTCAGGGTTGTCATTTTGCCTCAAAAATGAATCACAGTGGGGATTGTAACTAAAATTTAATCAACTATCCTGTTCCTTGCTATCCAAGTTACCAATCATATTATCACTCGGACATCTATCAGCAGGATTTACAGCCGACTTTTGACAAAAACATTCCGACCACGAATTCGTATAAAACGACTCGGGCGACACCCGCTTATGTGGCCCACCAAAATTTGTTTTAACCATTACACGCCTAACCGCCTCTTCAAAACCCGCAATATGCCCCTTTTCCCGTTCAATAAAAACAGGTGCAAGCCCTTTCCTATCAGGCCGAATCGCGGTCCGGAAACCGGAATAGAGGCGGTGGCCCAATAAGTTATTTGCAAAGTTACTTGGCCCGTCATAAGTGGGCATAAAAATGTCTGATAAAAGACAAACCATGTAATCAACAGCCGACCCGATTAATCCCTGTGTGTTGTCTTTCAACTCGTTAGATGAATCCACAGTGCTGTGGTTTTCAAGAAGCGGGAACATGGACCTGAAGGGTTTCATGAACCGTTCACCACCGAATAGTTCACCGGCTGCTAGGTATATACGAGTCGAGTTATCGAACCCCAATGCACGTAAGATCAAACCCACCTGGAAAATATTAAAAGGAAGATTAATTTTGTTTGAGATTAATAATTTTGGATTAGTTAAGACTGTTCAGGGGAATTGGAAGTACTTCTTCTGGAGTTAATGGGCATTTTCCAATAGCGCGTCTTTCGCTATAAATAAGTTTTTTTTCAGCAAAGTTCTCCTTCCTGTATTTTTTTAATATTTTTTGCTCTGCGGGGGTAAATATATCAAAACACCTGCAAATAGAAACAAATATTTAGACGAGAGTTGACTAGTCAACCCGTTTACCTATAAACGGGTCGATTTGGGCTACGTTTATGCCTAACAGGTCAAGCAGGCTACAAGCTAAAAGAATATACATAGATGGCAAACATGTCACATGGGTCAAATGGGCCAATACTCATGTGAAATAATGCTTAAAATCTTTGGAATTGCTTAAGTAAAGAAAACTCGATTATTATAGTAATCACATAGTATGTTTCCACTTTATTATGCAACTAGCCTTGAAATAAGCTTTTTCATAAACGAGCATGAGTTGGAGCTTGAGCCAAAGCTTCTTATCGAGCTCAAGCTGGCTCGCGAGCCTAAATGAGATTGTTATTTATAAAGTTATTATTAAGTATTAAATATGAATTTAATAATACTTGCTATATATAAAATATGATAGAAGTAACTAAATATAAATTTTATGCTATACATAAAAAATATAATTAGAAAAATATATAAAATAAAAAATGCATATAAATTAACTAATAATAATAACTGAGCCGACCGGAGCTCGAGCTTTAGGAAAAGAGCTCAAAATGAGCTGAGCTTGAGCTCTCATAAGTCAAAATGAGCCGAGCTCGAGTCTAGTCGAGCTTGGGATCGAATCGGCTCGGCTCATTTACACAATGCTGACCCCACCTGGCTGCCCATTTTGCCAACTCTTATCCAAACACAAGAATCATTGTCATAATAATATGAAACGGATAGAATGAAGAATATACAACCAAAGCTCACTTACCCTGCAAAAGACAGCATATCCATTTCAAACCGAAGATGAATTGACATGAAATGACCTTGTGATCGAAGTTTATTAACTATGTTGTGACTTAATTCCATAATATGTGGTTTAAACACAAGGGCATGATAGTTGACCCTGCATCTTAACCGTTGATATTCAGGGTTGTCAATCTCTTCAGCTAATCTATGAGAAAAAGGAGTGAGATATATAGCACCATGTTCTTTCATTTTGTCCAAAGCAGTGGTTGTGTACCAGTTTATAGGAGCATCTCTAGGTGGCCGAAGCTACAAAACAATAAAAAAAATAAAATTGATGTTAGTGTTTGCCATTGATTTGATGCAGGCTCGTAAACGAACTAAATGAACATATCGGAGCAAGTTCATGTGCGCGCATTGAACTTTAACCAAACAAGCAACCGAACACGAACATTAAAATATATGGGGTTTGCTTGTTCATGTTCGTCCGTTATGAAAATAAACGCGTGACGTGTCCATGTTCAATTATGTCCGTTTGTTAACAGTATAAGCGAACAGTTCACGAACGAACATGACTGAACTAAAACCAGTAAATAGTAATGTGAAGAACACAATGTTGGGGACTTGGGCCTAGAAACTTGTTAAAACTAGACTAAGTTGCAATGGGTCAGAAAAAATTAAAAGAATATATTAACAAACGAAATGAAACAAAGATAAAATAATAGACATAAATGAATGTGACAAATGAACATATTTGATGAATATGGTGATGTTTTAAGTGCTTTTGAAACACACCTGAAAAGCTTTTATCTTTTTTGTCTTTCCATTTTTCTTAATCTCGGGAATGCTTTCTATGATCCGTACATCGTTTTCCAGTGTCTTGATAAAATGGTCAACATCATAAAGGCCCTGGAAACCGCTGCCATGAGAAAGAAAGAGCAACCGATATGTTCATGAAAATCTTAAAAAACAATAAATATTAAATAATTAATTTCAGAATTAGGGTTAACAATATTTCAATATAAACTATTCTACATGTACCTGTCATCGTGCCAGTAGGAATTTGCATCCAATTCAGGCAGCACAAGGGTGGCATTCATTATTCGTGCAGCAAGAACCGCGTTACAGATCTACATAAAGTTAAATCCTCAATTTCATAATACTAATGAATGAGTAGAATAGATATATAGATGATCAAGCTCTCATCTTTACTGTTTCTCAAATAGATATATGCATATGGTTATGATCATAGTTTTCTCAATCATAACCTTTTGTTAAAAAACATGCAATAAATTGCTGATTAGTAAAGGATACAGTCTTAAGCATGATAAAATCAACAAGTTTCTACATTTTTTTTAATAAAGTGGAGCTTTTAAGTTTGCAATTTTATAAGAAACTTACTGCTGTCCTCTGCTGATTTAGACCACCATTACAACGGACACGCAGGTACCCATTGCTCTCACTTGGAGGAGCTACAAGTATTATGGAATAATAATAAGTCACAATAAGTAAAAAGGTATTATACTACATGTGCTTTAGGCAAGATGCAAATAAATCAAAGCATCAAAAGTACATACGACGCCAGTGAGATCTTGGAACAGAGGACGGTATCCAACCACCAGAATCAGCAGCATCCCAAAGTTTCTGCACATCAATCTGTTTAAAAAGTGGGAAAACAAGTCCATAAGTTTACAAGTCAAAAGCTATAGAAGTGGCCATGAAACAAAACTATTTGTATTGATCTTCTTATGCTCTTATACATATACGAAATGATAGTTCATTAATTTAGGAGCCAACTGAGAGCACTTAATTTCTTCTACATTCAATCTAAGAACTTATATTCTTCCTCATGTGCATTGATTTTCTTAGGCTCTTATACATGTATGATAATGATAGTTAATTTATTGACACAGTCCACGAGCCTATCTGTCTTGATGAATCCAAATAGGTTTTATTCCAGAAGTCTTCTTACACTTCTACCAATCCTTTTAATATCATGTAAACGCTGCGTCAATACGCTTGTCAACTACTGCCATAAATTCCAAATAACTAAATCCATTTCATAAAACTACACAAATATTCCCTATTCTCTTGATAGCTTTACTCATCTGGCAATCAATATGTTAGCTTATAGCATCAACCGCGCCAAACTAATCCGATAGCCAATAATTTAAGCCATGCATGTAATCTTCTGGTACATAAAAATCAAAGGAAACTAAGATTTTATAAAAAATGCAGCTCAACTTAGTTGCAATATAAATCATGTACATAACAAAGTAACGTCTGAATCTACAGAAAACAATGCATAACAACACATTGTTAGGTCAAATTTAGCAACAATGATAGTAACTACATCAATACCCTTGTCACGTTTGTTCACCTACTAATATAAACACCAAACAAGTAAATCCATTTCATAAAACCACACAAATTTTCCCTTATTCTGTTGATAGCTTTATTCATCTAGCAATCATTATATTAACTTGTAATGTCTTTAGAGCCATACATGTAATCTTCTACTACATACAAATCAAATAAAACTAAAGCAGCTCAACTTATTCGCATAATATATCATGTACATAACAAATTAACCTCTGAATCTACTGAAACCAATGCTAATTATAATATTAACACATTATTAGGTCAAATTCAGCAACAACAATAACAGTAACTATGCAGCAATTCTACTCCAAAATATAAACAATGACAATCAATTAACCAAACTTAAGGTCTAATCGAATAGAAAACAAATAGTTTCAAGTTGACCTCAGCCGGAGAATCAAACGTCGACGAATAAGAGGTAACGAAGTATAGCGTGGGAGCAATGAGTAAGAGCGCAGCAATAGCGAGTTTAAACAGCAGTCCTTTAGCTTGTTGTCGGTGGTTATGATGCAGCTTTCTGAATGAAGTTCCTTCTCCAGGCCTGTAACAAGATAGATATTGTATAATTAGATCAACTGCAGATCAGATGAGTGCGTGTTTGTTTGTTAGGTATTAGTTATTAGTTACAGAGAGTTATTATTACCTCCTCATTTATAGAGAGTGAGTTATGGATATTGGATCTGAATGATATTTATTTATTTGAGAGATGAGATGGTTTGCAAGGAATCAATTAATTGGAATTGGAATTGGAATTGGAATTGGAAGGAGTGTTGTGTTGGGAGGTTGGAGAAGTAGTTAGTTAGTGAGTGAATGAATGAATGTGTTTTGAGTTTTGGGGTTACAGAGAATATATCAAAGTTATGTGTTAAAAAGGTAAATGCTACAACATTATTAATAGATTATTGATATCGTCAGGTAAGGCTGTCTTACATCTTACCCTCCTCAGACCCTACCATAGCATTGCTATTGGTGGGATATACTGAGTACGATGATGATGATGATGATGATGATGATGATATCGTCAGGTCAGGTGGTTTATTGTTTTTATCATGCCTACCTTTATTTTAGTAACACTAACTTATCTTTTAAGCCAAAATTTCTAAAATAGCCGATTAGCAGTGATAGATTTTAAATTTACCTTTTAAAATCGTTTTTTTTTATATTTGTCCATTTTCTAACGCATCGCCGGTGATGTGTTAGTTGATGTAGATGTCGTACTCTAATAAAAAACAAATATTTATAAGACTTAAATACTTATAAATAGTACGGGTAAGTAAGGTCGTCTTCACATGGAATCAGTAGAAAGTGCAAGTAAAGTTCATAAGTATTAATTAGTATATTAAACGGACAAACGATGTCAATCGGTTTATAAAAGATGATTTAATAAAAAATGATTACTTTAAACGAAATGTAAACAATAATGAGAAAATGATTCACTTCAAGTTCATGTAATGTATGACCGACTAATCACGGATTCATAAGATTAATTGCGCAGTAATTACTAAACCTAGCAATTGGGTTGTGATGACAAAAGATACCCTAACCGAATTGTTGACACTACTGAACTCCAGTCTACCCAATTACCAGTTTAAAATATGAAAATCAATTGGTCCAAAGCTCACCACTCGGTTGATGATGGATTGAAAAATTTGGAATTATGGATCGAAACACTTACAAAGTATTGGGGTAAGAAATTAAAAAAAAAAAAAAAAGGGTGCAATTTTGGAGTTTTGAATTACGTAAAAATAATTTAAAAACTTAAGTGGCCAAAATGAAACACATCAAAGTCCTGTGTCAAAACAAAACCTTCTCACTTAAAAACCTGTTAGTTTTAACAAAACAACCATTTCCAAAACCCTCCGTCAAATGGCCACCTCACGGCTGCTCCTCCGTTCTCCGACGCTGCAAACAATATTCACCGTCCGATCCGCATCCACCGCCGTTACGCCGTCGCACCACAACGACCACCACCGCAACCAGGAGTACCTCTCCCCTAGCAACTACCTCAACAGCTGGAAACAACCAAAGGATCCAAAGGAAGCTCAGGCTCAGCTCCACCAGCTCCGCCGTGAGTATGCCAAGAAGGTTAAGGCGGTGAGGAAAGAGTACATTCACGAAATGGAGCTCATGAGGATTGAGAAGCAACGCAAGGACGATATTAAGAAGGAGGCCTTGAGGATCGAGAGCGAGGAGCGGAGAGCTGCCAAGACGGCTGAGAAGAAGGCCAAGGCGGCGGAGAGGCAGGTTGCTCAAGAGGAGTTTCGCCAGATGCTGGTAAGGCGGTTTCGCTCTATTAGGTTGTTATTAATTGATTATACGGTAATTAGGTTAAATTAATCGAGCTGAATGAATACGGATTAGGATTTAGGGCTCAGAATGTGGAATGTGGTGCTGCTGCCATGGTTGTTAATCGCTATTTGGTCAAAATTGAAAATTTTATGTATAAAATTTGGTTTGTGTGTGTATTTGGAAAGTTACATATAAATCCCAATCCGATTAATCCCGATTAGTCGCTCATCCCTACCCCACTGCCCGCCTAGCGTCTAGAGATTTCTACAACACTAGTTGCAGCTTTTAGTAACTCATGAGCTTATACAATTAGGGTTTAGGGTTTAAAATCTGTAATAATTGCTGCTTTTAGTTAATTCATGAAATCATACAGTTAGGGTTTAGGGTTTAGAATGTGGAATTGTTGCGCTTAGTTAACTCATGAACTCATATAATTTAAGGTTTAAGGTTCTATATTAAGTATACAATAATTGTTCTTTCAAATAGCTCGCGTCTTTGATGATAATTTATTCGATGTTTGATGATTATCAAGGCTCTGCAGTTCAGGTTCCTCAAGATTAATGTAGGCACATCAATTGGTAATTGTATCTAGTTTTGGCTTGTAAATATTTAAATCTTAAAACTTGTAGCCTAGGTATTCATGACCACAACCAATATAATGCCTGAGTGACACCTTGATAACACTGCATGAACTGAAATCTCTACATAGTTTAATGTTCACTACATGTTCGATTATCTGCTCCTATATACGTTATTAGTTTAGATTCAATGGCATCGCGTCAATCTTTTGTCATTAGGCTTCATTGTAACCATATTTTCTCTGGAATAGCTTCAATAGTGCAGTCAAACTTTTTGTGCCCCGTCTCACAATTGTCAAATATGCAAAGCAATCAGTTGGTTTACATGGTTCAAATTTCAAAGAAAATCATGCATGCTGAATACAAGATTTTCAGCATATGGACAGAAAATTCAAATTTGTAGGGTTTGTATATTTATAGTTTCCAGAGAGTCTGTTCTAATCTAATGCAATGGGAAAAAAGGTGTGCCTCACGTTGATATGGGTCAAATTTAGGGTTTGTATGAGGTTTATATGTAAAAACCAAAGGGATAACAAAACTGTTAATGTTAACTTGATAAATAGGTTGATTTGCAATTTGCATGAGAGAGACGCAACTTCTGGTTGTAAATAAAGCTTATTTCATTATTTGGTTCTACATAGATGCACGCCTCGGCTTTTGGGACCTGCTTTTTTATTTCAAGTTTATAGTTATTATGAGAAAGTAAGTTCAATTGTAACCAATATCTATTGAAATTTGGTGGTTTGCAGTTAAAAGAACGAGCCGAGAAGCTTGAATATCACAAAAAGAGAGAGCAAAAGTTCTTGGAGAAGAAGAAAGAGAAGAACGAGCTACTTCGTCGCAAAAGTTCTCAATGGATTGATGAAAATGAACTCGAGAAAAAGATATTAGATGCCATTATCGATGACATCTAAGGTGATAATGATTTCGACTCGTGTTTTTGTTTTTATCTTTATTACTTTGTGCTCTTGTTAGAACGTAAGATGTAGACTTGAAGCACACATGTTGTTTTAAGGTCAAGAAACCCTTGGTTTTATAGTTGCAAGTGCAAGCATGCACACAAAATAAGACTAAAAATGTTTTTAGAGGTCTTTCACTTGTGGCCTGGGTATGGATTGTATGAAATGGAAATTGTTCATTTGTTTATCATTGTTGGTTAATTAGTTAACTAAATGTGTTAAATTATAAACCTAATTCCATAGTGATTCACAAGAATATAAGCGATGTCGACTTTCTTGACCACTCACCCTACTCGCCCAAGTTTCAAGCTTATTTAACATAAATAAATAGCATACATCCAGTTCAAGGACCAAATATGTTATCTGATAGTGGATGGTGTGGATCTTGAACGTAATTATGATAAAAGGGCCAAGTTCTATTTTTCAAGACAACATAACAAGTTTGAAGTTTTCTAGGGTTAACCTATCCATTAATTTGGTTATGAATATGTCTACATTTCAACAACCTGGATAGGATACATGTATTAATTTGGTATGTCACATTTTCTTACCACAAAACCATGCATAACATCATCCTCGCGCATTAGCTACGCATCCTAGGAAACACATCGACTATAGGCTTTACTTTGGCACCGACTAAAGGGGCGCTCACAAAAGGTTGATCTCAACACGCAACGACCATTCGTTATGGTTTCATGGATTTATGGCTCCATCGACTCGTCATATTTTCCAAGACTCTAGCAAACCTACTTATTCTTCCCAATGTCGGCGTGACCATTGAACACAATCACTCAACTTTATGCCACAGACCACTTAACCACTCAAGGTGGTCCTAGTTAGGGGTGTGCAAACAGGCCAGACCCACGAAACTCAACGCATTCTTAGGACTCGGGACTCAACCCTATTGTAAATAATCGTGTCTGATTGGTTCAGGTCTTGCAGATCTTACCCGATTTATGTAAATGGTTAGACTTGCGATACCCAACCCAGACGCGTTTAGACCATTCTCAATCACAAACCAACTCAACTTAATCTTTATTAACTTATGTCTCTTCAACCTACCCAATCCAACCAAACAATACCAAACTTTTCACACTCATTAGCAACCCAAACTTCACAATTTTTATTAAATAAATATAACAAGCTTTTTGTTACTTGTGCGTTGCTACAGGGTGATATTTGGCGTTCATGCATGTTTTGTTTAGTGACAATTAGTACATGTTGTGACATATGAACAATTGTGACATACTAAAAGTGTTTCAGTACTTGACACGTCTAGTTTCTTACGAGTCATGGTTTTTTCCTTTTATATAATATTGTCTCCTTTAAAAAAAAACTAGACGAAAGCATAATGCATTAGGTGCTTAATAATAAAATAAGGGCCCTAGGGCAAATATTTTTACACATTTTTTCTTTACATGTAGCATGTTATAAGTTGCCTAGTTACAAAATATACATATATTACGACTATTGGTTAGTTTTTATAGTGGCTTTAGGGGAAAAAAAGAAGAAAGAAAAGGAAAAAAGTTAAAGCACAACACAAAGTGACTAGTAAGAGAAGTGTTTGAGATTCCTTATTTTTCTTTTCTTATAACTTATGATATAAGTTTTTTTTGTATTAAGAAAGTGTTTGGGAACATATAAAGTCTTTTCCATTTCACCTTATTAACAAAGTCAAAATAAAGGTTTTCAATAAGTTGCTAACTTATCTCCTTTTAAGATTAAAATTCCCATTCACCCTTCCAAGTTCCATTCCACCTATTGCTAACTTATGTCATTTTTGGTCATTTAAATCAATTGTATTTTTTATAATTAGTAGAAAATATGAGTGGTTGATAAGACATTTTGGTTTTTAATATATATATATATATATACATATATATAATTTATAATTGCTGTTTTTTATTAGAAATGTTTAAAAATATAAAAAATAATTTCTTTATTTAAAAATAAACAATATATATTTAACTTAAACAACATCTTTTCGAGCGGCTTCTTGATTCAAGCGAACAATTTGTGTTTCAACATCTTCAGAATCTCCAAGACTAAAATGAAGATTTGTATGAAGAATCCATAATAGAGAATATGATGGAAAAAAATTGCAAATGGATATGAAAGTGATATGATACCATATTTATAGAGAAAAAGTTGAATTATATAATAAGATAATATTAGATTGTTTAGATAATAAATTTTATCCAAAAAATCTTATAAACTAATACGAAGTTGACAAGTGTCGGATAATGTAAATCAGTCATGATTAATATTATTTTATTATAAAATATTTTTTTTTACAAACTTATGTTTTCTAATGAAATTTATATCGGTGTGTTAAAGAAAAAAGTAAACAAGATTGTGTTTTAAAAACTTAATTATTAAAAGTTATTAAAGAAAAACATTATTAATGTTAAACTAATCGGTAAAAAAAAGAAAAAGAAAAATAAGTTAAAATGAGAGTCATTCAATTAGTGTCATGTGACGTTGATTGTGTTGAAAAGTTGTTGGCAAACTGGTTTGCATACACGACATTCATGCTTCTTCATATTTAACCAACCCCAATTCACCAATGGGAATGGTCTTAATGATATTCTTAGGATCGAGAACCAACCTTGTTAGGTCTGATCCATATGGATTTAATAGGCTAAAAAGGCTATTAGTGCAGTTATTGATATGTATGGTTGCTTTCCATGATGTGTAAAAACTGAGGTGATATAAACATAATGAAAATGCTTAACTTAATGTGGAGACACATTGTTTAATATGCATGTTCCAATATACATATTTCTGAATGATAGGCAGAAAAGTGATTATCCAGTCAAACACGAGCATGTTGGTATTTGGTCACCAAAAATGAATCATCTTATGAATATGACAAAAAACAAATGTGAAAAAAATTTATATCTTTATTCAACCAAAAGTTGATCTATGTTCACAATTTAGAAAGAAAATCCAAACATAAGGGTTAATTATAGAACTAAAGGGGTGGAGGAAATCATATAAGTCCTTTAATATCCCGAATGAAAGGCCTGTAAGTCCAAACTGTGTGGCATGTAAGTCCAACGTTCAACCTCACATATGTTTGAAGTTTTGTAAAGAAAAATCAATAAATTTAAATGTTCTGTCATTAAAATTTTTTGACCAAATGTCAGGGGGTCGGAGTCAATTCGGGGTGATATGGAGAAAACCAATTAAGCCTTGAGAATAGATATGGAGCATCATAGCACAATAAGTGTTATCCATTTTTGTCTTAAGCAAACTAATTGAACCTTAATCATATCACCAATATGTAATGAAATTCATGCTAAGTGTAGCTATTAACCTGCCTGACCAGTCACAATAATGCTGAGAATGAAGTATTGAAAAGTGACTTAATCAATATGATCCAATGTTGAGATCTTTTCACAAAAGGAAAGAAAGTATTTTGGAAGGAAAAATGACTGAAATTTGATCTCATTAGACACCATTGCTCTTAAACATTGATCTTTAATGATAAAACAGTTTGAAATATGGTTTAAGTCAAAAAATGTTGCATTTTACCTTGAAAAGGTCTGAATATGTTACTTTGAGTAATCTTTGATGATTTTTGACATTTCTAGCAAACTTAGATGTTTTGTGTAAATGTCTAACTCATTCGTGCAAGCTTGATACTTTGAATATGTCTGAATATGTTTTTCCAGCAAGCTTTGATGATTTTGAACTTTCTAGCAAACTTAGGTGTTTTGATTGATTGTTTAACTCATTCGAGCAAGCTTGATGATTATCTGTACTTAAGTGAATTACTCATGTGTTATCGAATAGACTTTGATGATTTTATGCTTTCGAGTAAACTTGGTTGTTTAGAAAGCTATTATTATCTAGCATACTTGATAATTATGTGATACATATGTGAATATGCTTTACATGTCTATTTCGAGTAAACTTTGGTGTTTAAGTTGAAATATGTTTTTGCCTAGCATACTTTACGGTTTGAATGTTAGTTTATGAAATTACAAGTGTTTTCGGGAAAACTTTGTTTTCCCAGCAAACTTCATGTTTCGAGCACACTTGTCAATAGGTAAACCATTCCAAGTGTTCTCTAAGCATACTTGTTAATTTCAGAAAATCTCAAGCAAACTTCACTTTTCGAGCACACTTTATGTTTAGAGCATATTTGGGTATCAAATGATAAACAAGTCTTTTCTAGCACATTGTGTACTCTTAAAAGTCTTTTCGAGCATACTTTGCTTTAGAGTGTCAACTTTTCTAAGTAATTTCGAGTAAGGTTTGTGAATGTTCAGATGTTCGAGCAAGGTTGACAATTAGAAATGTTTCTAAGTTATTATTGGATTCTTTATTGATTCCGAGCAAGGTTGCCTATTTGATGTTTTATACTTGATTATTTGTCTTGTGATTTATTTCTCGAGCAATCTTATATATCCGAATAAGCTTCCTTCACTTTATCCACTTAGTTATATTTTAAATTACTTTATAATATTTGAACAAATTCTGGGACGAGCAAACTTTGAATATCAACTTAACCTAGCAAGCTTTGTGAATAAAATTTTCCGAGCAAGGTTTGCAAAATGAGCTTTATCGAGCAAGGTTGTAAAAGATTAAGATATTTTTACTAAGATACTTTGACAGTTGTCTCACACTAAAAGACAAAATTATTTTAAAACCCACTTTCAAAATACAAAGAATATACTATAAAAGGGGGAGTTAGAAAAATTTTACACTTCACTTTTTCTCCCTCCTTCCACTAAGTACATTATTGCCGTTTGCTCATACCCAGAATTTCAATCGTTCTTTTTAATTCCTAACCAAAAATTACCAGCCCACTTAATCCGACTCGGTAAGCATTTAGTTGAATGTTTTCCGACACTGATTATGTGAATTTAAACATTTAATTTCATCTTCACTAATTTCTTTGTTTTATGTGTAGGTTTACTATTTGTCGAAGAACAGGTTCTTAAAGAAATTCTTTTATTTCTTCTTTAAATTATAACCTTAAACATATCAAATTATGAACTTTATGACTAATTGTTACTTTGAATGTGTTTTTGTTTGTGTATGTACAGTTATGGCGGCGTATAAATTTGAGAAGAAGCACAATATGTGCGCTGTGCTCCAAATCACTGTTGATAATCAACCGGTGGCACTGATGATTAGATGGCTACAAAGATCGAATTTATGATTTTCGTTGACAGAGTGCCCGGTTATTTATAGAAATCATCAACTGTATTTATGGCACTCTGCCCAACTCTTTGATGATGCCGAAGGTAGGCAGATAAGGGCTACCGTTGCCCGATAGGAGATTGTGATTACTGAACAACTTATCCGGGCAAGCTTATAACTGAATGATGTTGTTGAAGCCCCAATCCATTCTCCACAAATCGATTATTGACTATTTTTCAGGAGAATATGGGATACCAAGGTGATGTACATGAAGGCCAATTCAAAAAGGGCATGTTCCCTAACCTTTACGGGTTCCTGATACATCACATTGTTCAGGGTTATGCACCACGAAAGGGATCATGGACTTTGATGAGTCGTGATCTTGCCAACGCCACAGTGGTTATTGTATTCCGACAGCCATTTAACTTTTCCAATATGATTTTTGAAGGATTGGCTACAAACTTGAGGAAAACTGACAAAGACAAATTCTTTGTCTATCCAAGATTTCTACAAATAATATTCAATCTGGTGCTACCTGATCTGCCAACTACAGGCACTACACACTTATTGCAAGATCCTAATGTCTACAAAAGGATAGCAAAGTTGGCTACGACAAGCCACTTCAATCCTGATGCTGAGTTTGATATTTTTCCATGGTTATTGAATAATGATTTGGAGATAATGCCTATACCAGAGTCACCTTATGTGACTTCTGAGGAAGAGGAGGATAGTGAAGATGATGGTGATGATAGTTTTGATGGTGATAATGATGCAAGAGATGATGGAGGAGATGGTGATCATAATATTGGAGGTGACGGAGTAAATGAAGAAAATGTTGTTGATGATGATAATGTAGAGGCTCAGGGGGAGAACCAACCTATACCTACACCACCAAACTCACCCATAAGCCCACCCCAACACCAAACCCCATCCCCACCACAACACCATGACCATGAACTTTAAGGCCCCAGTCCCCGGTGCCCTACTTTGGCGTTGGATTAACTCATAAACACAATTTTAAATATCAGAGTTAATTAAAACTTTCACGGAATAAATAAAACTTCCAACATTCATTACAATCATTCAATACTTGTCTTAAAAACAGAACATAAATAGTTTATTTAAAACATCATGACAAAACTTCTTTGGATGCCAGTCCCTTCAATCCTACCATGTGTCCTTCTCTCAAGCCAACTGCTTTAATTGATTCATCTACGTGCATACTAAAATTCAGCTACGCTGAGTGAGTTCTAGTTAATACAGGTAACATACAATGCATCCATATACTTACTTAAATACGCATCCGAAGATACATATAACATAGCTTTTTACCTTTCTTCGTACTTTCATACTTTCATTCTTTCTTTCATACATACATATATACATACATTTCATCCTATAACCTTCGCATATATTATTAGGGTCTGTTCCCTACATTCGCATATATTATTAGGGTCTGTTCCCTACATTCGCATATATTATTAAAGTCTGCTCCCTTCATTCGTAGATATTATTAGGGACTGTTCCCTACATTCACATATATTATTAGGGTCTGTTCCCAACCTTCACTCTATCATACTCTCATACTAACATTCATACAATTTCGCACATACTTTGCTTTATCATTCATACATACACAGTTATATATATATTCTAACACTTACCTTCCTTGGCGATACGTGCAATATCCGAAGATCGTTCACGTACCGACAAGCTTTCATTAATATTCACAGTATAATATCTATCACATATATCATCCATGCATACACTTACCACTTAAGGTAAGTGTATTAACTAGTTACATTGAGTATGCACCCCGAAAACATAACAAGGAAATGAGGCTAGAAATTCACCTACAAATGATTCCTCTCAAACCGGAACCATATCAAAAATGAAAAACCCAATATTAAAAAGTTGAAAAACATACTGAACAAAAACCATATAACCAAAAACCGAATTGAAACAAAACTAAAAGATGGAAACCAAAACTAAAAATCTGATAAACTGAGACCGAACCGAAACGAAAATTTCAACTCCAAAAACCAAAAAATACTTAAACAAAACTAAAAGACAAACCGAAACTAAAAATGTCAGGTCCCAAGTTGTGATGTTCGATTCGAATCGGATCTTAATCAATCATGTCATAACTCACACAAAATTAATCGTGTTGACAAGCGAGTTAATGACGGGTTACTATGTTTAGAAAGATGACCGTTTGTTAAAGGCGGAATCAATAACAAACATATGGTTGCAATGGATATTCAAAATACGAAGACACACGAAGGATTCACTCAAAAGATTTCCATTTATATAACGTTAATCATACAAAAGGATAATCGGTTAGGGTTTAGAAGGAATCCTAGAACAGCCGTCACACACACAATATTCTCTCAATTAATGTGTCGGTCTTATCCGTATTTTTCGTCTCTCTTGTCTCCGTCCCGTCCTCTGGCGGCGTGCCCTAATTATTCTATTTATAGGCCTGCCAACCTAAGACAGCTGTCATTCCTTCAAGAAACCCTATCCGATAGTACATATTCAATTTACATATTCAAAAATATACTAAGTGTAAAACAAGTCTTCCGGGTAGGCTTTTCATTAAACTTCAGTCTTCGAGTACGCAGTGTACTCGGCCCTCCTTCAGACTTGGTAAACATAGAAGTGTACTCGGAATCAGTTTCCGGGTAGACTTTACTTAAAGAATATTTTACCAAGTAAAATATTCACCGAGTAGACTTCAATCTTCTTGGATTTATCAAACTTTGCTCGACAAATCCTTACGAGCAACCTTGTTCTTCTATGATCCTGTTCGGCTCATTGTCAGTTGAACAACTTATTGATAAGGCGTACTCGGGAGTACATACCTTACTTGAGCAGAACCTTACTCGAGATAACTTAAAGATATTCTATTAACTCATCAAGTATACTCGGACCATAATTATTAAAGAATACCTTGCCCGGTCTTCCAAATACTTGGCTTCTTGGACTTGGTTGACCATACCTTACTCGGAAGAGTAAAATACTTGGTATTGAAGAACAATCCTGCTTGACAAAGTGAACCTTGCTCGGATATGCCAAATTAATGAACCTTACTCGGGAAAACACTTAAAAAGCATACCTTGCTCGGATATCCACTTAAGAAGACTATTAGAAGTAAACCTTGCCCGGGAGGCAAAATCTCGTACTCGGCTAAGTAAAAGCTTACTCGAAGGTCCAAGGTGTGCTCGGATTCAATACTTAGCAGTTTCTGAGGAGGTTGAGAATATTCCAATCTTCCAAATTCTTCGTTTAGGTCAAATCTCCTCATTTGGGTCAAATTCTTGACCCAACAATCTCCCCCTAGATTGGAACACCTCAGCTGACCCAAAACATTCTATGGTTACTTACACTTAGCAAAATACACACCAAATTTCATAATCAAATTACATAAACAAAATTACATAATCAAAAGTTTGTCCGAAGACATTACAAAGCAAAGCCTATTCTATCTATTTTGTCTTTTCCTTTCATTGTAGGCTGCTTGTCTTCTCAGCTGGATTACAGATGCTGTCCTTTCTTTGAAGATATTGAGCACTTGGTAGTGAGTGTGTCCTTCTGGTATCACCAAGTCTCTTATATCAGCAAGATCATCATTGTGTAGGCATGTCAGATCTGCATCCTCTTTGATTGTTGCCAAGGCCTTTCCATCTGAGTTCCTCAGCACATAGTAGCCAGTGTCTTCTTTGTATTCAACTTCAGTAATGACACCGTTCTTCTGCACTGTATAGTTTGGCCTTCTCATTCTTCTTCCCAATCTTACACACGTATCCATGTTTGACAGTGGATTTGATCTCGGACACTTATCTGGTAGTTCAATTCAGCCCTGTCCATTCTCTTCAGTTTCTCTGACCTTTTTGACTTGTGGAGTTGAATCATTCTCCAACTTCTCTTTTCTTTCAGAAACTTGAATCCCTTATCAGCTTCTTCATGTAAATACTTTGATAAGTCATTCATCTGTCTTCCTGCTGATCTGTCCCTGTCCTGTAGTCATACAAGTGAAGTGTGGCCATTCTTCTTAATTGATCTTCATTATACTCACGGAAGTCACTTCTGACTACAATCTCTTTCAATAACCTGCTCTCCATGATCACTTTAAGAGAATCAGTGACTAAATCATAATACAGCTTTCTGGGTAGATCCACATCAGATTGTGGTCTTGTTTTTTGTTGTACAGAGCCGCTTGATTCTCCCCTTCCTCCTTGGCCTCTTCCTCTTGGGAATCTTTGATGGATTGGAGGTCTGAATGGAATTGATTTCTTGGGCTTTTGAGGTCCCAAGTTGAATGTTTTCACATATATGGCTTCCACCATCTCAGTAGGAAGGTTTGCTATCTCCACAATGTCATATCCTGCTGCCTCCAGTTCAATTAACATTTTGATCATTCCTGGAGTTCTTGCTAGTCCAGCAGGTACAAATCTGCCATCAGCATAATATCTGGGATTTTCTCCTTCCCTCAATGCCTTTTCCCACTCATCTTTTTGCAGATAGAAATGAGTCTTCAGATCCTCTTTCTCCAAAACATTAAAATCTGCTTCAGTCATCCCTCTCTTGTTTATCATTATGTTTCTTAGGATGCTGATCATTTCCTCATTCTCCCAAGACATGAATGGTTCAATTTCTTGTTCAGGTTTGACATCATCTTGAGGGATAGGAATTTCAACAGGTTTGACTTGCTCCTTTTCCTTCTCCCTTAAGGTCTGAATTCTTCTTTTCTTCTTTGGAGGCTCATCAGGTAGTTCAGTTTGAATTGAGCTCTCAGATAGACCCTTTTTAACTCTTTCTCTTTCCTTTTGAAATATTGGTCAAATACTGCCTCTTTACTCAGATTTCTTACAACCTCATGCTTCATGCCTTTCTCAATCAAATATCCACACATACCACCATATTTCTTCTTTAATTCTTCCAACTCCACCTTATCACCCTGTTTTACAAACTTTCATGAAACTATCTCTTTCTCACTGTTGTAAAGATCTTGAATTTGGTCAGTAGTGTATTTTTCCAAGGTAGCTTCAGAATAGCCTCTAACTTTCAAATAATTTTTATAATGCTCAGTATTTTTCTTTCTCTTCTCAACCTTCTTTAAGACTTCCTCTGCGTTGATTTCGATGTTGCCCCTTTGAATATAAGTCTCTTCAGTTTGAAGGGTCTCAGCAGTGGAGCTTGTACCAACTTTCTCTCCTCCTTGATCAGGGTTGTCATCATCCTTTCCATTAGACTCCTCAGAGTCATCATCCTCATCATCTGATAAATCATTCATGGCATCTATTTTGGGTTCATCAGAGTCAGGTTGATCTGGTTCATCCATAGTTGGCACATCAGGGACATCTTGTATATGTTCACCAGGTCTTAGACTTTGTAAAGGTGTGGCCCTAATAGGACTTTGTTCAGATCTTCTTTTTCTTCTTTCATAAGTCTTTTCAAATTTTATTTCTCCCCAGTTACCAGTAGGGTTCTTTTTCAAGTCCTCCTTAACCTGTTCAGCCCATTTCTTGGCAGCCATAGATGCAATTGACTTGCCAATCTCTTCAGGTATTATCATGTCAGTATTTAGATTGGTTGATGGTTCAGCAGTCTCAGATTGTTGTTCCTGAAACTTGCTGACCACCCTTCCCAAAGAGTCATCAAACTCTTGATTTTTGTTCATATTCACCAAAATTTCAATCACCTCTTGATCTGCCACATCTTGAAATATCTCTTTTGCTACATTGGCTTCTTTGATCAATAGGTCCTGCTGTGCTAACTCTTCTTCTGTCAAGGAATGGGCAATTGCTTCCCTTTCCATTGATTCTTTAATAAGTCTTTCTTTCTCAGCAAGAGCAGCAGCAGCAGCAGTATCTACAAAGGATACATTCTTCTCAACATATACAATAGGTTCATCATCAGTTGCTAAACCTTTTCCCTTTTCTTTCCTTTTCATCACCTGTTCTTCATTCTCTTGCTCATCATTTCCAAACTCATCAATCTCTCTCAATAAGTCTTCCAATTCAGAATCATGCTCTACCCTCTTGGAACTAGCTTCTTGATCATCATTTGGCTCAGTGTGTTCTAGTTCCTCAGTAGCAGCATCCACATTTACATTCTAAACAGTCATCTCCTCATCCACAATCTCAGTCAGTTCTTCTGTTAGCACATTCTCATCATTATCATTGATTACTTCTTCTCTCACTTCCATTACAGATTCATCACTAACATCATAATCATTCATAATCATTTTCAAACCATCAATATTTTCAATACTTTCAGCATCAGTCATAACCACATCATTGTCATCTATATTCTCCCCCTGTTTTGGGGCAGCTGAGGTCTTCTCAACCTCCTGCACCAGGGTTTGAATCATCACTTCAGCACCAGCTAACTTTTTCAATAACAGTTCATTTTCACTTGTTAGCTTTTCATTCTTTCTTCTCAAATCATCATTCTCATCCCTAACCTCCTCAACTTATCTTTTCAATTCATCATTTTCAAACATCAACTCAGCATTTCTTTGTAACATATCATCATGTGGACTTGTAGGGTTTGATGTAGTAAATGGTTCAAAATCAGGTTGGTTGGTGGTAGGGGTTTGTGGTGTTGGTGATTGATGTGAGTATTGTTGTGTGGATGTTTCTGGTTGGTCTAGGGTAAGGGTTTGAGGTGGTGAAAGATGTAGTGAGGTTGGTGGTGGTGAGTGTGGTAGTGTAGGGATAGGTTGTTCAAGTTCTTCTCTGTGCTCCCCCTGTTCAGGTGCCATAATCTCCATCTCCATACCATCTCCACCTTCATTGCCATCAACATCATCATCAGAATCTTCTTCATCACTCTCATCATCACCCCCTTCTTCCTCCTCTGAGCTCAGCTCAGGTACAGGCATTACAGCCAAATCATGGTTCAACAACCAAGGTAAGATTTCAAACAGAACATTTGCGTCAAAGTTATTTGAGACACCTGGATTTTTTATTCTCTTGTAAGCATTAGGATCTTGGAGTTTATGTGTGACTCCAATTGTTGGTAAATCTTGTAAAGTGCTGTTGAAAATGATCTGCAGGAATCTTGGGTACTGTAAAAATCTTTTGCTTTCTGATTTCTTCAGATTCCCCACTAACCCATCAAAAATCATCTTGGAAAAATTAAATGGCAGATCAAATATTGTTCCAACAGTGGCATTTGCTAGATCAAGACTCATCAGAGTCCATGATCCTTTTCTCGGAGCAAATCCATGAATAATGTGGTGAATTAGAAATCTGTATAGCATCGGAAATAAACCCTTCTGAAACTGTCCTTCATGGACATTTCCCTGGTAACCCATTGTTTCTTTGAAAATATTCAATAGATGCTTTGTATCGAAGCTGATGTGATTGTTATCATCGTCATTCAGTCTTAAACACCTTCTGATCCTCCTTTCAGTGATCTGAATCTCTTGTCTGGCCACAGTTGCCTCTATTCGTTTTTCATTACTGTCTTCGATTAGCTCTGCTGATCTCCAGAAATCCAAGGAGTGATTTCTGTAAATAGTTGGGCTTTCGGTGAGAGCGAAGCTGATATTTGACCGTGCCATCCATAATATCATCCGAGCCATCGGTTCATTCTCTGGTGTAACTTGTAGTAACGCGCACATGTTGTGCTTTGGCTCAAAAACATACTTTGGCTCGTTGTCTGCCATATGTGCAATACATAAACAGGCATATTCAAAGTGAAATTTGACATAAAGTTTAATACTTTAGACAATTTCAAGTTATAAAAATGAAGAAGAAAGAAAGAAATCTTCATGAACCTGTTCTTCGACAAATTTAATAACCTAAACACATAAACAGAGTGTTAGTACTCAAATACATAATCAAGTCACATTACAATCTAATCGTGATCGAAAAACATAAAATTTTATGCTTACCGAGTCGGAATTAGTGGCTGATAAAAATTAGGGTTTGGATTAATCTTGAATTCGATAAGTCGGTTATTTTTCTTAGTAAGGGAGGTTTTGCAGTGGAAGGAGAGAGATAGAGGGAAATAATGTTGAAAAATTTGCCTAAGTCCCTCTTTTATACCCTTTTGAAAGTTGGTTTTAAATGTTTTTTGTCATTTTGTGAATTATTAGCTGTCAACCAGTAACGTTATCCACTTGATATATTAAAAACACTTAATCTCATTTAAGATCATAAGACCTTACTCGAAAAATTAATTTATCCAAAGTCTACTCGGTCTACTTCCACTAACAAACCTTACTCGGTCAAACTTTACTTGGAATAATTTTTAATTTAGAATATACAAAGTTTTCCCGAATACTTTCATTTTCAAATCATGCTCGATTAAGTAAATTAATTTAAAGTTAAGACATAATGAAGAAAGCTTACCCGAAATACTTAATTTCTTTTGAAATAAATCACAAGACTAACAATCAAGCACAGTTATCAAATAAACATTCTTACTAAGAATCAATTAAGATCCTCACAAAGATTTCTCAAATTCAAATTGAAACTTATCTAGCATGAACCCTAATAAGAATCATAATCAAATTTTATCATACTAACTAACATATTCAAACAACGTATTCATTCAAGTATGCTTGTAAGAAGAGTGTGCTCGAGCACCTTTCAAATGTAACGTGTGCTCGGACAACAATCTTATGTAAAGTATACCCGAATAACTTTCATATGGTACAGAGTGTGCTCGAAAGGAAATTCTAGCAGACAGTGTACTTGGAAAGTTAAATTTTTGAAAATTACCAAGTATATTGAAGGAACACAAGTGTACCCGAAATATAAAGTGTGCTCGGAAAACAAAGTTTGCCTGAAAACACTTGTAATTTCAAAGAAATCATAAACACACATTTCACAGAGCATGCTCGGAATGAAATTAAACACATAAACATTTAAGTGTGCTATAGTCTAAAATTTCATAGAGCTTGCTCGAAAATCCTAAGTTAGCACTAAGCTTGCTAGGATAAACACATTCAATCATCAGGTATGTCCTTACTCGAGGAAACTCAACATATCAACCCATACCCAAAACATGATAAACTTAAACAGTAACATCTAAGTATGCCCGGAAAGACTAATAATCCCTCCTAACAACATATTCACACAAAGCTTACTCGGTGTACTTACTTAAGTTCACAAAGTTTGCTTGAAAACACAATCAGCATGTAACATGCATAGCTTACTCGAAACTAGCATATAACATGCATAGCTTGCTCGAAACAAGAATTTCTTGTTAAAAGATAGCTATTTCATCACATAATCATCTCAAGACTTCAAGCTTACTCGGGAAAGTGAGTGCAACAGTGTACTCTACCCGAAAAGTGTAAACACTTCAAAGTATGCTCGAAAATCATAAAGTTAGTCAGAAATGACTAAGCTTACTCGGAAAGGTTGAGATTTTTCAAACCTTACCCGAAACAACATATTCACACATAATCAAGTCAAAAATGACTAAGCTTACTCGGAAAGGTTGAAAACTGTCAAACCTTACCCGAAACAACATATTCACACATAGACAACTGTTTTGTACTCGGAAAGGTTAAACCTTACCCGAAAATACATATTCAAACAGTTTGTGATCGAGAAAGTTATAAATCATCAAACCTTACTCGAACTTACATATTCAGCCTATTTTAGGCAAAATGCAACACTTTTTGACTTAAACCACTTTTCAAAGACATTTCTAAGTTATGTATCATTTCAGAACATAGTTTAAGAGCAAATGGTGCATTTAGAGATCAAATTTCAGTTATACTTCACTTCAAAACAATTTCTTTTATAATCTGAAAAGATCTCAGGAATGGGATCATATTGACTAAGTGGCTTTCTCAATACTTCACTCTCAGCATTATTATGACAACTTAGATAGGTTAACAGCGGGTATAGACTTAGCATGATTTTCATCTCTTTGATGATATGATTAAGATTCAATTTGAGCATAATGCAATAATGGTCAACACTGTGCTCTGATGCCTCATATCTCTTCTCAAAGCTTATTTGGCTTTCCCCAGATCACCCCAATTTGACTCCAACCTCCTGTATTTGGTCAAAAATAGTTTCTTATGACAGAACTTATTGTATTTTTGGACTTTTGATATTCAAACATATAGAGGTTGAAGGTTGGACTTACAGTTAGCAACATGCCTTTCATTCAAGATGAGACAGATTTTGTCAACATCTTTGTAGTTCTTGTTGTAACCCTCTTGTTTGATAAAATATTTAAAACATTTATCAACTTTTGGTTGATTTATTCATTCTTTCCCTTATTTTTTATATTTTCTCAAATTTTCTTAAAGCATGTTCTTTGTCAAATTAAAAAAAATGTTTCATTTTGGTTGACCAAATAACAACAGGCTCGTGTATGACTAGGTAATCACTTTTCTGCCATATCTTTCAGAGAGATCTATCTTGAGACATGCAAAACAACTATGCATCTCCACATAAAGATTAGCATATTCATTATGTTTATATCACCTTAGATTTTACATCATCATGGGAAAGTAACCATACATGTTAATTACTATACTAAGGCCTTTTTAGCCTATTAATTCCATATGATAAGCTAAGTAGTCAATGTACTATCATTTCCCTTTAAAAACATAGTTTAATATTCAATCACCCCAATACCTCTTTATTATCAGGTTAATGGCTATCCTGTTTGACCAAAGGTGGTCAACAGGACCAAACATACATGTGAATATATGTCCTATCAAAGTCAGAGTTATTGACATAGTTTTAAGTGAAGAAATAAGAAACAAGTCATAATTGCCCAAAATGCATTCAGTTTTCAGGTCAATGACTATCCTTTGAATCTATAGAGATTTAAGGACCAAACATACACAAGTGCATGTCCTTCCAACTGGGCAAATGACATAATTTTCAGCAAAAAATAACTACTTGAGAGCTTTCCCTATAAAAATCCTTCTTTTAAGCTTCTTAAAAGCTTGAACTGAATAATCTTATCATATCTCTACACCATTAATCAACTTGCTCATGTTTTGACCAAAATATTGTATTTATGCAAAATTCATTATAAATTTCATTGAATCACTTAATTTTGACATAAAACACATTTTGACACAAACAGTTGCTTCACATACTCAAATCTTAATCATTCTTTCATCATCAAGAAAAACAGACTGTACTCACATTCAATGTCTATTCTATCTTAACAACTTCAGAAGATCATATTAAGAGCATATTCAAGTAACCATAAACATGTGATTACTCATGACATTATATAAGCAATTAATCTCACCTAAACAGATCAAACTACTTATCATAACATCAGATCAGTTAACATGATAGTCAAGAATTATCATAAATTTCAAACAAATTGCACAGATAGTTACTTAACCACATATCAGTTAACTTCAAAATAGTGACATAATCAAAACATATTCAATCAACATTCAGTTGAAACATATTCAATATGTGTAATCTCTAAGAAAATAATCAATTATCACAGAGAGACACACATAGAAACAGTTAAGTCACATAGCATAGAACATACTCAGTAACATATTTAGCAACATATTCAGCAACATATTCAACATGTGTGACCTCTTCTAAAATATTCAAGTAGCACATAGAGGTACACAACCAAGCACACATCCTTAATCAGATTTCATCAGAGTTGATCATCCCCAAGGATTTCAAAAGAAAGTTGAACCTGGTTCTATCAAGTAGTTTGGTGAATAGGTCAGCCAGATTATCACTTGTATCAACTCTTTACATTTCAATCAAACATTTTTCACTGCAATCTCTGATGAAGTGATGTCTGATTTCAATGTGCTTAGTCCTAGAATGTTGCACAGGATTCTTAACAGTAAAATATGCAGCAGTATTATCAATCAGAATAGGGGTGTTTAGAAAATTCAAACCATAGTCCAGCATCTGATTCTGAATCCAGAGAACTTGTGCACAGCAGGCAGATGCAGCAACATATTCAGCTTCTGCAGTGGAGATTGACACTGTGGTCTGTTTCTTGCATTGCCATGACACTAGCCTTTCACCCAAAAACTGGCATCCCCCCGATGTTGACTTTCTACTCATATTGCATCCATCATAATCACTGTCTGTATATGCAATCAGATCAAAGGATTGGTTCATTGGATACCAAATCCCTAAGTCTGGTCTTCCCTTCAAATATCTGAATATTCTTTTCACAACATTCATGTGGGAGACTTTTGGATTTGATTGGAACCTAGCACATACACAAACAACAAACATGATATCTGGTCTTGTTGCAGTCAGATACATCAGAGATCCAATCTTGGCTCTGTATTCATGTTCATCAACTGACTCCCCCTTTTCATCAGCTATCATCTTTTCTTTGGTGTCCATTGGAGTTGAGGCAGCCTTGTAATCATGACAGTTGAACTTATTCAAAATGTCCTGCACATACTTAGCTTGGTGAATGAAGATTCCTTCATCCTTTTGTTGAACTTGCAGTCCCAGAAAGAAATTCATTTCACCCATGGAACTCATGCTGTACTTGGACTTCATCACCTCTTCAAACTCCAAACACATATTTTCATTTGTAGATCCAAAGATGATATCATCAACATAGACTTGTACTAGTAACAAATCTGATCCCTTTCTTCTGTAGAAGAGTGTCTTGTCAATGGCTCCCCTAGTGAAACCATTTTCAAGAAGATGAGTTGATAACTCATCATACCATGCTCTAGGAGCCTGATGCAATCCATAAAGGGCTTTGTTTAACTTATATACCCTGTTTGGATACAAAGGATCCTCAAAACCTGGTGGTTGAGCCACATACACTTCTTCATCAATATTTCCATTAAGGAATGCAGATTTAACATCAAGCTGGAATACTCTTATGTTCTTTGAGGCAGCATATGCAAGGAAAATTCTTATGGCTTCCAGTCTTGCAACTGGTGCAAACACTTCCTCAAAGTCTATCCCTTTCTTTTGAAGACATCCCAGTGCTACAAGTCTAGCTTTGTTCTTAATCACCAAACCCCTTTCATCCCTTTTGTTTCTGAACACCCATTTGGTTCCAATTGCATATCTGTCATGTGGCTTGTCTACAAGATCCCATACATGTAAATCTCTAAACTGGGCCAATTCCTCTTGCATTGCCTCTACCCAACTATTGTCTTTTAAAGCTTGAGCAATATTCTTTGGTTCTAATTGGGATAGAAAGCAAGAGTACAGACAGATGTTTGCTATCTCAGAATGACTTCTTGTTACTCTTTCATGCAAGTCACCAATGATATTTTCAGCAGGATGATTCTTTTCAACAGTGGGAGTTTGTATTATCATATTTGTAGACAAATTTGTGTTAAGATTTGTTTCATTGATTTCAGGTTCTTCAATGATCAAATCAGCTTCTGCATCATGAAACTCTGGTGCTTCATCATTGGTTTGTCCTGAAGTAGATGCACCATTGTTTCCCAGATTCAAACTTTGAAACAAGTCTTGAAATCTTGTTGTGGAAGCATTCTCAACTTCATTTGATTGGTTGCTTGTGTCACTCCCATTCTGAACATGATCATTTTGTACATAAGGACTATTTTGACTTGTCATTTCCTGATCTTGTTCAATGTCATTGTTTGAGGAGCTTTTCACAAAAGTGTATTCCTTTTCTTTCCTAGCAACCTTTTTCCACAATTCTTCCAACTCCAGTTCTTTCTTCTTATTTTCTTCAAGTACACTGGTCTTGTAGAATGTATCATCAAAGTCTTCAGAATAAATCTTGAATGACTTTATTAACTTTTCATGATCAAACAGCCATGTTGCACCACTGACTGTGTTGAATTGATTCTCATTAAAAATAATGTCAGATGAATCTATCACACTCATGTGATCTTTCACATAAACTCTGTATGCCTTTGAGTGAGTAGAATATCCAACAAAGAAACAATCTAGTGACTTAGTTTGAAACTTGTTCAAATAGTCTCTAGTGTTCAATAAAAAACATTTGCAGCCAAAGGGCTTGAAGAACTTGATGTAAGGCTTTCTATTGTTGAAAATCTCATAAGGAGTTTTATCATGCCTTTTGTTCACAAGCACTCTAATCTGAACATAACAAGCAGTGTTGATTTCTTCAGCCCAGAATGTGACAGGTAAGTTAGCATCAGCCAACATGGTTCTTGCAGCTTCTATTAGTGTTCTGTTTCTCCTTTCTGCAACACCATTTTGTTCAGAAGTTCTTGGAGCTGAAAATTGTTGCATTATTCCTTTCAGAGCACAAAATTCTTCCATAACTCCATTCTTGAACTCAGTACCATTGTCACTTCTCATCATCTTCACTTTCTTATTCAGTTTATTTTCAATCATTGTAACACAACCCTTAATCAACTCAGCAGTCGCATCTTTGGTACTTAGGAAATAAACCCAAGTATATCTTGAATAGTCATCAATGATCACCAAACAGTGTCTCTTCTTTCCAATACTTGGTACACTCACAGGACCAAAAAGATCCATATGAAGTAACTCAAGGGGTTGATCAATTGAAATGATGAGCTTTGTCTTATGAGTAGACTTGTGTTGTTTTCCCTTCTGACATGAGTTACAATGATCATCTAACTTAAATTCTCTTGTAGGCAAACCAATCACATGTTCACCCTTGACTAGTCTATTCATGTTCTTTAAGTTTACATGACATAGTTTCCTATGCCACAATTTTGACTCATTTTCAGTGGCTTTGGAAACAAAACATGCACCACCTCTTGAAATAGCTTCTTTCATATTCAACTCATACAAGTTGTCATTTCTTGGTGCCATCATCATAATCATTTCAGGTGGGATCACAAACTCAGGTTTTAAGATGAAACAATGAGAATCATCAAAACTGACTTTGTAACCCTTATCTCACATTTGAGATATACTCAACAAATTGTATTGTAGTCCCTCAACTTGAAAGACATTGTCAAAAGACACCTTCCCATTTGTCAATATCCCTTTACCCACAATCTTTCCACCATTTTCATCACTCCCAAAAGCAACAGGACCTTCATATTTCTCTTCATAGTTCACAAGTGACCTCTTGTCATAAGTCATGTGCCTAAAACAACCACTATCCATATACCATATATCATTCAATGGAGTGGCCTGTTCCTGCACAAAGAGAAATTTGATTAGTTCAGTGATGAGATGCAAGCTTCATCAACTTGCAACTTATCAGTGTCAGTTTCAGTGGCAGCTTGGGAAGTGAGTGTTGAAGGTTCAAGATCTTCATGAGTGATTTCCAAGTTGTCTGAATGGTCAGTTTCATAACCACACTCTCTTGGTGTTTTAACAAGTGAAGCTGAATTGTTAAGCTCAACTAAGTCAGTCATCTTCTCTTGTAAGACATAGTCCTTAGTTTTTGAG
This sequence comes from Bidens hawaiensis, assembly GCF_021521415.1. Taxonomy (NCBI): domain Eukaryota; kingdom Viridiplantae; phylum Streptophyta; class Magnoliopsida; order Asterales; family Asteraceae; genus Bidens; species Bidens hawaiensis. The sequence goes on from NW_027491042.1 coordinate 5,454,115, forward strand.
AAGTCTCTTACATCAGTCACAGCTTCAATTTTAGCTTCAGTTCTAGGTTTCCATGTGAAACCTTGTGGTTCAAATCTATGTTTTAACAAGAACTTTTCATCACCAGTGAGTACAGCTTGTTTCTTTCTTTGATATACAGTTTTTCTTCTTGATTTCTCACTGCCTGATGATTTTTGTGACTCATCAGACTTGACTGAATGAGTATTTTTGTTAAATTTCAATGACTGGTTCTCCATTATCACCTGCTTTTGCTTCTGAGGTGATTTACTTCTTCTCACATTCTCAGTCATTTGCTTCTTCTTCTTTGTCTCAGCCTTCACTTCAACTCTTGTCTCTATGCTATTCACATTTCCCTTTCCCAAATACATGGCATACTTCTCTTTGTACAAAACAAAGTCTTGACCAAACTTTGTTCCATTTGGGACATGAAATGGCTGAAACTTGAGTCTCTCATTACATGAATCAGTATGGTGTCCATATTCATCACACTTTCTACACCACACCTTTCTTTTGAACATCTCATGTTCTTTTGGTCTCCTGAACCTTTCACTTGGTTTGGGCTCTCTTATACCAATTGTCTTTTTGTTTTTTAGATTGTCAAAATCAATTGAGAATGGAACAAACTCAGCCATTCTGATGTCACTTCTTTCCACATTCCCTTTAACAAAGACAACCTTTTTCAAATTCAGTGGTTGATCATCTTCATTCTCTCTATATCTTGACTTCCTTCTTTCATATTCCTCAACAGTTTCTACCTCACCCACATCAAAGTCTTCAACACTTGAAAAGATAGGATAAATGGGAGTAATATATTCTATATCCATTTCTTCCTTATTTACCTTCTTTTTCTTGTTCTTTTCTAATTTTTCCAAAAACTTTTTGCTTGGAGGTCTGACAGCATTGTAACACACGTTCTTCTTTTCACCAATGTCAAAAGAAACATGTTCTCTTTTCATTTGCTCATTCATTCTTTTCATTTTATGTGTAACTGGAGGATACTTTGGAAGTTGATCAATAGATTCAGGCTTTCTATATTTTCTTCCTTTTTCAGCAGCTTGAATTTCCTTTTCAGTAATTTGATCACTCAAATCACTCAGATCATCTTGATCCAACTCATCTGAATCAAAGTCATCTTCAGAGACTTGAACTCCAATTGACTTTTCCTCTTTCAGTTCTTTCTTCATAACAAATTCACCATCTTCACTCACCTCAACATTCTTGTACAAATCTGCAACATGTTCTTTGTCTTGAAACACATCTTTGAATTATTGTAGATAAGCACTTCTCTTCTCTTTGTCAACTTTAGGCATAAATTTGTTGTTGAATGGTGGTGGAACAGCCTTGTACTTTTCATCTTCTCTTACTTTATTCAGAATTCCACATATGTTTCCAGTTGAAACTAAGTTCTTTAGGAATTCATTTTCAGTTTGCAGCTTTGTATTCAGCACCTTTTCATCAATCACCATCTTCTTCAACCCACTAATTTCTGTTGTGAATCTTGTCTGAGCTCTATATCTATTCATACAATCCTCTTCCAAACTTTTCATTGTTTCCTCACTAACAATCTCACTTGCCTCATAAGCATTGATAATGCTTTGCTTCTTAAAACACTCACTTTCCAGCTTACCAACCTTTTCTTTTAATTCATTGACAAGTTTAGGTAAATCAGCATTAGGATCAGAATGTACCTTAGATGAAGATGTAGAGTCTATGGCCATGAATGCCACATTAGCTCTTCTGATATCATCTGCTATATCTTCCTCATGGTTACTCCAGTCAAAGCTTCCCTCATGCTGAGTAGTTACTGCCACATTGCCTTGATTTCTTGGTTGATTTTGGTTTGCTGGAATGTTGTTAGTTGCAGGGTTTTGAACAGTTTGATTCTGATTGTTGTTAATTTGATATACTTGATTCTGATTCATACCCTGCTGGTTGTTCATCTGAGGCTGATAGTGGTTGTTAAAATTGGGATTGAAGTTGTTGTTTGGATGGAAGTTGTTGTTGTTGGGATTGAAGCCTTGGTTATTGTTGAAGTTCTGCTGGTTGTTGTTTCTATGCACATTCTGCTGGTATTGTTGTTGGTTTCTAGGCTGTTGGAACTGATTGACTTGAAAGTTCCTTGGCATATTGCACTCTCTTGCAAAGTGTCCAGGCTGTTGACAGTTGTAGTAGATAGCCTTGGACTTGTCAAATCCTATTCTCTCATTTGGACCAGAAACTAGTGATCTACCAGTTCTATTGTACAGTCTCTTGCTTCTTAATGCCAACATTGCAGCTTGCCATTTGAGATCCATGTCTTCAAGGTCATCAGCATCTATTTGTTCCAAATCATCCTGCACTACACTTGTGTGAATCAAGTTTTTGGCCACAAATGCATTGTAGGATTCAGTGAACATAGACATTAGGGCTTGTGCATCACTCCCTTGAACATGCCCTGCACCAGCACTTTGAGCATTTCCATTTCCCACAGAGGCTGAATCATCATCAATCAATTGAACATTAAACCTTTGTTGACCACCTTGACTGCTTGAACCACCTCCAATGAATGACCTAGGAGTCTCATTGTTGTGATCACTTGGTTCTTCAATGATGGGAATTTGTTGTTGATTCTTTGTTGTAAGATTCCGCATTGGAACAATTAAAGCATTTGACACATTGAAACTTGGTTTATCTTCCTTGATCATTTCATTCTCAATCATTTCAAGTTCAGCAGCTTGAAGAAAACATACTACATCATCCAATTTCAATTCATTGAAATTTTGCTTTTGAAGGATGAATTTGCAAGCAGTATACCATTCTTTTGGCATTGAGTTGAGCAACTTTGTATTCAAATCAAAGTCAGTCATTACATAATCAGTTGTTCTCAACTCATTCACAATACTCAGAAAACGTTCTAGTATTGACTTCAACCTTTCACCATCTCTATACTTGAATCTTTCTAACTGTTGCTTCAGTCTTTGCTTCTTAATGTTCTTCAATTCAGTGTTCCCTTCATACATCTCAAGGATTGCATCATACATTGCCTTAGCACTTTGATGATGTGCAACCTTTGTGAGGATTTCCCAAGACAGACCAAGTTTGAGCATAGCCAATGCTCTGTCATCAACTTTTCTCATTCTCTCTCTGACAGCAGCAATAGCATTTGCATTAGCACCTTCTTCAACGGCAGCTTGTGGACCATTCTTGATAGAATTCCACATATCCACATCATTATAACAAACAGCAGCCTCAAAAAGCACTTTCCACTTGGTAAAGTTCTCCTGACCATACAATCTAGGTATCTTATTAGTAGACACCTCTTGTTCCTCATATCCAGACATTTTCTTAAAATAAAAGTCAAGTTCTTATCAAAAATAGATTAAAATAATCAGATCTGAGAATAAATTCTAAGATCTGAGGTGTCTGATATGAATAGAACAAGATTCAACAATAAAAATCAAAGCTTTAAGTGAAATAAGGAAAAGAAAACACCTAAAACTTGTAGATCTGGAAGAAAAATGAAGAACAGAGCTTCTGACGTCATAAATCAATCGAACAGTGCTCTGTTTACGTCATTCTTCTTCAAATCTTAATCAGCAACAATCTTTCTAAAAATAGCAGCGACAGGCTCTGATACCACTTGTCAGGTCTCAAGTTGTGATGTTCGATTTGGATCGGATCTTAATCAATCATGTCATAACTCACACAAAATTAATCGTGTTGACAAGCGAGTTAATGACGGGTTACTATGTTTAGAAAGATGACCGTTTGTTAAAGGCGGAATCAATAACAAACATACGGTTGCAATGAATATTCAAAATACGAAGACACACGAAGGATTCACTCAAAAGATTTCCATTTATATAACGTTAATCATACAAAAGGATAATCGATTAGGGTTTAGAAGGAATCCTAGGACAGCCGTCACACACACAATATTCTCTCAATTAATGTGTCGGTCTTATCCGTATTTTTCGTCTCTCTTGTCTCCGTCCCGTCCTCTGGCGGCGTGCCCTAATTATTCTATTTATAGGCCTGCCAACCTAAGACAGCTGTCATTCCTTCTAGAAACCCTATCCGATAGTACATATTCAATTTACATATTCAAAAATATACTAAGTGTAAAACAAGTCTTCCGGGTAGGCTTTTCATTAAACATCAGTCTCCGAGTACGCAGTGTACTCGGCCCTCCTTCAGACTTAGTAAACATAGAAGTGTACTCGGAATCAGTTCCCGGGTAGACTGTACTTAAAGAATATTTTACCAAGTAAAATATTCACCGAGTAGACTTCAATCTTCTTGGATTTATCAAACTTTGCTCGACAAATCCTTACGAGCAACCTTGTTCTTCTATGATCCTGTTCGGCTCATTGTCAGTTGAACAACTTATTGATAAGGTGTACTCGGGAGTACATACCTTACTTGAGCAGAACCTTACTCGAGATAACTTAAAGATATTCTATTAACTCATCAAGTATACTCGGACCATAATTATTAAAGAATACCTTGCCCGGTCTTCCAAATACTTGGCTTCTTGGACTTGGTTGACCATACCTTACTCGGAAGAGTAAAATACTTGGTCTTGAAGAACAATCCTGCTTGACAAAGTGAACCTTGCTCGGATATGCCAAATTAATGAACCTTACTCTGGAAAACACTTAAAAAGCATACCTTGCTCGGATATCCACTTAAGAAGACTATTAGAAGTAAACCTTGCCCGGGAGGCAAAATCTCGTACTCGGCTAAGTAAAAGCTTACTCGAAGGTCCAAGGTGTGCTCGGATTCAATACTTAGCAGTTTCTGAGGAGGTTGAGAAGATTCCAATCTTCGAAATTCTTCGTTTATGTCAAATCTCCTAATTTGGATCAAATTCTTGACCCAACAAAAAACATGATAAAATCATACCGAATTGAAATGAAAATTTCAAATCAAAAAACCGAAAAAACTGAAACAGAACTTAAATGAATCCAAAAACCAAAAAACTCAAACAAAATCAACTAAAGATTTTGTATTGAAAACCAAAAAAAAACATAAATCAAAAGCTGAAAAATCTTTAACTGAAGCGAAACAAAAAAACAAAACTGAGCCGAAACTAAAACAAAACCGAATAAAAACTTTGGACACACATTTTGAATTCAAGAAATAATATGTAGCATATGCAGCTCTCTCTGTTTCTCATTTGAAGATATTTTATCACTCGCTGCAATCCTTGTGAAGTGTATAAGATTTGATGGAAATTGCAGATGTCATATTTTACAATTTACTCAAATTTCTACATTTGTTTCATTTATATTGAGCACTCACAAGGATGAAATACTTTCTTAAGCATCCACTGATTCAATACTAGGTTTGGCTGGTTGCTCGGGGATCAAGACCCTTCCAGTCAATGGGTCAACTGGGCGGGTGTCACGAGGCCCTCCTTTCTGACCCATTGCAACCATGGGCGGTGGTGGTAGCCCAACTCTAAATAAAAGACGTTGAACTGTGGATCTTCCACATTACGTTAAGGTGTTTATGTTCGGCTATGTTTGTTTGGGAATAACATCACTTTCGTATAAAAGTCGGTCTTAACAATTTCATGTTTTCGTTTGTTTTTTGTTTATTTTAGCCCGTGCTTTAAATTTAGAGCTTGAAACAAGCCGACCTAGACCCTGGTTGAGCTTGGCTCGTTTACACCGCTAGAAACAGGGGAGGTGAATGCAACCTTGCCTGGTTGCTAATTGCAATACAATCAACTTGTGCATATAAAATAGCTGTCACATGTTGTTCTTGTTATGCTTAGTTATTTTTTTATGTTTTGAATTCAATAAAATGGACATGGGACCATGCCCGAAGGTGCACCGTGCACTCATTTCAGTTGACGAAATAGTATCTATCTTCTCACTGTTTATTTTATCAGTCTTCTATTTAGTTTTTTTTTAAAGTGTTATAAAGCCATTATCTAAAGTTGCTAGATCATATGCAAGATTTGAACACTGCGATTTTCAATGTTTGTTGCTTAACTGTAATCAGATACCAAGAAACAAAGGCAAAAGGTCAAGATAATTATAATAGGAAATTTGAGGGTCTTATAGAGAGACAAATTGTTGAATGTGACAGGATGCAAAAGCAATTACAGAGGATGTTAGAGCAGCCATTGATATCTTTGTGTAAGGAGTAATGAGGTTTATTTAACTTGCTTGTTGGGCTTCTTTTTGTATCAGTTTCATCTTTTCCTAATTTCTTGATCTGATAAATGCACAGACACCTAAGATTCTTGAGTCGTCAAAACAGATGAAGGAGAAACTAGAAGAAGCAAATTAATATGGTAAATCATGTTCATGCTAATTAACATTTTACTTTTTTTTAATTTAATATTAATATAAATTTTGCCTCTCTAGATGTGGAAGGTGTGGAAGGAAAAACCGATATGAAGATTTAAAGATATAGAAATTCTTGCGCAGTTTAAAACCAAATCTATGTTTGATGAAGTGTCATGGCCCACACTATCGTCCAAGGACAAAGTTTTGTCAAACGGCTATTTAACAAGGATACTAGAAAAAGATCGACAGTTGCTCAAGCCCTCGGTAAGATTCTCTTATCCATTTATGTTTTTGTTGTAATTACGGTATAATTTAAAAGAATAAATTACCTGAGTCAGTTGCGAACAGTGGTCTGCTCTTTGTAATGATAGTAAATTAATTTATTATGATTGCAAAATATATAGAATTAAGTACGGTTTTAATCCATGTGGTTTGACCATAATAAACCTTTTAGTTCGGTAGTTTGATTTTGATTTTTTCAGTTTAATGTTTTATTTTCATATCATTTAAAGCCAAGCATGCTATGATGCTAACCTGATTCAAATTGTTTGTTAACTTTCTTATTTAAAGGCAAAAATACTCTTGGATTATATGTGTTAGTCAATTTAAATAGTTTTAATATTTTCACCAAGTAACATAACAATCAAAGGGTATTTTCGCCCTTTAATAAAAAATTAACATCTTTAACTGATATGAAAATGGAACTATTGGACTAAAAAAAGAGAAGTTTACATTTTAAACTAATAAGACTAAAAAGGTTATTTAGGTCAGACCAAATGAACTAAAACCGTATTTAACTCAAACATATATTGTTTACCCATCCTAGCAATTTTTTATTTACCCATTTGAGTAAACCATAACCTAATCGATCCATTTTTATAAATGGGTCAAAATTATGTTCACGCGGGTTGATTTTTTTGCAGGGGCTTGAACTTGCTGAAATTTTAGTGGAAGTTGAAAGACGTGATTAATCCTTTGCCAAGTTATTAATGGTACCTGAACAAGATGGTTGGGGATACGTGGATGGAAAGTCAACTTCTTGTGTTGCGTTTGTTCGTGAGATGTACAAGGACTTTTTGGAGATATCAAGTTACTAAGTTCACAGTGAGTCAATTGATTAGTTGTTACAGTTATGACCAAAGTATTATGCATACGACTATGTATCTTAGTTGTTTCAAACTATGTGGATGCAGGATGCTTACGCCTCAACTTTTATGAAACCAATTCGAGTCGCCTGCCAAAGTGGTGTAAGGAAGGTTACATGTTGAGTTGCCATTTTGTCAAATTAAACGGAAATTTCGAGTGGGAATGCCACTGACCTCGGATTATGCAAGACCTCAATACTGTTGAATCTATATAATTATAGGAGTAATATGAATGGTATGTTTAAATGAAAGTAACACAAAACATTTGTTTTGTATATACTGAATGTTGTCAAGACATGTAGTAGTAGATTGTTGGATCGTTTATTGAAATATTACCACTTGAAAGAGAGGTGTGCACTTGTAAATTGTAATGAATCTTATGTAAAACGGTTTAGACTTCATTATACTGATCAAATCCTCATGGCGTTCCCGTCGCAACGCGCGGGCACACCTACTAGTTATACAGTATAGATTTATCTGTAATAATGTAATAGAGTAGAAATGGATTTTGTGTGAACAAGAGGAAATCTAGTAATGCTGTTGGCCGACAAACAAGGAATAAAAAGATCTGAGGGCTATGGTTTTTGGTGATGGTGGTAAGGTAATGAATGATATACAAACTCTTGACTTTTGGTGATTTAATTGTTCCTTACAATGGTTCTAGTTTATAAAAATCCAAAGTTGTAAGAGTTAATGTTGAGTATTCAAATGAATATAATTCAATAACTATAGTGTGAATTTGTGAGGTGATCAACCGACCTACAATGAGGGAAGATATTTGGGTTGACCAATTAGTAGATTTTGTAAAGGCATGATTATGGATTGCAATGATGAAGTTTGTAAACTATATCTTGGACTCATGTGCATGTATTATTATATTGCTAGGTGTATATATATTTGGATATAATACAAGTTTGTGAAAAATGTGGGGGTTTCTTTTGGCCGTGGGATTGGGTTTAGAAAATTAGAAAATAATTTAATTTGTTATTAATGATATTAATGGTTAATTACATGCTAGTTATTAATTAATTACATGTTAGTTACAAATAATTTAGTTTAGAAGTGCTTAGAGTAGAATATTTGTATAGGTGTGGACAAACAAACTCGCGTATTATCTAATGTATAATTTTACCTACTCGTATGTTTTTGCGTGCATGTGTATATTTCGTTACACATAGTTATTTACGTGACCCACTTTTGTTTGCGTGTAAAATATATATATTTACTATTCGAACGTAATACTATTTTAATTCCGCAAACAAATATATACATATAAGTTTGTGTATTACTGCCGTGTGTACTATTACAATTTGTATCAACAACGCTCGTATCCTCGGATAAAATCTTAAATTTGAGTAATTTAAAAATTTACCGAGGTGCAATGTATCCTACACGTGAGGGCTCGTGCTAGCCTTGTTACGATTAATCAAAATTTAATCTAAAGGGAATTAGCACTAGAAATTCAAGTTTAATATCTGTACGGATATGACCGATTTAGCGGAGTGTCACAGAGGTGGTGGTGGAGACGACGACAGTGGCAGCGGTGGTGGTGGCTATGGTAGTGGTTGATGTTGTTAGGTGGTGGTGTTGTTGAGAAAGTAGAGTGTAGGAGGAATAGAATGATAAAAAAGAGAGGGGTGAAAAGGAATGGTTTTATTGGAATGAGATTCCATGTGTAATGGATGATTCAATTCCATTAAACAACCAAACATTACTTTTTTCATTCTCAAGCAATAAATTATTCCATTCTCCATGTGAAAACTGCATACCAAACGCTACCTTAGCTTTCTTTAAGTTGGAAATAGATTTAAGTCCTCAAGTCTGGATTAGGCTAAGTGGAAATTTTTCGATGTATAAGCCCTTTCTTATGTGTTGTTTGATGTTGCTTGTGCTATACATCCTGGACTTGAACTGCACTGTCACTAGTGAGGGAAATCATCAAACCTGCGGTCCAACCAGTTGACAGAGTCAAGTCAATGCATTCCTTTTCAAGAGCGATTCATCCTTCCCGACTTCAATAGTATGTATGGTTGTAATCTATGTTAGGCATGGTATTGTAGGTGAGATCTAGTAATATGGTTACCCTCAAGTAATAAGGCTCAACCTTATTCATGATGAGATTTTTGGCCTCTCAAACACGCACAACATTTTGTTGCAACATGCATCAAAATATCAATCAACCAAAGTTACACGCAAAATCACACACGTTTAAGGAGCCAAAGAAAATCCTCAAATCCAGTTAGTACAAAACTAAAATCCTTGAACAAACAAAACATGCCCATGGTCTTTAACAACAATATATTCGACTATATTATTACTATCAAGGTTATTGGTGTGAGCCCACCGGCACACCTTATGTTTCTGAATCTCTAAGGTGGGCCCGCGGGCTCAAACTAATAAGCCTTAAATAATAATATAGTGCAATACAATACACATCCATATATAACACAACAATGTACAAACACTCTTCTAAAATCTAAACCAAACCTATAACAGACAACATGATCTTTAGACCTGTTTCTTCTTAATAACCCCTTCAAGCACACCATTGTCAAACACATGCTCCAAGGTTGTTGGGTCCACATGTGCAGGCCAGGAATAGGAAACCGACAAGTCTCCTTGTGGACAGAGATTCTCGGTGTGCATATGAAGTTCAAATTTTTTTCCCGCGAGTGCCCGTTACTCCATTGATTATGATTGTTCCGTCTTCTTGAACATCACATTTGAACTCTGAAAATTAAATAATGTGACCGCAAACGTATAATTTACGGGTGTTTATAAACCGTTGAAACAGACTGAACCAGTAATTTAAAATTTTTTATTTATTGTTTTTTCATCTATGGAATATGCAGCTATGTGTATATATATTATATTTGTAAACCATCTTTATCGTTTTAAAAAAAATCAATACAAACTTAAAACTTTTAGAAAAAAAAACTTGATTCAAACAACCAAACTCTAGAGGTGGCAATTTTCGTCACGACATGAAAATACCAGGTTTTGGGTTGATATATAAACTCAATTAAAAAAGGGTCATGTTCGGGTTGACTTGTTTAATCAAAAGGGTCGTGATCGGGTTGACTTGTTAAACCCGTTTAGTTAAAAGATCGACCCAAAAACCGAATTAACCATTTTTTTTAAAACCCACCAACCCAATTAACATTTTTACAACTTGATTATTACCCACCAACTCATTTGACATGTTTAGATAAATGGGTTAAGCGGGTCGTGTTCGGTAGACCTGTTCTATTCAAAGGGACATGTTTGTGTTGACTGCGACGCATTAGCCTGTTCAACCCATTTTTTACAACCCACCAACCCAATTAAGTAATTAATAATTAAAATGTTTACAACTTGATTATCATTTATCACCAGCCAACTCGGTTGACATGTTTATTAAAAGGGGTTAAACGGGCCACATTCGAGTTGCAAGATTTTAAGTGTGTGCAAGTTAAGGTTGTTGCTTTTGACACAAATAAATATATGGGCCGTTTTCAGGTTGAACAAGTCAACCCACCATTACCCTACACCAAACTGCCAAAGCCGAACCAACAAACTGCTTAAACCAACAGGTCCAGCCAAGTAGCCAACATGTACTTACTTTCATTCTTCTCGATACCAGGAAGAGCAACACGGAACAGGAAGCCATCTTCAGACTCAGAAATGTCAGATGAGCCGATAAGTAGCCCGATTTGGCCACTAGCAGCCCTGCCAGAAACCGCTATTCCATTTTTTGTGTCAGATAATATGTTGTCTAGTTCTTTCACAGTGGTTGGTTGAGGCAGAAAAACCATTGATGGATGATTCTTTAAAACCGGGTTGGCTTCATTCTGTTGGGAGTGATCTAAAGGTGGGCCCGTGTACGGGACAGAGTTGAGATGAGTCGCACACATTGTTACTTGATCGGCCAATCCAAGTTTGATCTGAAATCCACACATAAATACATACATACAAACACACACACAGACGCGTGCGTCCACAACAGACGCACATAAATAAATAAATAAGAGAATAAAAACAAATACAAAATACTAAGAGGATAATGAAAAATATTACCTCTTTTGAGCTCAAATGATTAAGAGATATCAAGAAGTAAATCTACCAAGTCTCAATGAAGATAAAAAAAAAGATATGCGAACGGGAGGTCTTTATATAAAATTTAAAAGAGCCAAACTTTGGCTGCAACTCGATGTAGGACGACTACAATGAAAGGCTAAACCAAAAATTTTAGCATTATATAACACAAAATATATAATTTCTCTATCCAATCCATCAACCCAAACAAAGAAATTTCATTCTTTTATATGCTATGCATATGAAGCGGATTCATTAAAAGATCCCATCAATGTACTTAATTATTTATGCATCAACCCACTCAAAGAAACAAACAAATAGTCATTACTTTATAAGAACTAAGAAGACTTTTAAATACATTTTTGATACATTCAAGAACCAAAATAACTCTTTTCTTAAAAGAACGACCTGGTGTCTGAATAACAGCTCCCTAAAATAACTCTTTTTTAAAGAACCCGGTTGACTATCAAAAGTCAAACATGACATATTGACATCATCATTTCTTATCAATAAGTGGTGACTGGTAAGGCATTCATGTTTCAGTCTTTGATGGTATTATCATATAAATATGTTGAAATTTTTAAATAGAATAGAATTAAATTGTTTTGTTGCATAAAAGTTCACTTTTTTGCAACTCTTAAAGCTTGCCTGTACAGCTTTAACACCTGAGTGCACATAATGAATGTCTGCAAATCAAACGACACAGTCGCAGCCATAACCGTTTCGCCCCTGCAGTCCAATAATATAATTTTAGAACCAAATTATCAAAATAATGATATAACAAATATAATAATAAAATTTTGAAATAAAGCCAGAAAAAGTAAAGTAGAGGGATCATATCATATCCTATAATATATCAAAGGCGGTAAAAGAATTCAATCCGTTTGAAAAATGTAAAGGGGAATTTCAATCCAATTCTGTGAAAACGGGTCAATTTGGGTTAACAGTTTTATTCACAAAAAAAAAAGTCAAACAGGCCAGCTTAAAAACATTTTAGGTAAATAGGTTGAATTCAAAAGCCAACCAAAGTATGCTCAAGTGTAAACATCCTTCAAAGGTACTTTAATTATTAAGAAGACTTGCATCAGTTTTTTAAGAATAGGTTTTGTAATTATATTTAACATATCAATACCCAACCCGATTGCCCGAAAACTTTTTTTTTTCCATTAACCCTAGTCTAGTAATGGCTCACTCTAATAGTTTTCATTATGTGGCAAATGAACTTTTCTTTTGGAAAAGGTATTTGATAATATTATTTATATACTCTTATAATATGAAGCATTAACTTATCTTTTTGGGTTGATATGATAATAAATTTAACATATTAAGATATTTCAAACTTTTTAAAGTTGTGATACGCGCGTAATTTATCATGATGAATTTATTGTTTGTTAAAAAGTTAAAACTATATAAACGGGTATTTTAACAAAATAACGGAGTAACGGGTATGCCGTCGGGTATGGGACTGGGATTACCAATACCGGACAAAAACCCATCCCATTGCCATCCCTACTGCATCTGAAATTGAAGCACAAGTTTTTATTTGGAAACGCAAACCCGTTTTATAACAGATATGGAAGTTTCTTATCTCCTAAAACTTTATAAAATATAGTTTTATGTGTTAACCTTCTTTTATCAACACAACTGCAACCCCTAAACATAAAGTTTTAAACTCCATTAATAACTAAAAGGTCATATGCACACTCGTTTCCGTTTCTGAATGGAGAGGGTACTGCTACCAATACGTTGCATGAGACGCTTATGACCCAATTAATCTATAGTAATAAAAAGGGTGACATTTATCAATCTTGCTAACATGTCAAACATTATAATAAGATTGTCATTTTTCAGCCTAGCTGCACTTTATCTTGCCCATTTTCAAAATCCCCAGAGCACACCTTCAAAACTCTAATTTTTCAACCCACCTTCCTCACTTCAAATCCCCCAAATAATCAACCAATATTCAACCTTAAAAAATAAAGGAGAAGGAGAAGATGAAAGAATCAAAGATTACCGCATGAGCACTGTAACATTCGTCATTTTCGATTTTTTTTGTATTTGTATTTGTATCAAAACCCGACCCGATTTGTAAACCAAATCTTTCACTAATATAAAAGGTTGGATTTTTATGTTTCATAATCATCTCTTACCTTTTGGATTTGTTACTAGATTGTATTATTTAAACCTTTTTTTTTTTAAAAAAAAAACACATGCAAGTATTGATATAAAACAAGGAAAACAAGTTTGACTCCTTCCCTATATAAACAACCCCATCCTCTTCATTATTCTTTGCTCATTCATCTTCTTTCTCTCCCAAATAAAGTTCATATCTCTAACCTCTAAGGTTCTTAATAATCAAGCAATAACCTTCTTTAATTCTTGTTTGTTACTTATTAATTCATATCTTGTGGCACAACATATATATAATATGCACCCCTTGTTTCCTTCGGCTTTCATCTTCTTCGGGAGGTGATATGCTACAAGGCAATGCTACATGGAGAACTCTTTGTAGTTCTTGTTTATACTATTTTCCTTTAATGCTTTCCTAGTCTTGTTCATATTGTAAGTAGTTTAGCTTTTAATTCATGTTTAAAGAGTTTCATGGTATTGGTTATGAAGTCACTAGTCTCGGTTTTATCCCGAGATTAGACCCGAATCAAGACCGAACCAAGACCAAACTCTTGTTTACTAGTCTTGTTTATACTATTTCCCTTTAATGCTTTTGTTTATATTGTAAGTAGTTTAGTTTTAATTCATGTTTAAAGAGTTCCATGGTGTTGGGTATGAAGTCACTAGTCTCGGTTTCATCCCGAGATTAGACCCGAATCAAGACCGAACCAAGACCGAACTCTTGTTTACTAGCTTTTGTTTTAAATAGTTTTATTTACTAGTTTTGTTTAAAATAGTTAAATAAACATGTTTATGAAAGATTTGAACCTTGTAACTTCTAAAACCATTTTGATAGTTCTATTGTATTTGGGTATGTGGCAACCATCCTCGGTATCATTCCGAGTCAAGGACCGAACCAAAACCGAACTAAACCGAGTTCACTTGCCTAAGACACACAAGTGTGTTTTTGGCAATCGAATCTCATCTTTTCTTCAAGAATGTATTTTAAACTAATTTTAAGTATTTTATCAACTTACTTGGTGTGTCGGTATCCAACTTGATCTTATAACAAGCTTGGACCGGTGATACCAAATACACACTTAACGGACGTTAAGGTTCTTCATAATAGAACTATATACTTGGTTAAGTCTTTCGATTTTATTGAGTTATCTCAAAACATTTTGGAAAGTTAACTTTGAGTTTAGTTAATTATCTAGACCCAAGTTAACAAATCCGAACACTCGATTAAAACCTTGTTTTGGTGTTCATATACCCAAAGGGTCTTGCATTAGTGCATTATAACCCACATAAGTTACTTAACATAGGTTGAGTAATAATTATGAATGAAATACCAAGACCCGGTTTCGAGTAAACTTACTTTTTAGAACATGTCTTTAATTTCCCAAGTATTTACATTTTTAAACCATAAACTTCATTTATTTACTTTACTTGTCATATTTTATTTTAAACCCTTCTAAGACTACCTACTGACTTAAGACCTGTTTAATCTAGGTCTTGCTCGTTAAACCCGATCTCCAATTATTCACGAATCAATCTTTCAAGTTACTTAGTTAACGTGAGTACATTTCATCCCCCGTTTCACATTTATCTTTTGGGGGTAACATGCATACTTATTCAAACAAAAATAGTTTATATTATACTCATTTCTCAAACCACAAACTTTAGGGTATATGATGCTAGAATACTTGCTCTATTGTGTGTTATATGTCTCATATGCTTTACGTGCGCGAGTGTTTACTTTTATGTTGTTGTTGAGCCTCATTAAGTATGATCATACGCTCCCCTAACTACTTAGCCTTGTGCTAGTAGAATAGGGCCTCATTATCCAAGTATGTCGGTATTCTTACTGATTAGAAAGGATCCTCATTTACATATGTTTTATATAACATGATTGATGCTTTTATTTATAGTCTCATATACGTTTGTGGATTTCACTCATATTATATATACTTAAAACTATGAAATTGCTCACCAACATACGTGTTGACAAATGCTATTTTATGCATGTTACAGGTTTGATTATTACTTGAGTTGGAGTTTGAAGACGTCATTCTATTTTGATACCGCTAGGTTATTAGAAGAATGAACAATATCTATTTCTTATGTTTTGATGTTATTTGTATGAACAATATGTGTTACTTTGGTGATTGAATGAAATTAATGAGTTGATTAAATATTGTCACTTTAATAGTGTTTTGTGTATTTGTCCAATCACGTTGCACCCCGGCATGTTCCACCGCCTTTGGTTCGGGTGTGACAGATTGGTATCAGAGCCAAGACTATAAGATAGGTGGTTAGACGTAACGGCCTAGTATAGTTTTGCTTTAGGGTCCTTATATGTGTTGCTTATACGTGTTACCCTACTTGATTGTTCATTGCACTTATACATTTAATTGCTTATTTATTTCATTTAATCTTCAAAAATATACACATGCACACACTCTCATAGTATTCCAAGGTATCCTTACCTTAAAATGCAAAAAATATTAGTTTTCATAATGTGTTTTATGGATCACAAACTTAATTTGGATCCCGTTATTTAAGATCTCCTTAAAGGTTGATTTATATCGGGTTTGTAGCCATCATGGAAAGAGAAACACTATGAAACGACCATTTGACAAAAAGATTCCAAGAATCGAAGGTGATATACTTACCTGGGATGGTTGAATTATAGTGTGCGTTTTCTAGGCTTACAAATCGTGTTATATATGTCAATACTTTAATTTGTTGAATGCAAGCGTTCCGGTTGCCTCCTTATATTTTTTGGTGTTAAAAATACAAATTGTTTTTTAACATCTCGTTGTATCACCGTTTTTATTATATGTTATTATCGTTATTTGAGTCACAACAACATAATTAAGACGCGGTGGTACGTGCACATGTTCGACTCCACCTATTATTTTATACAACTTTATTTGTCGGGATATCAAACCCTGGTGATTTCATGTACGATTTTCCCGACTATATATATAAATTTCAAAATCTCAAAACCTCCAATTTTTGAATGGCAAAAGTTTGAAACTTATAAATATATATACATTTTTATCTTTTGATGCAAGTATAAAATGGTTTTTACTAACATTCTCATTCTCATAACTCTAGGATTCACAATCATTAAACCCTACATTTACTCTTTTTCCCTCATACTTATATCAATTACCCCAAACTTATACCATTTCTCTTTTATTATTTTAGAATGCCTCAAATCCGTCTCCAACTACGCAAGCCGAGCTCCGGTCGTCGGATGGCCGCAATGGTAGCAAAAGAAATCGCCGCTGTGATTCCCGGACTCATAACTCAAATCCAAGCCACCCAACCCACCGTTACTCAAACCACACCAAACCCCATACCTTTCGCTTTGAAAAACTTCACTAGTGCCAACCCATCCCAATTCTTTGGTACGAACTGTGCCACCACTTTGTTACAATGGTTCGAGAAAATGGAAAGTGTGTTTACTCTTTGTTAGTGCCCCGAACTCAAAAAGACCACGTATGCCTCTAGCATGTTTGAGAATACCGCCCGCACTTGGTGGAATAGCGAGATTTTCACCCATGGAGCGGAAGTAACTATGGCCTACTCATGGACCAAGCTCAAAGAAGTCATGATGAAAAAGTTTTGCCCAAAACATGAACTTCAAAAACTCGAATCCGAATTTTGGGAACTCAAGCAAGAGAGTGGTGACAACTCCACCTACTCCAACCGCTTTCACGAGCTTAGTCTCTTGGTTCCTCACTTGGTCACTCCCCTCGAAAGGGCTATTGACAAGTATGTCGGCGGTTTGCCTATGCAAATCCCCGACTTGGTGATGAGTCGCAACCCGCAAACCCTTCATGATGCTATTACCTTCGCCGGTGCTCTTTCTGAAAACCATGTCAAAGACGGTACCCTCTCCATCAAGAAAACGAGTGACAAGAGTAAGCCCTAACCAACCCCTCAAGCTAAAGTCGACCCACAACCTCAAGCCATCAACTACTCCAATTCCACCCACCACACCAAAAAGAAAATCAAACCAAACTACCGAAACTATGTTGTCGCCCACCCATCACAACCTCAATCTCAATTCCACGCACTCCAAAACCGAAAACCGTATTCCGGCCCGCACCCATTATGTAACACTTGTCAACGTCATCATCCATCCTACTCTGCTTGTCGCCACTGCACCAAGTGTAACCGCTATGGTCACACTAACAACGTGTGTCGAGAAGCCTCTCGTGGGAAACCCGCTCCACCGAAGTTTGCCCCATCTAACCAAAATCGTCCCACTCCTTTTGCTCAAAACCCTCCATCCCAACCTAGGGCTTGTTTCAATTGTGGAGACCCGAATCACTTCCACAATGCTTGTCCTCGACTTGCTCTTGTTAACCAAGCCCAAATCATACCCACACCCTACTACCATACCCAAGCCTACCAAGTTCAAACTTATCAACTCCAAATCCCGCAACTCTTGGCTCTTCCCGCTCAACCGATCCAAGCCATGCAAGCCCTTCCTCCTCCACCACATCTGCAAGCCATGCAAGCTCTCCCACCTCCTCCATCTCAACAAGTTAACCACGGCAACCAAGGGCGTGCCTTTATGATGAAAGCCAACCAAGCTCAAGTTGCCAATGATGTGGTGAACGGTACGTTTTTAGTAAATGAGCATTTAGCTTCAATTTTATTTGATACCGGAGCTGATAGGAGTTTTGTTTCTTTTAAATTCGAATCGATTCTTGGCGTATCTCGCACTAAACTTTCTCGCCCCTTTTCTGTCGAAGTCGCCAATGGAAATTCCATCATCATCGATTCGGTCATTCGCGATTGTATCCTCACTCTTTGCAAGCACGAGTTCTCGATCGACCTCATCCCGATGCAAATGGGAAGCTTCGACATCATAGTAGGCATGGATTGGTTAGCTTTGCACCATGCCGAAGTCGTTTGTTATGACAAATTCATTCGTATCCCGCTCGTCAATGGCAAAATTCTCAAAGTCTTTGGCAAAACGATCCCCAAGAAACTCAACCTTATGTCTTGCTCTCAATCTCGTAAGTACTTGCGCCAAAAGTACGTTCCATTCCTAGCCCAAGCGATAGTGAAAGATCCAAAAGAAAAGAAGATTCAAGACATTCCCATTGTTTGTGAATTTCCAGGCGTTTTTCCCAAAGACGTCTCTGGTCTTCCACCCGTTCGTCCTGTTGAATTTCGAATCGACCTTGTGCACGGCGCGACTCCCGTAGCCAAGGCTCCTTACCGCTTAGCCCCTTAGGAATTGCAAGAGTTATCGAATCAACTCCAAGAACTCTCCGATAAGGGCTTTATCCGTCCAAGCTCTTCTCCTTGGGGTGCTCCCGTCCTCTTCGTGAAAAATAAAGATGGCTCGTTTCGCATGTTTATCGATTACCGTGAACTCAATAAACTCACCATTAAAAATCGTTACCCCTTGCCTCGCATCAACGACCTCTTCGATCAACTTCAAGGCGCAACTTGCTTTTCCAAAATCGATCTTCGATCGGGTTATCATCAATTGCGTGTTCATGAAGACGACATTCCAAAAACCGCTTTTCGTACTCGGTATGGACATTACAAATTTTTGGTTATGCCTTTCGGATTAACCAATGCACCCGCTGTATTCATGGACCTCATGAACCGTGTTTGCAAACCATTATTGGACAAATTCGTGATTGTTTTTATCGATGACATTCTTATCTTCTCCAAAACCTGAGCCGAACATGAACATCATTTACGTTCCATTCTCGATCTCCTAAGAAAAGAACAACTTTATGCCAAGTTCTCCAAATGTGAATTTTGGTTAAAAGTGGTTCAATTTTTGGGTCATGTCATCGACGATAAAGGTATTCATGTTGATCCCGCCAAAATCGAGGCCGTAAAAGATTGGAAGACTCCATCCACACCCACGGAAATCCGATCTTTCCTTGTATTATCGGCGATTTATTCTAAACTTCTCTAAAATCGTGTTACCCCTCACCGCACTAACTCATAAAGGAGAACCTTACAAATGGGGACCGAAACAAGAAGAAGCTTTCCAAACTCTAAAGCATATGCTTTGAAACGCTCCCGTCCTAACCCTTCCCGATGGAAACGACGACTTTGTGGTATTTTGCGATGCATCCAACCAAGGTCTCGGTTGCGTTCTCATGCAACGAGGTCAAGTTATCGCATATGCCTCAAGGCAACTCAAGGATCACGAAAAGAATTATACGACTCATGATCTCGAACTTGGTGCCGTTGTTTTCGCTCTCAAAATCTGGAGACATTATCTTTATGGCACAAAGTGTGTTGTATTCACCGATCACGAAAGTCTACAACACATCTTTGACCAAAAAGATCTCAACATGAGACAACGTCGATGGGCCGAATTACTTAGTGATTACGATTGCGAAATTCGCTACCACCCCTGTAAGGCGAATGTTGTAGACGACGCCCTTAGTCATAAAGTTAATGTCAAATCCGTTCTGCTTCATAGCATCATCATTCAAACCGATCTCCAAGACCGCATCTATCGAGCCCAATGCACCTCCATTGATGAAGGCAATATGTATTATGAAATGTCATGTGGAGCCGAACTTCAACTTGAAACCAAACTCGATGGCTTGCTTTATTTCCTCAACCGTTTGTGGGTTTCCGATTGTGATGAACTTCGTACTTTCATTCTCGATGAAGCTCATATGTCACGATATTCCGTGCATCCCGGTGCGGATAAAATGTACTTCGATCTTCGATCTATTTATTGGTGGCCGAGTATGAAAAAGGACGTAGCACTTTATGTATCGAAATGTCTTACTTGCTCAAAGGTTAAAGCCGAACATAAAAAACCTTTTGGTTTACTCGAGCAACCTTCTATCCCCGTTTGGAAATGGGAAGGCATCGCTATGGACTTTATCACCAAATTGCCTCCCACTTAAAAGCAAAATTATAGCATTTGGGTCATTGTTGATCGATTATCCAAATCGGCTCACTTCATCCTGATCCGCGAGAAGTACTCCGTTGAACAACTCGCTCAAATCTATGTTCGTGAGATTGTATGCCTCCATGGTATTCCATTGACCATCATTTCTGATCGTGACGCTCGTTTCACATCCCGTTTTTGGAAATCACTTCAAGAAGCCTTGGGAACTCGCCTCGATCTTAGCACCGCTTACCATCCTCAAACCGATGGCCAATCCGAACGCACAATCCAAACTCTCGAGGATATTCTTCGATCTTGTGTTCTTGATTTTGGTGGAAATTGGGATTCTCATCTCCCACTTATTGAATTCTCATACAATAATAGCTATCATTCTAGCATTGAGATGGCTCCTTTCCAAGCTCTTTATGGTCGTAAGTGTCGTTCTCCGATTTGTTGGAACGAGATTGGTGAAGCCCAAATCACCGGTCCCGAGATGGTTCAAGACACTACCGATCGTATCAATCAAATCCGCAAAAATCTCCTTGCTGCTAGAAGTCGCCAAAAGAGCTATGCCGACAAACGGAGAAAACCTCTCGAGTTTAATGTTGGCGACTTTGTCCTTCTCAAAGTATCCCGTTGGATGGGGGTAGTCCGTTTTGGAAAAAAAGGAAAATTAGCACCCTGTTTTGTAGGCCCATTCAAAATCCTCGAAAGGATTGGAAAAGTGGCTTATAAACTCGATTTACCGCAAGAACTTGCCGGTGTTCATCCCACCTTTCATGTCTCAAACCTCAAAAGGTGCTTAGCCGAAGGTAACCTCCATATAGCTCTCGACGAAGTACGTATCGATGAAACCTTGCAAATGATCGAAAAACCCGTTGAAATCGTGGACCGCAATGAGAAACGAACCAAACATAGCCACATCCATTTAGTTAACGTCCGTTGGGAATCACGGCGTGGCGCTGAATTTACTTGGGAACGAGAAGACGAGATGAAGGAAAAGTACCCGCACTTATTTATTACGGATTCTTCTTAATTTCGGGACGAAATTTCCTAAAGTAGGGAAGACTGTAACATTCGTCATTTTCGATCTTTTTTGTATTTGTATTTGTATTAAAACCCGACCAGATTTGTAAACCAAATCTTTCACTAATATAAAATGTTGGATTTTTATGTTTCATAATTATCTCTTACCTTTTGGATTTGTTACTTGATTGTATTATTTAAATCTTTTTTAAAAAAAAAACACATGCAAGTATTGATATAAAACAAGGAAAACAAGTTTAACTCCTTCCCTATATAAACAACCCCATCCTTTTCATTATTCTTTGCTCATTCATCTTCTTTCTCTCCCAAATAAAGTTCATATATCTAACCTCTAAGGTTCTTAATAATCAAGCAATAACCTTCTTTAATTCTTGTTTGTTACTTATTAATTCAAATCTTGTGGCACAACATATATATAATATGCACCTCTTGTTTCCTTCGGCTTTCATCTTCTTCGGGAGGTGATATGCTACAAGGCAAGGCTACATGGAGAACTCTTTGTAGTTCTTGTTTATACTATTTTCCTTTAATGCTTTCATAGTCTTGTTCATATTGTAAGTAGTTTAGCTTTTAATTCATGTTTAAAGAGTTTCATGGTATTGGTTATGAAGTCACTAGTCTCGGTTTTATCCCGAGATTAGACCCGAATCAAGACCGAACCAAGACCAAACTCTTGTTTACTAGTCTTGTTTATACTATTTCCCTTTAATGCTTTTGTTTATATTGTAAGTAGTTTAGTTTTAATTCATGTTTAAAGAGTTCCATGGTGTTGGGTACGAAGTCACTAGTCTCGGTTTCATCCCGAGATTAGACCCGAATCAAGACCGAACCAAGACCGAACTCTTGTTTACTAGCTTTTGTTTTAAATAGTTTTGTTTAAAATAGTTAAATAAACATGTTTATAAAAGATTTGAACCTTGTAACTTCTAAAACCATTTTGTTAGTTCTATGGTATTTGGGTATGTGGCAACCATCCTCGGTATCATTCCGAGTCAAGGACCGAACCAAAACCGAACTAAACCGAGTTCACTTGCCTAAGACACACAAGTTTGTTTTTGGCCATCGAAACTCATCTTTTCTTCAAGAATGTATTTAAACTAATTTTAAGTATTTTATCAACTTACTTGGTGTGTCGGTATCCAACTTGATCTTATAACAAGCTTGGACCGGTGATACCAAATACACACTTAACGGACGTTAAGGTTCTTCATAATAGAACTATATACTTGGTTAAGTCTTTCGATTTTATTAAGTTATCTCAAAACATTTTGGAAAGTTAACTTTGAGTTTAGTTAATTATCTAGACCCAAGTTAACAAATCCGAACACTCGATTAAAACCTTGTTTTGGTGTTCATATACCCAAAGGGTCTTGCATTAGTGCATTATAACCCACATAAGTTACTTAACATAGGTTGAGTAATAATTATGAATGAAATACCAAGACCCGGTTTCGAGTAAACTTACTTTTTAGAACATGTCTTTAATTTCCCAAGTATTTACATTTTTAAACCATAAACTTTATTTATTTACTTTACTTGTCATATTTTATTTTAAACCCTTCTAAGACTACCTACTAACTTAAGACCCGTTTAATCTAGGTCTTGCTCGTTAAACCCGATCTCCGATTATTCACGAATCAATCTTTCAAGTTACTTAGTTAACGTGAGTACATTTCATCCCCCCGTTTTCACTTTTATCTTTTGGGGGTAACATGCATACTTATTCAAACGAAAATGATTTATATTATACCCATTTCTCAAACCACAAACTTTAGGGTATATGATGCTAGAATACTTGCTCTATTTTGTGTTATATGTCTCATATGCTTTACGTGCGCGAGTGTTTATTTTTATGTTGTTGTTGAGCCTCATTAAGTATGATCATACGCTCCCCTAACTACTTAGCCTTGTGCTAGTAGAATAGGGCCTCATTATCCAAGTATGTCGGTATTCTTACCGATTAGAAAGGATCCTCATTTACATATGTTTTATATACCATGATTGATGCTTTTATTTATAGTCTCATATACGTTTGTGGATTTCACTCATATTATATATACTTAAAACTATGAAATTGCTCACCAACATACGTGTTGGCAAATGCTATTTTATGCATGTTACAGGTTTGATTATTACTTGAGTTGGAGTTTGAAGACGTCATTTTATTTTGATACCGCTAGGTTATTAGAAGAATGAACAATATCTATTTCTTATGTTTTGATGTTATTTGTATGAACAATATGTGTTACTTTGGTGATTGAATGAAATTAATGAGTTGATTAAATATTGTCACTTTAATAGTGTCTTGTGTATTTGTCCAATCACGTTGCACCCCGGCATGTTCTGTCGCCTTTGGTCGGGGTGTGATAAGCACCCTCATGCAGGCCGTTCAAACGGTGCATGAGGATCCGTCAGTGTGTGAGGGGATTTGGATTATACCGCTCAGCCTAAGGGGTTCACATTTCAGTTGCATGTGCTTTTATAATTAATCAGATAAACAAATCCTACTGATACACAATAGCCACTATATAATCTAGCTTTTATGGGGTAATAGACCCCCTTAGGCCCAAAAAAACGTCCAGAATTTTGAATGAGCTACATATGCTAATGTTAGCCATATATTTTTTATTTGAACCTAGCTATCAAGGGAGGGCTTAAAAAAATAACCAATCGTGAAATGACTGTTCATTTAGATTTATAACAAATTAAGATAAAAGGAGAAATAACAAAGTTTAAGATCTTGAACTTAAAAACCAACTATAAAAAAAACACTTCTTAATTAGGCATATTAATATTGCTTTGTTTTAAAGATTTTGCTTCAATAATCAATTATTTGAATTCTTGTCAAGATAATCTTTTCATTCTTTCTTCTGTTGTAAACTTTTATATGCTATTTGTATTATAAAGGGCTATTTTTGTTAAAAAAAACTGTGAACTAAAACATTTTTGCCTCAAAAGGAATCGAACAAAACTTAAGTTGGATCTTTTATCAGCAACTTGCTTATATGTTGTAGCGGGGGGTGTTTGCTGCCATTGCCTGCCATTATAAAAACTAATAAGGCCCAACATGACAGTGCACACTTAATTGGGCTTTCTATTCACACTCATTGATGATTATGAATAGGGGTGGGTCGGGCAACTTGGATCGATGGGGTTAGGCTGACCCGAAAATCTGAAATGCTTTTAGTGAAAGTTAATGCGTCACAAAATGGAATACTCGAGTAATACTCTATTCTTTCTAGTAAAGTTATTTTGAGGTTTTATCAAGTAAATATACATATAGAGTGATCTTTGACCGGTTTCTTTCTAAGCACTGAGAGTCAAAACTTGCAATAAGTGATTAACGGTACTTTTGAAGTGGTGCAGAATTGGTTCGATGCCTTTACCCAACCATGTCAAAAAACAAAAAAAAAATCACGTGGGAAAGTGTGTATGCACCAGGCAATGCATCATACTTGCAGCTGAGCAACAAGGGTTAGAAATGAAACTTTTAAATTAAATAAAAAAATGTTATTCAGTTATAAGTTAGGTTAAAACTAATCTTATTATCTTAAACAAACAGAAATATCCAAAATTTAAATGTTTTGTATAGCATTTTTTCTAAGCTTCGTATCCTAATTGATTTCTAAGTTTGAAGTTATTGAAGTTGCTGTTAGTTTATTTTGCAGGTTCTTATTTGGCAGTGTTGTATTAATTTTAAAACTGTTTGATATGATAGATGGTATTGCAACAGGATGCATATTGTATACAATGTGAGTTGGGGTGAGTGGGTGACAAGGTCACAGATTTCAATCCCTCTACAGTCTACATGTTTAGTTCTCTCAGTCATTGACCTAACCCTAAAATGAGTAATCATACAAGTTGCTGAAAACACATAGGGAAGAACACGATAAATAGATATTACATTTTTGTGAGATAAGAAAATAAGCACACAGCCCAACTACTTCATGTCATGTCTTCGACAAGAAAGCAAAAATGAAAAACTTAAGTCGATAGCTAATATAATCCCAGAAAACTTAACCTGCAAGAAGAAAGAACGTACCTTAACATTCAACATGCTTAGGATAGGAAACTAGGTGCTTGAGGCATATCCCGAGCAACTTCTGTATAGCGTTGTCTGGTCCCACTAGCAGCGTAGGATGCATTGGGAGTTTCTCCAATAAGACCGTGAGTACGTCATCAAAATCAAACGACCCGTTGTTGTTTCGATATCATTGGATGGCCTCTTTAACTTTCAGGGGGCATCTGAAAGACCTTTCCAATTCAAAAAGCAATTTTGTTGCATCTTTGAGTAGACCTCTCTGACTCTGAGGATAGCCGGTAATCATCAGATAATATGTCCTGACATCAGGTTGCAAGCCTTTAAGTCTAAGGTCATGGAAAAGACGCCTTGCTGTATCAAACCTCCCGCATTTGAGGGTGCCATCAATAAGGGTGTTGTAAATAATGGAATTGGTACCAGGTATCGAACACGAACTCGTTAATTTGGCT
The DNA here is from genome assembly GCF_021521415.1 of Bidens hawaiensis. Taxonomy (NCBI): domain Eukaryota; kingdom Viridiplantae; phylum Streptophyta; class Magnoliopsida; order Asterales; family Asteraceae; genus Bidens; species Bidens hawaiensis. The sequence continues at coordinate 5,480,166 of NW_027491042.1, forward strand.
AACACCCAAACACGTTTGTTATATTGAGAAACTTCACAAAACTCAATTACCCAATTACTGTTACAATCTCTAACCCCAAAGCACGAGTATTTATAATCTAACCTATCACAATTAAACTACAACTAGGATTGCTAAATAATAGGACATGATAATTATACTAACAATTAAATCTAAGCACATTTAATTGTCTATGATTATCCACTCCATATTTAAATCATGTTACTTAACCTTGCACGCCAAGTAACGCCTTGAACCGAAATTCCCAACAATCACCCCCGGAATTTCGAACTCGAAACTGACAAGTCTTCAACTCCAAGTAATTCCCGCATCTCCTTGAATCTGATTCTCCCAAGAGCCTTCGTCAAGATATCGGCACATTTCTTAACACCACTAACATGCTCGACACTTACCTCTTCACGATCAACACATTCTCGAATGTAGTAAAACCGAGATTTGATGTGTTTGGTCCTTCCATGGAAAACCGGATTCTTCACGAGTGCTATCGCTGATGTATTATCGATACGTAACACCACTGCTTGAATTTCCTTGTCGAATAACTCACTTATCAAGTCTCTTAGCCAAACCGCCTGACACGCGGCTGCGCTTGCCGCCATGTACTCTGCTTCACACGATGAGAGTGCAACCGTACACTATTTTTGAGAACACCAAGTAATTGGTGAAGTCCCAAGATAAAACACGTGCCCCGTAGTGCTTCTACCATCGTCTTGGTCAATTTTATGGCTACTATCACTGTAACCAACTAACACGTTTTTCCCACGAGTGTAAGAAATATCAAAACTGAGAGTACCTTGAATATAACGAAGAATTTGCTTTATAAGAGTTGCATGAGATTGCTTCGGGCTTTGCATGTACTGGCTTACGACTCCGACCGAAGACACCCGACAATCTTTCGATATCTCGTAGCATCAAAATCTTCTTCGTCTTCAAATTTAGAAACTTTTATGCTCGGATCCAATGGAATTTGAGCAGGATTGCAAATCTCCATTCCCGCTTCTGCTAAAATTTTCTTCGCATACGCTTCTTGCTTAATTTTTATCCCATCCTTGCTTTGTGAAACTTCAATTCCGAGATAATAAGTTAGCTTTCTCAAATCCGACATCTCAAAGTTTAAAGCCATCTCGCGCTTAAACTCCATTATTAAGTTTAAATTTGAACCCGTCACGATCAAGTCGTCAACGTACACACCGACTATTAAAAGATCGGTTCCAATTTTCTTTCGGTATACCGCTTGTTCTTCTATGCACCGGTGAAACTTCATATTTAACAAAATACCATTCAACTTTGTATTCCACGCACTCGGAGCTTGCCTTAAGCCGTACAACGCTTTGGATAATTTGTATACTTTGTGTTCTTCACCCTTTTTAACAAACCAAGCGGTTGAGAAACAAAAACTTGCTCTTTTAACTCGCCATGTAGGAACGCGGATTTGACATCAAGGTGATGCAATTCCCAACCTCCATTCGCTGAGAGAGATAACAATAAACGAACCGTTTCGAGTCTAGCCACTGGTAGTCGACTCCGGGTTGCTGAACATAACCCTTTGCCACGAGTCTTGCCTTGTGTTTATTAAGTGAGCCATCTGCGTTTCTTTTAACCTTGAAAACCCACTTTAAACCAATCGCCTTTGCACCACGTGGTAACTCAGTCAACGTCCACGTATTATTTTTATTTATCAAGTCAATCTCGATACGCATTGCTTTCACCCACTCCGGTTTCGATTTTGCATCATCAAAACAAACCGGTTCATCATCAGCAAGCAATAACAAATTGTCATCAATTATACTCGAATTCAAGACATAATCATTAAAATGTACCGGGGTAACCGTGGCTCGAGAAGATCTCCGAACAGCCGGCTCAGGTGTAACCATGTTGCTTATACTAGCCGGGCTTGTTGGAGCATTTTCGACTATCGGTTCCTCGTCGTCTTCTTCACCCCCGTCACCAATTGAACTCGTAGAGTTCGACTCAGGGTTCGACCCGATGTTTTCGTTATTAACGGTTCCTTCTCCAGTGTCAATTTCATCACCAAAGTTAACCCAAAACATGCCAGGTGCTCGATCCTCCTCATCGATTGTTTCGGTACTTTTACCCCAATTCCAACTTTGCTTTTCATCAAACACCGTGTCACCCGCTCGACTTACAACAATTTTTCTAGTCGATGGATTGTATAAACGATACGCCGCCGAACCTTTCTCGCTTCCGAGATAAACTAAACGATTCGAACGATCGTCTAACTTCTTAATATTTCCCGCAACTATTTTTGAATACGCAACACATCCAAAAACTTTAAGAAATTTAAGATCCGGTTTCTTTCGCTTTAACATCTCATACGGTGTTTTGTCTTTTAACGCTCGAGTTGGAATTTTATTAATCACGTCGGTTGAATGCCTCACCGCTTCACCCCACATATAATTCGGAACTTGTCTCGCTTTTAATATGCTCCGAGTCATATCCAATATCATGCGGTTCCGCCTCTCGACAAAACCGTTTTGTTGAGGTGTATATGGAGCGGTTAAATGCCGAATAAACCCCTCGTTTTCAGAGAACCGATTGAAATCACGAGAAGTAAATTCTCCCCCTCGATCGGTTCGAAACGTCTTGATTTTATCACTATTTTACGCTTCCACCATGACTTTAAATCGCTTGAAGGTGTCGAAAGCTTCACTTTTTTCCTTCAACAGAAAAGTCCACATGAAACGAGAAAAATCATCTATTTCCGACTAAGGTACTAGGAGTAATGGGCCCGCATAAATCTCCATGGATTAGTTCCAAGGCTCGGGTTGCTCTAAAAGTTGCCGACTTCGGAAACGGTTTCCTCTTTTGCTTCCCAACTAAGCACGAGTCACAAATTTGATTTTCTTGATCAACTTTTGGCATTCCAACGACCATATTATTTTTCACCATTTGTTTCATAGACTCGAAATAGGTGTCCTAGTCTCGCGTGCCAAAGCCAATTCATGTTATCAATCCGGGCTTGTAAACACACGGGTTTCCCCGTCTTTAATTTAATCGTATAAAGACGATTCTTGGATCGAGTAACCCGCATCAACAATTTTCCTTGATCATCATACATCAACAAGTAATCATCTTTCATATGAATATCACAACCACTTTCCGTTTCTTGCCCAAGACTAATAATATTACTTTGTAAACTAGGAATATAATAAATGTCGGTCAATAATTGTTGCTCCCCCATTTTACCGACTAGCAATATCGACCATTTCCCGCAAATATCAACATAAGACCCATCTCCGAATTTAACTTTGCCTCCAAAACACTTATTTAATTCTGAGAAAAAAGATAAATTACCCGTCATATGGTTGCTCGCACCGTTATCCAAATACCACAAGTCTTGTTCGTTGGAACCACCCTCGTAATCTTTTGGTATAACCTTCTGTTCATTCAAGTACACTTTTTCCTGAACACACTGCACCATATACAGGGACGGGTCTTTTTCTTTTGCTTTGGCCAAATGTGATTGTCTTTCTTTCCTTCGTAACGGACACCTCGAAAAGAAGTGACCAAATTCATCACAACGAAAGCATTGAACTTCCGATTAATCCTTTTTACCCTTTCGTTTATCCCCTTCGTTAGACCCACCTTGTGAACCACGGTTCTGACTCCCACGTCCACCACCACGTCCTCTATTCGAACCTTTCCCGCGCCCCTACTCGATTCGCGTGAAAACTGATTCGAACTCGAAGAGGATTCAGAATTATTAAACAAAAGTTTACCTTCTTCAGAACGCAACACGTGCCCTTTGATACGCTCCTCATAAGCCTTTAACCTCCCGACAACATCCTCAAAACCGACTGTCTTAAGGTCTAACACTTGCTCGAGGGATGCTACAACTTGGATAAACCGGCTCGGCAGGCTCGTGAAGAATTTCTGAACTAACTTTCTTTCTTCATACGGTTGTCCAAGTGTGGATGCTTTAGAAGAGATCGCGGTCATTCTCGAGGCATACTCGTCAATGGTTTCGGTTTCTTTCATCATCATACCGTCAAATTCACGTATTAACGTATGAAGTCTAGAATCCTTCACACGTTCCGCGCCCATATTTCTTGACTTTATGGCATCCCATATCTCTTTTGCCAATTTAAAATTACCGATTTGAAGTATCTGTTCCTCGGGAATCGACTGAAACAGAAGCGCCTTCACGATGTTATTTTTCTTCGCGTCATGAGAGCCCGGGTCAATTACATCCCAAACTCCATGAATCCCAAAAATAACCTCCATGTGCATACTCCAAATCGTGTAGTTTGTTTTCGTCAAACGCGGACACTGAAACTACCTGGAGATCATCTCCTTTTTCGCTTGGTTCGCGTCACCCATCTTGTTTTTACGACTATAAGTCTTTGAAAAATTCTTTGGTGTAACCGGTTCAATTTTTCCAGCCTACACATTTAAACCCAGGTCCAAATCTGATCCGAACACGCCTTTCGGTTTCAGAGACAAACACCACAAATTATATTTTAATTAATTGAAATTTCAATTAATGTGAAATCTTTCTATTTTTCTTTTTGGCCTTCCGAACCAACAAAGGACCAATAAATGGACTTGAGCAGAACCCAAAATCAATGTTAATAAACAATTGAACCAACTACAGGACGCCACTTACGTACTTGAGTAAATACCAAAAATCCAACACTACCACAGGTCGCCGATAAAGATCCTCACGCCGGTCGTCAATTGCCGCTGCTCACTAGTCGGAATTCCCTCACGTCACGGGTTACTCCGGCTAATGACTGCAGATGCCGAAGACACCGTCGACCCTAAATCACCGCTGTTCATGATCGGAACTTCCTCACACCGCAGGTACGATTTCGATTGCAAGTCTTTTAATACAGGTCCTCTTCGAATGCTTTGATACCAATTAATGGAATTGGTACCAAGTATCGAACACGAACTCGTTAATTTGGCTAACACCCAAACACGTTTGTTATATTGAGAAACTTCACAAAACTCAATTACCCAATTACTGTTACAATCTCTAACCCCAAAGCACGGGTATATATAATCTAACCTATCACAATTAGACTACAACTAGGATTGCTAAATAATAGGACATGATAATTATACTAACAATTAAATCTAAGCACATTTAATTGTCTATGATTATCCACTCCATATTTAAATCATGTTACTTAACCTTGCACACCAAGTAACGCCTTAAACCAAAATTCCCAACAGTAAACACCAGTATGTGAATTCAGCTTGCTGCCATTGCCATCCATAAATCGGAAAAAAGCAAGTGCATCTTCATAGGTGATGCCCGGCTGGGAGTTGGGCTCCATTCGCAAGATAAATACATAGGGTGGTCCATTGAAAACTCGACCTCTGATTGCTCTTCTTTGTATCGGAGGGCTCGCAGTGTGCGTATAGCACTCAACATATCATCCAGAGCGAGAATGCTGTTTGCGACTTTGTTGGGCTTGAGTTTCTCATATTGTCGTAACTCGAAATATAAACGATCTGCCTCAAGCGGCTTCGAATCCCTGACATACCCATCCAACATAATGTTATATGTATCAACATTAGGATAGATGTCACAATGATACCCCAAGAGATCATATGTTGCCCTTGCTTTGGTCACCTCACCTCGGAAACAGTAACCCTTAATAAGTGAATTGACTTTCACTGTATCGACATGTATACCGAATTTATCATACATGATGTCAATAACAGCCTCTGCTTCTTCTACACTGCCTCGTTTGCAAAGGGCATCAACTATTGCATTAAGCGTTTTGGTATCCGGGGAGATCCTTTGAGCCTCCATTTGTTCCATCATCCTAGAGACCTCATCCCAACAACCCAACTTACAAAGCGCGCTGATCAAAGAGTTGTAGGTGACCACATCTGGTGGGACGCTGTGAAAGGCCATTCCTTTGAAGAGCCTAATAGCCTCATCCACCATAAGGTCGTTGCAGAGACTGTCGATGACGATGTTATACGTATCAAGATTCGGTTTACAGCCTCTTCCGTCCATCAGCCTAACCAAACCAACGGCTGTAAAGCTGTCGCCAACCTTGCAGAGGCCGGTGATCATAGTGTTGTAGGTGACCATATTAGGTTCACAGAGTCGATTTTGGATCAACTTCTTGAACAGCCTCTCAGCCTCGTGAGTCTTGTCTTCTAAGATGAAGTCTTTGATGAGTGTGTTGTAAGTCCAGGTCCGGGGATGGTGCCGTGTTTGAGGCTGCAACCCAAGACTGTAAAAGCATGTTGGGTCTGATACAGTCGAGAGTAACACTTAATGACAATGCAGGCAGTGTGCTTATTAACATGCACACACTTGTTTGAAACAATCAATTGAACAAGAAAACTGTTCTAGGTTGGTTACAAAACCTAAAAACCGACTAAAATCACAAGTTTATGGTAGAGGGCGTGTCTACAGCATGCCATTGAAGTGGAACAGAGCATCATCAAATTGTCTACATTCTTCGTACATAAAATAATTATTATCTAAACACCAGTTCGAGTAAGGCCTCATTTAAGGAACAAGAAATCGGATACAAGCACCTTGAATTCTCTTAACAGCAGCCATCTCCCACAGACCTAGGGTTTCAACTATTTTTTCACAAAGACTCGATTTTTATTCAATGTCATCAATACTCGATTTTTGACATACAAAATCTTTTCCTTTTTTATTTTTTCAATTTCCATTTATTATATCTTAACACACCAACAAACTATTTATTTATTTACCTTTTCTTATAATAAGTTACTATTTAATTTCCAAGCAGTTTTTTTTAGTTTAGAAGACTTTATTCTTATTTTAAACCACTTTTGAGGGGGTAACTGCAGATTTATGTGGAATTGCCAATCCAGACACTTCCAAAGTTGTCTGAAAGTGAGCTTTGCATTTGTGTGAAGAAATCACATTGATCATTAACCATGATGGTTTCATTAGAGCTTGAAAGTGATACAAGAATGGTAAGATATAAGATGAAAAGATTGTGAATACCCATTCTAACAACGATAGTTTTTGTTTGAAGTGGTGATGAACAAGCATATATATATATATATATATATATATATATATATATATAGAGAGAGAGAGAGGAAAGATCAAATACAAACAAAAAAAACCCTGCTAATCGTGCGAACCAAGTGAAATCACAATGGTAAATTTGTAATTAACATACAAAACCCAAGAAGTGAAGGAAACACATAACTAAACGACGATGAAATCTAATTTGTAAATGTATCATTCTTTTTCAAATGAAATTGATCAATTATATTCATCGGATGAAATCACTTAATCATATTTAGATCGATTAAATCATATTCATTTAACTAACCTAATCGATCAAATAGGATGAACTGAAGCTTTTGATTAATGAACCGAAGATTGCACACCATATTTGATTATTCAATTGAGCCTTGTGAATCGAATTTAACAATCAATTTGTAGTTACATAGTGATTTTAAAAGAGACAACTGCAAACCTAATCGATTAATTGAACTAACTGAAGCATGCGAATTGGATTAATCAATCAATTGGAGCTTGTGAATTGGACTAATTGATCCATGGAAGCTTTGAAAATCGAATTAATTGATGAACTGGAGCTTATAAATCAAAACAAAAAAAAGTTCAAATAACTGAGTATTTGCAAAGGTTTCATATGATAGCATGTGTTTCATAGCGTAATTATTCTTATATATAGCGTAAACATTTTATAACTAGGGTAATTATTCTTATATATAGCATAATTATTTATTTATTAGAGTGTAATTACTCTATTTGATACAAAACAAAAAATTGAATAAAAACATTATTAAACGATGATACGATTTATTAATTAGTAATCATTATATAATTACTCTACTTTATATATAATTACTCTACTTATAAAACTTGATTTTTCATAAATAGAGTAATTATTCTTAACTAAAGTAATTATTTTGTGTAACATGAATAACTTCAAATTACCCCTAGCTTTCGAATGTTAAAATTGCAATCTATGTAGCTTAAATTTGTTTATCCAAGTACACAAATGAATAAACTTTTACAATATAATAATGATCTGACTAGCAACGCCAACCAAACATGGCTTCAACATACTACATGTTGTTTTTGGGTTTAATCCCTTTTGTAAATTTACCTTCAATTAACATTCATAGCCAATGATTTAGCGTATGTAAAGTGAAATTGATCAAAGAGCGTAGAGGATTTTTGGAAGAATTGCCTGTGGTTTTGATGAATTTTGGGTTTTAAAGGATGGATCTGGGTTTTATGTGAGACAAAGAGATTTCAAATTATTTACAAAATTGACACCGCCAAATTATTTTATTCTCATGTTTAGTGCAAAATTTTACTTAGTATAATAACCTTCCCCTATATATATAAAGGAAAAATAATTTCAATATTTTGTTTGAACGAATATGTCGGTAGAGTGGGTTAAAGTGATTGCCTCTTTCATTTGTAATAGTGAAAGGGATGAAATTTATCAATCTTGCTAATATGTCGAAAGCTGCCCAAACATAATTATTATTATTGAAATAATATTATAAGTTCTGTAATCAATCATGCAACTACATTAGAACCAATGGATAACACAACCCTAGTTTTTGGTAAATGAAATCAATCAAAATATTATTACTATTATTAATGCAGAAAAGGCATGACACTGTAGCTAGCTAGGGTTCGTATCACAAGTACCTCAAAATTTGCATCTTCAACACTCGGTCCTCACTTTCATTGTTTATCTCTATTTCTTGAAATAAGCTTTTTCATAAACGAGCATGAGTTGGAGTTTGAGCCAAAGCTTCTTATCGAGCTCAAGCTGGCTCACGAGCCTAAATGAGATTTTGAATGTAGAAATATGAAAGAGGGAGACTCCACATAATGTACAATAAAAACAGATTATGCATAGTTTATCCTATCCTAATCATTCATGCTCCAACTCATGCTCGTTTATGAAAAATCTTATTGATGGATGAACGACGGAGCCTCCCTTCGTATCATGTAGTTTATGTGAATTGAATGTCTCTAAGGATCCAAATACAGAATCCAAATCAATTTTAAACGAGACGAAAAAGGGGCGGGGGGGGGGGGGGTAAAGACCACTCAAAAAATAAAAGTATGAATATCTTTAAGATATTTTAAATATATTTTAGAATTTTTGAACATGAGTTATGAGTACAAATGATTTTTTTCATAAAGAAATCTAAAAAAATGATTATGCGTTAAATTATAGACTAATTTATTTTATAGAGTCCTTTCCTATTTATTCTAGTTTTATCCATAGACAAAAATTCTAATCATTTTTAGTATAGCTACGCCAGAAAAATTAATAATATCTCAAGAAAAATTGCTACAAGAAGTCGTGGATGCACTTCTTGATAATGGAATCTGTGGACAGCCATTGAGGGATGATCATAATAGAATTTACAAGTCGCTTTCAGATGTAATTGAAGGCGAAGAAGAAAGAGTTTGCCGGTAGAATTGAACCTTGCTCCTACATGACCCGATCAATTCAATTGGGCACTCGCCATCTATTTTCATTGTTCAACTCTTTGACAACATGAAAAACCAAAAGCTCTGCCCTCCCTTCTTCCTATATATTTCTTATGTATGTGAATATGAATCTGGCTTCCTCTTTCTCCGTAACAAATCTTCTCACTTACGATCAACATCTTCTGGAGCCCTTATTGAACGAATATATTTCTATGGAAAAATAGAGCATATTGCAGAAGTCTTTGCCACGGCTTTTCAAGCTAGTTACATACGAGAGAGAGAGAGAGGGGGAGAGAGAGAGATGTGATATCTATGTTCTCCGGACATTCTACCACAAATGGCATGTACGTGTGTACAATCCTCTACTATGGGCGCGTTCATTTCACGGAATGAAATGGAATTGGAATTAGATTTTGCGCATGATTTGGAATTTGAATGAATTGGATTTGGAATTTGAACATTGCAAAAGGAATTGGAATTGGAGGGAATTGAAATCCCAATTCCATCTAATGTGTTTTAATTCATCCGATAACTTTCACCAATCAGTTCCACCCATGTTAGACAGCATAGCTTGTGAACCAGAAGAAGATGGTTTGGTTCCAGAAGACTTCCCAACATTATTTCCATTTTTCCCAGATGAACTTTGATCTTGTTTTCTAGGACCAGTATACTTCTTCTTTGGCTGATAGAATTATGATCCTCTCTTTGGAGTGAACACATTCTATAACATAATGAATAATAGCATGCATATTTTCAAGTCCATCCTATGCTTAATAGCATGCTACCCCGAGAATGTCAATTTAAGTAGATAAGCAGTTGGTAAAGTAGAATGATTAGAATTGACTTCGATTTCTCAAATACCAATCCTAACAACTTTGAGTGGTTGTAGTTAACTCACACAACCTCCCCTTGGTTGATTTATGTAGGTTATAATTACACATTCCGTTAACATATGATATCTTTAACTAGCATGATATCCTAAGCAAAGCCATTTTCGGATTACCAAGACTTAGAGAAATACATCATAACTTATAGCTCATCATTTCTAAGTACAATATAAGGATACATGTTTCGATAATGTATCAAAGTATTTCTATCTTTCAAGAACATGAATCGATCATGAATGATTGCCAATATAATTAACAATCACCAACTTTGAATTAGTATTATAAGATGGTGAAACATTTCTCATCAAAAGATAATTGTAAGATAACCATGTACTTTACCAAACTAAACCACATGTTTTATATAATCATCAAGTAAAACAAAGCTTCTTCATAGATTTTAGATGGTAAATGGAGTTTAGCTCATAATGAGCATGATGATAAACATTAAGATGGATGATAATAACAAATACATGATTAAATTTGGAACAATCTAACCAAATGTAGATGAAGATTCCTTCTTAATGATGATGATGATGGATGATGATGATGGTTGATGGTGATGACCTCCAAGCCTTCAAACTCTTCACTAAATCTTCTATGTGAGTGTTAGTATGTATTTTTATAAGAGAAAACCGGATAGAATTCTTTACAAGGCACACTCTTCAAATGGCACAAGAGCCTCTATTTATAGGCAATCTGGAGTGTGAAGCACGGCCCCGTGCTTAGTGGGCACGCCCCCATGCATTTTTATGACATGTGCCAGATTTATTTTTCTTTTCTGAAAGGTGACCACGGCCCCGTGCTTACTGATGCACGGCCCCGTGCTTTTTAGTGACATGTGCTAATTCTTTTTGTCGTTTCTGGAAGGTAGGAACGGTCCCGTGCTTCCTGAGCCACGCCCCCGTGCTTTTTAGTGACATGTGCTAATTTTTTTTGTCATTTTTGAGAGGTAAGCACAGCCCTGTGCTTCCAAAAGCACGGCCCTATGTCCAGCTGTTCACTATTTTGTCTTTTCTTGTAGATTATTTTGTCTTTTCTGAAAAGTGACCAGAAGCACGGCCCCGTGCTTCCAAAAGCACAGCCCCGTGTTTCCTGAAAGCACAGCCCCGTGCTTCCAAAATCACAGCCCCGTGTTTCCTGAAAGCACAGCCCCATGTTTCCTGAAGCACAGCCCCATGTTTCCTGAAAGCACAACCCCATGTTTCCTAAAGCACAGCCCCATGTTTTGCTGTTTTCTTTGGTTTTTCTTTGGCTTTTCATATGTTTCTTCGTTTGAGGCTTGGATTCACCTGAAAATACATTTTAACATGATAAGTAGCTATTTTAACTATATTATACTATAGAAGTTGCAGTTTTAAGAGATTATTTGATGCTAAAAAGATGTATATTTTTATATACATCAAACATCCCCACACTTGAACCTTGCTTGTCCTCAAGCAAGCTACTTATAAATTTTCTCTAAAAATAGCAAGTTAGGACCATAGCTTAAACATCCCCAAAATAGTTCTAAGAAAATGGGAACAAAATAACCAACCTTAAATCATAAGAATATATGAAGTGATATATAAAAAGGCGATTTGTTTTTATGAGCTTCTGTTTATGCAAAACGTTACGTTCTCACAATGTTCACTCACTCTTGGTTTTATATCTGATCATACATGTGCTGTATGTATGTGAACACTCTTAGTCAAGATTTAACCTATGAATATAAGCTTGTAACAAGTTCAAAACTCCACCTTTCTAAAGGGTTGCATAGATTAGAAGGTAATATGGGTTGGTTTTGAGTAGGGATTTGGTATTTGGTGGTGGTTCAAGGGTTTTAGGTTAATGAGGATGGTAAATTCAACTTCTGCTGATTGTCGGGAGTCTTAAGATGTCTTCAACGGTTAGCTCCTTTCTCCCGATTGCTTTTTTTTAACTGGTGACTCTTTTAAGGTCAGATCGTCAAGACTAGTTTTGTCGAGGATGTGGATCAGTTCTTCCTCAATCCTGCTCTGAACATAACTCCCAACTTTAATGGATCGTTCGGCTTTGAGGCTAATAGCCCCCACCCTCATTAGTTCGGTATATTTATGTGAGACTGAGTTTGACTTTTTCTACATCTTCCTTCGTGGGATCAGTTTCCGTATCCTAAGCATCGTTCATATATATTCGCTCTTCTTTTCATTACGCTTTTGGAAACTCCACAAATGGTGGCCTTTAGTCTTGGCGCCACTTTTTCTTCACCTCATTGCTAAAGAGAAAGATTCTCTCCTTAACTTCTGGAGGCAACCTAGGTTTTTGCGAAATGTATGCAACAAAGGTAATTGAAATCGAAAGAATGCATTTCCAGTTCTTTAGGGTCTGCCGGTAAAAGACCAGTGTTGTATTTTACTGGTGAGAGGGATAAAGTGGTATGGTAAGGTTTTGTAAGGTATTTAGAATGGTTCGATGGGATTGTGACAATATTACCTTCTTCCTTATACAATACTTCGTGCGGTCTTGAAATGAATAATTGCGACAAGTTATAAATCACACGAAACATGTGACTCACTCAAAACTTCTGAAAAAAATATTTATATGGCATGAGGTTTATCACACAGTAACGAAGGAATTGGGTATAAAGGCCATATTTTGCATAAATTTCTTCTCAATATTACAAAACTTCTTTTTTACTTTTTCACTTTTTTGGTTATAATAGATTTTCAGTTGGTTATTTGCAAAAAATTTTCTTGGATATACTTTTGGTTTTGTTATAAAAATAGTCTTTGTTTGCTACAAAAATTTAGTTTATTATAGAATCTTTATAATTAGTTGGGCAAGCAATTGGTCAAGTAATTCCCCTCCCCACACTTGAATCTCACATTGTCCTCAATGTGAAAAGATTCATAAAAAGATTCATGATAAAATTCATATGAAGTATGGTGGGTAAAATGGAAAGGAACTTCCCTACGGGCTAACGAAATTACGACAGAGCGTCCCCTGTTTTTTTTTGTCCGTTTTCCTGTAGTGTACCTAAATAATAAAACTGCAACCAACCAACAAACATTCAAAGCATAATAATACTGAAAATTTTAATTATTATTATTATTATTATTATTATTATTATTATTATTATTTATATTTTTATTTTTATTTACAATGCCAGGTTTAATCAGGGTCTTGGCCAGACCCTACTTCTAATATGTTCATCGGTTTTGGTGGAGGATTAGTACCTCCGATACGGTCTCAAACAGTCCATCGATGTATGGTTTTAATCGATGTCCATTAACTTTGAACTTCTGGCCGTCAGAATTTAAAATCTCAACTGTCCCATAGTCAAAAACTGATTCAACTATGTATGGACCTGTCCAACGAGATTTCAACTTTCCTGGGAAAAGACGTAAACGTTTGTTATATAGCAGTACACAGTCGCCAACTTGAAATTTGTTGTTTCCTTTTAAATGGGCGTCGTGTAAACATTTAGTCTTTTCTTTGTAAGATCATGAATTTTCATATGCCAGTGCTCTTAGTTCTTCGAGCTCGTGAATTTGATCTTCTCGGTTTTTACTGGTGGACATTAGATCAAAATTCACTGCTTTCAGAGCCTAATACGCTTTGTGATTTAGTTCCACGGGTAGATGACATGCCTTCCCATAAACAAGTTTGAATGGTGTTGTTCCTATGGGGGTTTTGTAAGCCGTCCCGAGGGCCCACAAAGTGTCATCTAACTTTTCTGCCCAATTTTTGCGATTCATTCCTATAGTTCTTTCTAAAATCCTTTTAATTCCTTGATTCGAGACTTCTACTTGCCCACTAGTCTGAGGGTGATATGGTGTTGCCAGTCGGTGGTGAACCCCATATCGTGCTAAGACTTTGTCCATCAGAGCGTTACAGAAGTGGGTACCTCTGTCGCTGATTAAGGCTTTCGGAGTACCAAATCGTGAAAATAACTTTTTCAGAAATCGTACAACTACTCGAGCATCGTTAGTGGGAAGAGCTTGTGCTTCTACCCATTTAGACACGTAGTCGACTGCTACAAGGATGTACTTATTTCCGAATGAGTTAGGAAATGGGCCCATGAAATCTATTCCCCATACATTAAAGACCTCACAAAATTGAATGCCCTTTTGAGCCATCTCATTTTTGGCTGAGATGTTTCCGGCTCTTTGACAAGCATCGTATGCTTGGATCAAAGCATGTGTGTCTTTATAAATGGTGGGCCAGAAGAATCTTGCATCAAATACTTTTCTGACCGTAGTGGCGGTACCGTGGTGTCCACCAGTAGGTCCTTCATGACAGTGTTTGAGAATATCTAAGGCCTCCTTTCCAGCTACACACCTACGAACTACCTGATCAGCACCTATCCTAAACAAGTAAGGGTCTTCCCAGAAGAAGAACTTAAGGTCGGAGAAGAATTTCTTCCGCTGTTGATGAGTGAGCCCTTTTCTTAAGATTCTACATGCTAAATAGTTCGCGAAATCGGCAAACCAAGGACTTTCGTCTTCCTCCTGCATGACTGCTTGGATATGCATGAGAACATCATGTGGAAAATTATCATTGATAATTTCCTCGTGGTGTCCTTTTGAATCTGGGCATTCTAAGCGCGAAAGATGGTCTGCGGCTACATTTTCTACTCCTTTTTTGTCCTTAAATTCAATGTCGAATTCTTGGAGTAGTAGAATCCATCAGATTAGTCTGGGTTTTACATCTTGTTTGTTGAAGAGGTATCTTATTGCGGCATGATCGGTGTAAACTATGGTTTTGGAAAGAACTAAGTAGGATCTAAATTTTTTAAAGGCGAAGACTACTGCTAGTAACTCTTTTTCTGTTGTGGTGTAATTCTCTTGTGCATCGTTAAAAGTTTTACTAGCATAGTAAATTGGGTGAAAGTGTTTTTCTTTGCGTTGTCCGAGTACGGCTCCAACTGCAAAGTCACTTGCATGGCACATGATCTCGATTGGAAGGGTCCAATCGGGTGTAGTCATGATTGGTGCGTTGACAAGTTTGTCTTTTAATATGTTGAATGATTCAACACATTCTTCAAAGAAGATGAATGGTGCGTCTTTCTCCAGAAGTTTGGTCATAGGTCTAGCAATTTTGGAGAAGTCATTTCTGAAGCGGCGGTAGAAGCCTGCGTGTCCTAGAAAACTTCTAATGGCTCTGACAGAAGTTGGTGGTGAAAGTTTGGATACGGTTTCTATTTTGGCCCTATCAACTTCTAGTCCATTTTGAGAAATCTTATGACCTAGAATGATGCCTTCTTTGACCATGAAATGACATTTCTCCTAGTTGAGTACTAAGTTTACCTCTTCACACCTAGCCAACATTTTGTTTAGGTTTTTCAGACAATGATCAAAGGAGTCTCCAAAGACTGAGAAGTCTTCCATGAAAACTTCCATAGAGTGCTCGATCATTTCATGAAAGATGGCCCCATGCAACGTTGGAAGGTGGCTAGAGCATTACATAGTCCAAATGGCATTCTTCGGTAGGCGAAGGTTCCGTATGGACATGTAAAAGTAGTTTTCTCCTGATCTTCAGGAGCAATGGGAATCTGAAAGTATCCGGAGAATCCGTCAAGAAAGCAGTAGAAAATTTTTCCAGATAATCACTCAAGCATTTGATCTATGAAAGGAAGTGGAAAATGATCTTTTCTTGTGGCGTCATTCAGCTTCCGGTAATCAATGCAAACTTGCCCGCCTGTAATGGTTCTCATTGGTATTAGTTCGTCCTTCTTGTTCATTACGACCATCATTCCTCCCTTCTTGGGTACTACCTGAACAGGACTAACCCAAGGTGAATCCGAGATCGGGTAGATTAATCCGGTATCAAGTAGTTTGATTACTTCCTTCTTCACCACATCTTGCATGTTTGGATTGAGACGTCTTTGATGTTTGACCACGGGTTTGTATTCTTCTTCCATGAGAATATTGTGAGTACAAAAGGAAGGACTGATGCCCTTGATATCCATGATCTTCCATGAGATAGCTTTCTTATGGTTTTTGATAACCTTAAGAAGTTCGTCTTTCTCTTCATTAAAAAGGTGAGATGAAATAATTACTGGGAGTTGAGAATCTTTCTCTAGAAAGGCGTATTCGAGATGTTTTGGTAGTTCTTTTAACTCTAAGGCTGGTGGCTCTTCGATTGATGGTTTTGATTTTTCATTGTTTTCAATGATTTCGCATATCATTTCTGATTCTTCTTGGTGGTTATTATTGAAATTTTCGTTTTCTAAAATGGGTTTGTTGACTGTTTTGTCTAAGACTTGTGTTTCAAAGGGAGTGTTGATGGAGGAATCTCGCATATAGCAACTCACGATGGAGTCTATGATGTCAACACAATATAAAGTGTCATCGTGCTTTTGTGGATATTGCATAGATTTTCTTATGTCAAAAGTGATTGCCTCGTCATTGACCCTGAGAGTGAGTTTACCGGTGCAAACATCAATGATAGCCTTTGCGGTGGCTAAAAAGGGTCTTCCTAAAATCAGAGGTACACTTTTGTCTTCCTCCATGTCTAGAATCACAAAATCTACTGGGAAAACAAACTTGTCAATTTTGACAAGCATGTTTTCAACAATGCCCCGAGGATATTTAACGGATCGGTCAGCTAACTGAATGCTCATGAGGGTGGGTTTTGGTTCTCCTATCCCTAGTTTAGCAAAAACCGCATAAGGCATTAAATTAATACTACCTCCTAGGTCAGCCAGGGCATTGCTAACAGATAAATTTCCTATGAGACAAGGGATAGTAAAGCTCCCTGGATCGGTCATCTTCGTCGGTAGCTTGCTTTGAAGGACAGCTGAACATTCTTCACATAGGGTGACATGCGAGAGCTCCTCCAGCTTCCTTTTGTTTGTCAGCACTTCTTTGAGAAACTTGGTATATTTTGGCATCTGAGCAATAGCTTCGACAAAAGGGATGTTGATATGGAGTTGTTTAAAGAGTTCTAGAAACTTCCCATACTGGGCTTCTAATCGCTCTTGCTTCAGTCTTCCAGGGTAAGGAATATGTGGAACATAGGTTCGGACTGGCTCCTTAGGCTGGACTATGCTTGTTGGGGTCCGCTTTTCTTGTGTTTCATCAAGAGACTTTTTCTCCATAACTGATTCTGAAGTTGGTGAGACAACAGTGGTCGTACCGCTCCTGAGTGTAACGACGTTAGCTGTTGCATTCGGGTTGGTGATTGTATTGCTTGGAAGAGTGCCAGGTGGTCTTTCGGATAATTGTCGGGCAATTTGTCCGATTTGGGTTTCTAGGTTCTGAAGTGATGCTTGTTGACTTTTGAGATCGGCTTCATGTTTTAATGATACTCCGCTGATATCAACAGCTCTTAAGTCGGCTTTCTTTTCTGCTTCGTTTGTTTTGGTCATTAACTGGATTAACATTTCTTCGATCTTAGAGTAGCTTGGGTTTTGATGGCTACTAGAACTTTGATCTTGGTATTGAGGTTTAGGTTGGAAGGGTTGATTTATTGGTCTTTTTTCGAATCCGGATAAAGGTTGAGTGTTACCTCTGTCTTTCCAGCTGAAATTCGGGTGGTTTCTCCATCCTGGATTGTAGTTGTTGTTGAAAGCGTTGTTCTGTCGAGTGATGAAATCGAATTCTTCCATGGCCATGATGACTTGTTTACAGTCACTCATCTTATGATTTCCTCCACATGTGTCACAGGTGAGTCTGGTTTTTGATAGTTCGGCTTGAAGTTGTTCGAATTTTTTAGAAAGGGCTTCAAGCTGTGCTGTGACAAGAGTGTTGGAATCAACGTGGTGTATTCCTTTATGGGTAGGTGTAGATCTTGGTGGGTTGTAAGCGAAACTCTTCTTTGTGGCTTTCTCCAGGACTTCAAATGCTTCGTTAGGTGATTTGGATCACAGGTCTCCACCAGCGATTTGGTCGATGGCCTGTTTGTTTTGACTGGATTGTGCGTCAAAGAAAGTTTGAACTTGTAACCATTCGCTCAGTCCATGATGTGGGCATCTTCTTAGAAGACTTTTGTATCTTTCCCATGCTGCGTGTAACGATTCATCATCATCGGTCCGGAATCCGGTAATGTTGGCTCGGTATTTGGCAGTTTTATCGGGCGGAAAATATTTGAGGAGAAACTGTTCAACCATCTGGTCCCAAATGGTGATGGAACCAGAAGAAAGAGATTCTATCCATTCTAGGGCTTGTCCCCTTAGAGAGAAAGGAAAGAGTTTGAGTTTGATTTGATCTTCTGAATAGTTTTGGATTTTAAAGGTTCCTCAGATTCGTAAGAATCGGGATATGTGAGAAAGAGGGTCTTCGTCGAGGAGACCATAAAATTAAACTGAATTTTCCATCATATGAATGGTGCTAGATTTGATTTCGAAATTTTCGGTGATTTCGGGTGGAGCCACTCCATTGCCGTAGCCTTCGAGAGATGGCTTAGCATACTGGATCATGTTCGGCTCATTGTTCTGGGCCGCCATCATTTCTTCGGTTTGATTTTCTCCTGATGTGGTGGCGTCTACTGATTCGTCTTTGATTGCTTCTACGGTTTCTGTAGTCCGTTTACGAGTTCGTCGACGAAAGAGTCGTTCCGGTTCAGAAATTGGAGAAACAAGCTCAGGCTCAGAAGTAGAGGACATACATGGGACTAAATCAAAATTAAACACTAAAGTAAAAGTTAGCTAAAGTTAAACTAAAGGTTAGTCTAAGTTAAACTATAAGTTAGGCTAAGCTATTCTAAACTATCTAAGGTCTAAGCTAATTAAGCTAAAGTAAGGTAAGGTAAACAAAGGTAAAAAGTAGGCTAGCCGTAAAATTATATTAATTGGTATAATAAAGATAAAATAAATTAAAAGTTAAAAATTTGTACAATTATAGACAATAATTAAATTAAAACTTGGATCGTTCTTAGAAACGTACCGTGTCCCCGGCAGCGGCGCCAAAAACTTTGATGTGCGCATGCGTGTGGTAAAAAATTTGATGGATGGAATGATTTGCTTTTGCACAAGATCGTGTTTTAAATTTATAAAAGTGATTTCTACAAAGACTAAACACACACAAAATAGGCAAGTGTACCTATCGTATATGTAGAATAGTATTGGTAAGAACCAAGTATTGATCCGTGGACACAAATGTTTCTAATAATAAATCGTTGTTTTACTTTAATCGGAGGTTTTAATCATTTGGGGGTTAATTTTTGATCTTTTTATAAAATGTAAATACTTATATATAATATATATAGGTGACCAAGATAAGAGATTCTATACGAGTAATTCAATTATGTGAAGGTTACCATCTAATATCTAGAATCCACTCCATTGTTCCTTGATGATTAATAGTTAAACATGTGATAGACTTGTCCTAATAATATATGATAGAATTATGATCCTCATTTTGGAGTGAACACATTCTATGACATAATGAATAATAGCATGCATATTTTCAAGTCCATCCTATGCTTAATAGCATGCTACCCCGAGAATGTCAATTTAAGTAGATAAGCAGTTGGTAAAGTAGAATTATTAGAATTGACTTCGATTTCTCAAATACCAATGCTAACAACTTTGAGTGGTTGTAGTTAACTCACACAACCTCCCCTTGGTTGATTTGTGTAGGTTATAATTACACATTTCGTTAACATATGATTTCTTTAACTAGCATGATATCCTAAGCAAAGCCATTTTCGGATTACTAAGACTTAGAGAAATACATTATAACTTATAGCTCATCATTTCTAAGTACAATATAAGGATCCATGTTTCGATAATGTATCAAAGTATTTCTATCTTTCAAGAACATGAACGATTGCCAATATAATTGACAATCACCAACTTTGAATTAGTATTTTAAGATGGTGAAACATTTCTCATCAAAAGATAATTGTAAGATAACCATGTACTTTACCAAACTAAAACACATGTTTTATATAATCATCAAGTAAAACAAAGCTTCTTCATAGATTTTAGATGGTAAATGGAGTTTAGCTCATAATGAGCATGATGATAAACATTAAGATGGATGATAATAACAAATACATGATTAAACTTGGAACAATCTAACCAAATGTAGATGAAGCTTCCTTCTTAATGATGATGATGATGGATGATGATGATGGTTGATGGTGATGACCTCCAAGCCTTCAAACTCTTCACTAAATCTTCTATGTGAGTGTTAGTGTGTGTTTTTATAAGAGAAAACCGGATAGAATTCTTTTCAAGGCACACTTTTCAAATGGCACAAGAGCCTCTATTTATAGGCAATCTGGAGTGTGAAGCACGGCCCCGTGCTTAGTGGGCACGCCCCCGTGCATTTTTATGGCATGTGCCAGATTTATTTTGTCTTTTCTGAAAGGTGACCACGGCCCCGTGCTTATTGATGCACGGCCCCGTGCTTTTTAGTGTCATTTGCTAATTCTTTTTGTCGTTTCTGGAAGGTAGGCACAGCCCCGTGCTTCCTGAGGCACGCCCCCGTGCTTTTTAGTGACATGTGCTAATTCTTTTTGTCGTTTTTGAGAGGTAAGCACGTCCCCGTGCTTCCAAAAGCACGGCCCCGTGTCCAGCTGTTCACTATTTTGTCTTTTCTTGTAGATTATTTTGTCTTTTCTGAAAAGTGACTAGAAGCATGGCCCCGTGCTTCCAAAAGCACAGCCCCGTGTTTCCTGAAAGCACAGCCCCGTGCTTCCAAAAGCACAGCCCCGTGTTTCCTGAAAGCACAGCCCCATGTTTCCTGAAGCACAGCCCCATGTTTCCTGAAAGCACACCCCCATGTTTCCTAAAGCACAACCCCATGTTTTGCTGTTTTCTTTGGTTTTTCTTTGGCTTTTCATATGTTTCTTCGTTTGAGGCTTGGATTCACCTGAAAATACATTTTAACATGATAAGTAGCTATTTTAACTATATTGTACTATAGAAGTTGCAGTTTTTAGAGATTATTTGATGCTAAAAAGATGTATATTTTTATATACATCATTGGCTTATCACATTCTTTGGAAAAATGTCCAAGCTCTTGACAATTATAACATTTAACTTTCAATTTATCGAATCCCAACTTCTTTTTTAATGATGGAAGATCTTTGCCAGTTCGTTTCATGAACTTTTTCACCCTTCTGACGATCATTGCCATATTCCATTTCTAGTCCATGAGTTCTAAATCATCAGGATCGATTTGGTCATAATCTCCATCAGTTAAATCACTTTTGGAAATTTTACTACTAACCAAATTCTCATAAGAAGTCATGAAGGCAGATAAGAAAGCAAAGTTTTGTTCAGCCTCCCTCATGTTCACATTTGGTTGTGATGAGAATTGATTTGCAGGAGTTGAATTTCCAGACCCTCCAGAAGAACCAGAAGCACCGGGTGACCCAGAACTTCCAGCAGTGTAGAAACAAGCACGTGGATCACTATAGATAGTTGTAGCATTGTCACTTGCATTTTGTGTCAGAAATGCGGTGATTGGAGAAATTATTGAACTCAAAGGCATACTTCCACCATAAAAAGCTGGATCTTGATTCTCTTTTGAAGACTTTTGACATCTAAGATCATATTCACGAGCTTCGATCTTTTGCATAAACTCAATCGCAGTCAAATCTTCATTACTGAAATAATTATTTTCTTTCAACACCATTAAGAAAGTCGAATAAGAACTCGGTAAAGCACTCTTGATAGTATCAATCGTATCAATTTCAGAAGTTTCCAACTTCATCTTGTCCATTTCGGCTATCAGATAATTAAATCGTGTTGTCATTTTGTTGGATCCCGGATTAACAATCAATAACAATTAACAGATCTCAGATCTGTGAATATCCGATTAATACTATTAAAGATCTAGCTCATAATTAACCTTGATTTAATGTTATGTATGTGTATATATTATCAAT
Source organism: Bidens hawaiensis (assembly GCF_021521415.1). NCBI lineage: Eukaryota > Viridiplantae > Streptophyta > Magnoliopsida > Asterales > Asteraceae > Bidens > Bidens hawaiensis. The sequence continues at coordinate 5,502,339 of NW_027491042.1, forward strand.
ATATTAGATGTATAATGTTAAGGTGAAGCTTGAGAGAGAACAATTTCTCAAAATCCTTTCTATTATTCTCAAAAACTTACTTTAAAGTGAACAGTAGTTCACTATATATAGAAGGTGATCTGGTTCGCTAACATCCCCTAGCAAACCAGCTTCCCCTTCGTTACATAAATTAATATAACGAACCACCCCTTGATTCGTTAACATCCCCTAACGAATCAGGAGGGAATACATTATAATATCTTAGTTCGCTAACATCCCTAGCGAACTAGACTTAAACTTAACGAACTAGTTAATAATAAACATTAAATATTACATTAATTATTAAATAAAACATTAACGATAAATACAAAGACTCTAGACGCAAAACCGTGCACTAACAGACACCCCCTCGTCTTGAGCTCTTTGTCTTTAACTTATTTGAAGCGCTTGGATAACCAATCTCTGCAACTATGAATTCCATGTTCATGACACACACGAACGACTCGTTGGAATTGCATAGCCAGGTCGTAATCTTCTTGGCGTTCAAACAAAATCTGCTTCCTGTGTAGCACGTCGTTGTATGTCTCTGATAAATTAACCAACCACATTGGGTCGATTATCTTGAGGAGCTTAGTCTGCAGTCCTCGACCACGAATAATAACGGCCTCGCCAATACGATTGTCATAGTACCAACGGTTGAAAGTCAGATAAATATCTTGAGGCATTTTTTTCACAGGAACCTTTTTCATCGTCTTTGGCGGCTTCACTTTCAAGACAAGTTTCTTCCAGTCGGTCCTTGGATCAATCTCATCAATGCGCTTACGTCTTGGGACCTGGGGTTTGAAGAATTTGAAGCCATGATTGACCTCGAACAGTAAGTGTTGATGAAACCACTCAGCCGTTCGGTGACCCCCACGATTGATAAATGGACGTCTCGAGAGGGTACGTACATCCCAACCCGGTAGAGTTAAAACATCCATTATCCTCTCGTAATACTGGACACCCTTTTCCCACTTTACTATACATACCTTAATGTCAGAGTCATAAGCCCATGAAACAATATCACCGTGTACCTTTGAAACAGTCTTGAAGGTAGTCACCTGATTAGCCTCAATCCAAGCAGCAGCAGTATCTTTTCTTTCTTGATCTACATAACGATAAGCACTGATAATTTTACCCACTTTCTGACGTTTGAACCATATATCTACGTCCTCATCAGTCACTTCTTTGAGTGAAGGAACTGTTCGCTGCACAACCTTTTCCAGGTCATCCTCAGTCTCTTTAATTACTTCTTCATGAAATACCGGAGCACCTTGATCAACGTTTGCGTGTTGGTACAAGTCCGGGTACTCTTCAGCTGTAACATCCTCCATCTCAATCTCTTCATCCTCATAAATAAAGTTCGTGTTCATAAATAACTGATCAACTTCCAATTCTTCCTCAGTTATCACTTCGACATCGGGCTCAGTCTCTAAAGCAGTCAACTGATCGTCATTCAGCCCAAGCAAAATCGAAATCTGCTCCCGTGTCAAGGATCTAATCACAAACTCACCAGCCTCTATCTCATCTCTGTTTACCACACTACAAACTACCCCTGATCCATCAACAAATACCACTATGTTAGCTGCAATCATTTCAATTGGCTTGGCAGCTGTTGGATCTTGATAAATAATTATCTGCTTGCTCGAATCATCACCGCCACTAACATCTGCACCAGAGGATGAACCATGCGATTGTTTAGGCTCACCTCCTGCATCAGACTCGTCAGGATCATCATCGTTATTCTTAAGTTTCTTGAGGGCATCTTCTTTACAAGTTAATTGTAAAATCAACTCTTCTTGTTCTTTAAATTTCACCCCCTGAGACTCAACAATCGTACGTAACGACTTAGTCTCTTTTTGACAAAAACAAATATAACTCATCATTCGTCGTTGTTTCTCCATGAGTCGTTCTTGAGTTTGACGGTCAGCTGCCATTTGATTTTCATATAGATGTAGCAGATTTAACAGCATTTCAGTTTGACGACCTGGTGGCAAGTTGTATACGGATGGATGAACAGGTTGAACAGGTCCTTGAGGCCGAGTAATTCTCATGAAAGAGACATCACTAGGCGAAGGTGGAGGAAGAGTAGTTGTTGGCGGAGGAGGAGGTCTCATTGATGTGGTAGAAGATACTGTAGACAACACAGCAGGAGGCCTCGGTATTTTGGTTAACGCCATTTGAGGAATAAGACCGAGCCTCTCATGTGACACCATCATCGTCGTCAAGGTGAGCATCGGAGTGCTAGTAGTTAGCGGCACCGCCGAGCTTTGAGGAGTTGATTGACGTGATGGTGGAGTTCCAATAATTACCCCAGCCCCAGCAGACACGCGGGGCTTCTTTGATGGTTCACCAGTAGCTACAGCTTTACCCTTTCTTTTTCTTTCCAGCTGAGCTTTCATGGTGGCAGCTAGAGCAACATCGACTGCATCCTGTTGTTCTTTAAGAGCACGTTCACCAGCTTCACCATCACCATCACCATCACCATCATCATCTCCACCATCATTGTTCCCACCTTCTCCCCCTTCACGCTCGGAATCCGAATCATCGTGGATCCAGCGCTCATTAGGAGGACATACGTAATCCGGATTGATTATATGACCAATCATCCGTTTATCCTGTGGCTTGTCTTTTCTATAAATTAACATACGATGCACCGTTTCAGCTTTCATATGTTCCATATCAAGAACATCATTCACCAACGATTGATCAATCACCAAATTCGGAATCAAATCCTGAATAATTAGCTATAAAAAGCGAGGGTACATCAAGAACTTCTTTGACGGTAGAGTTTGCTGAACTTGCTCTTTCAGATGATCAAAGATGAGTTCTGAGTAGTTGAAGGGCTTGTTCAGGATTAGAGCAACAAATGCCGACTGTAAACTTAGTCTACATTCATCAAAACCACCGCGACATCCACTCATACAATGAAGTAAAACATGCAACAAATACTTGTATGGTGGACACAACCCATTCTTGTTCAACATAGATTTACGAATATCACCTCCATAATTCAAGCGTGTGAATAAACCCCTAACCAATGTCCTGTCAAATTCACTCGGGTTATCATCATTATCGTCAAATTGAAGTACTCGACGAATGACCTCAACATCAATCGTAATTGGAGTCTGATTAATTGTAGCTCGAACCCAGTTATCTGCCTCAACATATTCCGCCGTGTTCCAAAATTGTCTGATTATACAAAGATACACTTTAGGTTTAGCAGTGATTGCATAGTATATCTTTGAACATCGCAAGAAAGTTAACATAGCTCCAAACGTTCTTAAATCAGTCACATCGTGATCAACATAAGCACATATGTTGTGCTTCTTATCGAATGGCAGTAAGATCACTTCAGCTTGTTGATCTTGTTGTTGTGGTTGTCCTTGTGGAGGTTGTTCTTGTGGTGGTTGATTTTGTTGTTCTTGATCAGCCATGTTTTACTGTATTAAGAAAACCGAATATAAGAATAGATCTCAAAATATATAATCAAAAGATATGTGTGATTAATATATTTACGTATTAGACGATTTAAATCCTTTAATTAAATTAAATGAATTTAATTAATGTCATTCGTTAGGAATCACTCTGATTCGTTACAATAAGATAACGAATCAGGCAATTCGCTATCAAGTAAATATCTTAACGAACTAAACATGGCGAATTACTATTTAATTTTAACGAACTAAACTCTAGTTCGTTATATTTTAAGCGAATCCAAATCTGATTCATGTAACATCTTATTCGCTTAGCTAGTTCGTGTAAAATCTTAACGAATTGGACACGAAATAGTTCCAATTCGCTAAGACTAACGAATGGTCATAATTAAGACTTGTTCTTTGACTTCATAAAGTCAAGGTCAAAATTAGGATGAACACATATAGTCAACCAGAAGAACCCGGAAACGATTAGGCCATAACTATCGTCGAATCATCACAATAATGAGCTCGTTGTACTCGGAATTACAGTCGTAATCGAAGAAGTGAGATTAAGACTCAGAATCTCTAAGTACATAGGTTAGACGAACCCACAGTAAACACCAATATCATTAAACAATAATTAACCCAGCAAACAACAATCAAATCATGAATGAAGCCCACCAAGGGTATCGGAATATGATTCCGATCACAATGACATCAAAATCATATAGTTATTAACATAAATTATACACAAATGGATTTCAAAACATCGGAAGCCCTTAAACTCTTAAAAGTTCATAATTTAACTATCAATTCGTAGCCATTTTTGACGAAAATTATATCGCCGTGATCGTCTATACCATAGACACTCAAATATATCCTTGAAATATCCAAACAAGAAAGTCGAGATTTCAGAGAAAATTTGAACAGGGTTTCTTAAAGATGAAGGAAGAAGGCGAACAGTAGAAGACTGTTCGTTTTCTTGTCTTATATAACATTGCACACAACCCGAGGTACAGCTTGTACGAATCAGACGATTCGTTTAAATTAAAGTTAACGAATTAGCCCATTCGCTAACTCAATTCGTTACCTTATGTTGGCGAATCGCTATTTGATTCGTTAAAATTAAAGGTAGCGAATCAAGACATGATTCGTGTCATGATTCGTTAAATATGCATAACGAAGGGATGATTCGTTACAGAGTGCGGAAGTGAATTAGGTTAGCGAACCAGAGGCTAGTTCGCTAAAGAACCACCTAGTTCGTTATCCATAAATAACGAATTAGATTCTAATTCAAAAAACCTTTTATTTAATTTTAAATTAAATAATTAAATGAATTAAATAATTAAATAAAATAAATAAAATTAGGTTATCGAGAAACCTTTTATCCCGACAACCAAATACCTTAAAAAAAACGTTTCAGTTTTCCGAAACATAACTTAAAATTATTTAAGTATTTTGTACAAAGAAGACGAAAATATATTTTTATTTTTGGAATTTTTGTAAAAATATTTAAAGAATGTATTTACAAAAGAATATCCGGTCCAAAAAAATAGACAATCTTTTTATGTTTTTCAATGATTTTATCAAAAGCAGTACATATTTTTGTATTTTTGTTGAGTTTGAGCAGAGAATCATATTGACTAAATTGCCCTTCCATCACAGTTTTATATTTCAGCGATATTATGACTGGCGATAAGTCGGTCATTGGTATTGTTATCCATATAAATCTAATAACACACATTCAAGTATTTTTGTGATATGATTAATTTGTTCAATTAAAGCACAGAATATCAGAAACTATCAGCCTCTAATCTCGGTTCAAGCTTAATTTGATTTTTGCCAAATCACCCCAACTTGACTTAAACCATTATATTGTTGATCAAAATTTTGATACCGATTTCGAAATTTTAAGCAATGCATCAAGTTTCCTTTACTGTGAGTGAGTATGCACGAGTCCATCTATCGGCTTACATTCATTGTATCCCCTGGGGTCCGTTTCTTATTGGTATTAAGACGCACGCAAGGGAGGAACAATTGTATGACTAACAGCGGATTTTGATCAAGTCAGTAATTTAAATTGTACGAAGTACAGCGGTGATCAAGTTTAATGACTTTGGGTTTGCTCTAGAAAGCGAGTGAAATATTCATGCTTATGAATACCCAGACGGTTAAGCCGCATAAAGACTCACAATGTCCAGAATCTTAACGCTTGTTATTTTCTTTATTTTATTTTTGGGTGATCAACAAATATAAGGCTTGAGTATGACTGGTTATTACATTTCTGCCTTCCTCACCAAGACTTTTTCTAGAGACTAACACCCCTTTCAATTTGGCGTTTCTTTATGTTTATATCACATACTATACTCTACTGGTTTGTTTTAAGATCTACCAATGCACCAATGCAATTAAGCACACAGTCTTTTAAGCTTACTTTTTGCTGAATTTGGGGTCAAGATAATCAATGTACTATCATGTTCTCTTTTTGCTTCAAAAACGTAAAATTTTGAGGAGCATAAAGTAAAGAAAATATAAATTTAATCACCCCAGTTAATTTAAGTTTATAAATAAATGGCTAACCATCAATTCACAAGTGAATAAAAGGACCAAGACATGCAAGCATGCTTCACAAACTTAAATAACCGACATAATTTTCAGCGAGAAAATAATCTAAAAATCTTTTTGGTTTTTCTCTATACAAACTTTAAAAACACAATATTTTTGTCTTTTTCAAATTTCTTATAAACAAAATAACTTTCACAATCTTTTTGAATTTTCGGATTTTTCTGTACAAAACATAAATCACATTCTTTTTGGTTTTTCAAAAAATTTTAAAATGTTTTTGGTTTTTCTAAATATTTAAACAAAAAAACATTAAAAAACAGAAATCACAATATTTTTGAATTTTGAATTTTTAATGTTTTTTGGATTTTATCTAAACAATCGAAAAAAACACACTCTTTTTGTATTTTCTAAATTTTCAGCCCCTAAAACCAAAATAAATTTTAAAAGAAAAATATGACAGAAAATAAAGATAGTCATCCTTGTTTAAGGATATCAGCGAGAGTATTCAATCCGTTTAAATCAAGCAAAAACTTAAAACGTGTTTTGTCAAAAGCTTTAGTAAACAGATCGGCTTTCTGAAAATCAGTATGTACTTTTTCAAGATCGATTAATTTCTTTTCATAGCAATCCCATATAAAATGATATCGAATTTCGATATGTTTCGTTTTAGAATGTTGTACGGGATTCTTGGTGATACTAATAGCAGTAGAATTATCAATCAAAATAGGAGTAGTAAGAAACTTCAAACCATAGTCGCGGAGATGTTGTTGTATCCACAAAACCTGGGAACAGCAACTCGAGGCTGCAACATACTCAGCTTCGGCGGTTGAAGTGGAGACCGTTATCTGCTTCTTACACTGCCAGGAAACAAGCCGGTTTCCTAAAAATTGACATCCCGCAGTCGTTGATTTGAAGTTGATCTTGCATCCTCCATAATCTGAGTCTGAGTAGGCAGTAAGATCAAAAGTATCATCCTTGGTGTACCACAACCCGATGTCTGGATTTCCCCTCAAATACTAAAGAATTCTCTTAACTACAGCTAGGTGAGTCACTCGTGGACTTGCTTGATACCTAGCACAAAGACAAACAGCAAACATAATATCAGGGCGAGAATCCGTTAAATACATTAAAGAACCAATCATGGCACGATAGAGGGTAGGATCAACGGAATCCTCCAATTCATCCGGTGATAAATTGTGCCCTACTGGAAGAGGAGTAGAAGGGATTTTTCCGACAGAAATATTGAATCGGCTCAAGACGTCATTCACATACTTAGTCTGGTGAATAAAAATTCCGTGAGCAGACTGGTGAACCTGCAACCCTAAAAAGAAATTCATCTCTCCCATCGAGCTCATCTCGAACTTTGTTTGCATGGACTTCTCGAACTCCTTACACAATGTGTCGTTTGTAGACCCAAAAATAATATCATCAACATAAATCTGGACTAGAAGAAGATCATCACCAACAGTTTTATGAAATAAAGTGCAGTCAACAATTCCTCGTTTGAAGCCATTATCTGTCAGATGGTCGGCGAGCGTGCCATACCAAGCTCTCGGGGCTTGATGTAGACCATACAGGGCCTTGTTTAATCGGTAAACACGGTCCGGATAATCAGGATCTTCAAAACCAGGTGGTTGTTGGACAAACACTTCCTCGTGTAATTCACCATTGAGAAAAGCACTTTTAACATCCATTTGATAGACCTTGATATTCTTATAAGCTGCATAAGCCAGGAAGATTCGAATCGACTCTAATCTTGCAACTGGAGCATATACCTCTGTGTAATCAATACCCTCTTGCTGATGAAAACCTTGCACTACTAGACGTGCTTTGTTTCTGACAATCACCCCTCGATCGTCCTTTTTACACTTAAATACCCACTTAGTCGGAATGGCTTTCTTGACTCTAGCAGGTTTGTCTATTAAATCCCAAACACCCAAACGTGCAAATTGCTGTAATTCTTCTTGCATAGCTTCTACCCAAGAAGGATCTTCAAGTGCCTTATGAGCTGTCAGTGGCTCAACTTGAGATAGAAAGCAATAGAATTTAGCAATATTCACAATTCCCGAAGAATGTAATTTAGTATAAGCACACAATACGTTATTATCACTTGACGAAGCAACTTGATGACGTGTACGAACGCCCGCGTCAAGTTCGCCAATGATGTTTTCCTGTGGATGATATCCACGAATCCGAAGAGTGGGATTCTCAGGAACAACAACATTATCGAATAAGTTAGTGTAATGTTCACCCAACTCGGGAGACGAAACATTATCACTGTCAAGATCAATAACTTGAACTTCAGCTTAATCATCATCCGAAGAAGTAGAAACATTATCAATAACAACTGGAGAAACAACTTGAGGTTCTTCAGTTGGAGCATCTGGTTGAGCTTCAACTTCATTTGAACTTGAAGATCTTGGAATGGTCAAATGATCTTCAAAGTATGCTCGAACCAGATCTTCATCGATGTGTTCAGTCGAGGGAGTAAATGAATTAAATAAACTATCGTAGTCAAACATCCAGCCTGGACCTTTCCCTTGAGGAGGAGTTGTGTACCATTCTTCAACACAACTAGATGTGAAATTAAAAACCCTTTTCTTTGGAGATGCATATCCCAAGAAATACCCTTCGATAGCTTTTTCTTCAAATTTACCCGAATCTTCTTCAACATTGTACACGGACACCCAAATGGTTTCAGGTACTTTAAATTAGGTTTTCTATTATTTAAGATCTCGTAACTTGTCTTCTTGATTCGTTTCACAGTTAGAACTTGATTAAGCGTATAACAAGCTGTATTCACTGCCTCATTCCAGAATTGGACAGGAAGCTTTGAATCAGCAAGCATAGTACGTGCAGCTTCAATCAGAGTTCTATTTTTCCGTTCAGCAACGCCGTTTTGTTGAGGTACATAAGGTGCACTATATTCTCTGTGAATTCCCTTTTGAATACAAAAGAAATCCAATATAGTGTTTTTGAATTCAGTACCGTTATCACTCCGAATTCTCCTCACCTTTTGTTTATACAGTGATTCGATCTTAGTAATAAGGTTTTGTACCAAAACCGGTGTTTGATCCTTCGAACTCATAAATAACACCCAAGAGTATCTTGAATAATCATCAGTCACTACAAGACAATACCAGTCTCCAGAAATACTCGCACGATTCACTGGACCAAACAAATCCATATGAAGTCGTTCAAGAGGAGTATCAATGGAATTAAATAACTTAGAGGGATGTGTCTGCTTCTTCTTCTTGCCCTTTTTGCATGCAACGCAGTGATCGGATAACTTAAAATTCTTTAACGAGACACCCTCAACTAAGTCATTTGCCATTAAATAATTCATCTTTCTGACATGTATGTGACCCATTCTACGATGCCATAGAATTGAGTCTTTCTCGGTTGCTTTCGAGACAAAACATGTTTCGATCGATGCGGATACATTAGAACTCATATTTAAGACATAAATATCATTTGATCGTGGTGATCGCATGACAACCATGTCCTCGGGAATAACATAACCCGGTTTCAAGATAAGACATTCTTTGTCAGTAAATATCGCAGTGTACTTTTTATCACAAATCTGCGATACACTCAATAAGTTATGATCAACTTTGTCGCAATAATTTACTTTCTCGAACGTAATGTGGCCATTTGAAACTTCACCCTCTTGTGTGATCATGCCTCCAGAATTCCCTGCAAATGCTACATAACCCCCTTGAATATTTCTTACGTTGGTTAATAGGTCGAGATTCCCAATGATATGACGAGAACATCCGCTATCCATGATCCAGTTTTCACCAGAAATGGTCTTGGATGAACCCTACACACAAACAAAAGTGATTAGTTTAAAAAGGCAGCCCAGGCCTCAGTCTTGGGCACCTTTTGATTTTCTCTTTGATCATTAACTTTAACAGATTTCAACTGTTGTTCAGCTACTTGTGAATAAGTTACCGGCTTCCTAGACTTTCGTCTTAAATAAGCTGCCTGAACAATGTTTAAATTCTTTTTTTGACATATGGGCTCAGTTGGAATGAAATTTGGTTTCACTTGACCGTGTGTCTCATTGACATGAAGAACCTTCCAAGGATTCACATTAGATAACAAAATATGAGTATCATCAGCATACGACACAGGTCGTTTCAGGATATCCTTGACCAATGGAATTGGCTTAGATTTGTCCTTGATAAAAGGATGAAGATTCTGATATTTCTGCTGACTACAATTCCTTACAACATGACCTTGTTGACCGCATAAAAAACAAGTTCGCATGTCTACATGATGATGTTGTGAAGTAATTGGAATAAATGATGCAGACGGTTGAAGATGACTCACATTTTTAGTCATGCTCTTAGCAAACTCATCAGATAATTCAGATTTTTTCTTTAAATAAAAATCTAAATTAGAACAGTTTGAAAAAATTTTAAGTGTATCTGTTCCTGTTGACTTCACAAAATTAACTTTCTTAGCTTGTTTTACAAATTGTTTTGCCTTAGTCAATGGGTCAGATTGAACAGATGTTTTTGTTTGAGCATACACACGTTCAAGTTCTTGAATTTTTGAAGTTTCATTGACAAAAACACTCTCAATAAGTTCAGGTTTGATAATACTTATTGGAATATCATTTTCAGTGAACATCATATCCATTCCCTTTAACTTAAAAACTCTAGCCGATGAAGACTTAGAACCAGGAGGATTAATAAAACACATTAAGTCCTCGTCAGAAATCTTTGGTTTAACTGACTTCTTTGCCCTCACTGGTTTGGTTTTCACAGTTTCTTCCTTGTTCATTTGAGATTTGAATGAACCATACACAGCTTCCTCAAACTCTTGAGGTTTGCAAAGAATATGATTAGAACTAGGAATGTTCTTATTCTTGTGTATAATCTCAGGTTCAAACACATCCTCAATAATCACTTTGTCAAAATTTTCAACAAAGACCTTTTTACTTTCCACATGAGGTTTTTGAGGAGCAACTTGGGGTTTGACAATTTCAGATTTAACCAATTTAGGTTTTTCAGAAATCACAGATTCTTTTTGACTCAGATCCTCTTCTTTTCTTGCAAAAGGATTAATTTTATAATCATTATGAAAAGGTGGTGGAATTTCAACAAAACCAATACCTTTCTTGGAATCTTTTTGTTTTCCAGATACCTCAATAATTTCATTCAACAGAAAAGATGAATTTCTAAATTTCCCCAATTTATTCTTCAACTCAAGAACCTCATTCTCAAGCTCAGTTATCTTAGAACGATGTTTCAAAATTTCCTGAAACTTTTGGTCATTAATGGTCATTTTCACAGATAACTCGGCTTTGAGATCGTGGTTACTTGTTGAAAATGCTTCAATCTTTTCTCGAGATCTCCTTTGAGATTCAAGAGATTGTCGATAAGTATCCTTAAGAGAAGCAATTTCTCTTATAAGATTATCATTTTGATTTTTCAATGCTTCTAACTTAGATTTGTTAGATTCACAGTCAACACATGATGTTTTAACAACTGAAGTAGCAGAAATAGAGTTACTAACCTCATTGATCTTGGCCATATAAGCAAACATTGATTCAGAAGGCTTGTTGCAAGAATCGTCAGAATCAGATCCAAAATCGTTATCAGAAGACATCTCACTACCAGTAGCATCTTGACAATCTTTATGTGACCCAAATATAGCCAAATTTGCTTGAACATCATTGCATAATAACCGTTGTGACCAATCAGTTCCATCTGCTAACATTGCTTGTGTTGTAGAAGAAGATGGTTTCTTTTCAGCATCACTTCCTCGTGGTGTAGAAGCATTTTGACTTTGACCACGAGGTCCAGTGTATTCTTTCCTTGGTTTGTCACATTCCTTCGCGAAATCCCCAAATTCTTGACAATTATAACACTTTAATTTTAATTTGTCAAAACCCAACTTCTTATTTAAAGCTGGAAGATCTTTTCCGGTTCTCTGCATGAATCTTTTAACTTTACGAACGATCATAGCCATGTTCCATTTTAAATCCATGATTTCTAGATCATCTGGATCTATCTGATCATAGTCCTCATCTGTTAAATCACTAGTGGCAATCTTACTACTCACTAAGTTTTCATATGAAGACATAAAAGCTGTCAGAAAAGCAAAATTTTGCTCAGCTTCCTTCATATCAACACAAGGTGGTGTAGCAAATGGATTGGTATTAGTTGAACTTCCAGAACCATCCGAATTACCAGCAGAGTAGAAACAAACTTTTAGATCATTAAACATAGTTGATTCTTTTTCACTTGCAGCATGAGTAAGAAAAGCGGTGATTGGAGAGATCGTTGAACTAAGAGGCATACTTCCACCATAGAAAGCTGGATCTTGATTTTCTTTGGAGGATTTTTGACACTTAAGATCATATTCTCTAGTTTCGATCTTTTGTAGAAATTCAAGTGCCGTCAAGTCTTCATTCAGAAAAATAATCATTTTCTTTCAAAACCATTAGAAATGTTGAGTAGGAACTTGGAAGCACACTTTTAATAGTGTCAATTTTATCTCTTTCAGAAATTTCCATTTTCATCTTGTCCATTTCAGCAATTAAATGACTAAATCTTGTAGTCATCTCTTCAACTGCTTCTCCTTTCAATAAGTTAAAGTTTCAAAACTGAAAATTGAGCATCACTTTCTTACTCTCAGCTGTGTTTCCCATGCTTCTCATACGCAGATGTTGAAATAAAGACGCACATCTCTTGATACTACCAACTTGATGAAAAATATTTTCTGGTAATGCCATAGTCAAAGTAGAAAATGCTTTTATCTCGATTTCTAAAGCTTTCTTCTCTTCTTGTGAGTATTGAGAAACGGCTTTAGAAGTATACCCAATAGTAACATCACCAATCATTGGTGCAACATAAACTTCATCAAGACAATATGAGCAGTCAAGATGAACAGATTCCAAATGTGCACGAAACCGAGGTTCCCACTTGGCAAAGTCACTGAACTTCATCAAACGTGGACATTTAGAATGTGAACCTATCTCGGTATCAAGTTGCAACATCTGTTGCATCAACATATTTTGAGACGCTAATGAATACATACCAGCCATTTTTGAAAATTTAAGTGTTTAACGAATCAAAGAGTGAAATAGATTAACGAATCAGTGAACAGTTATAGCGAACTGTGAATAGTTATAGCAAATCAATCCTTAACGAAGTTAAGACTAATCAGTAATGAAGCACCTTAACGAATGAGGTGAGTGTTTTAACGAATCAAAAGTCAACTTAATGAGTCAACTTAACGAATCACGAATAAAGTTAACGAATCATCCAAATGGCGAATAAGATGATGGTTTAGCGTATCACAAGTCAACTTAGCGAATCACAAGTCAACTTAACGAATTGACTAAACGAATCACAAAGGATTAGTTTAGCGAATCAAATGATAATTTGTAACGAATCACTAAGAAATGCTTAGCGAATTAATATAACGAATCAGCTACAGTAGACTAGCGAATCATACTATAGCGAATCAGGTTGTTACAACCGTTTGTAACAAACTCTGACACCTTATGCCACGTGGCAAAGGTTGTTATGACACAAATCCCAAGAAGAACACGTGTCACACGAATCGGTTAATCTAGTTAACGAACTAGATAACACGAACCAATAACTCACACGAATTGATTAACAAACTGGGTAACGAATTAACACTGTTGATAACGAATCACCAAGAAGAAGATAACGAATTACATTCATCATCAAATCTTCAAAACTTCAAACGAATTTCCAGAAATTTTGAAGATCAAACCCAGAAACTCAACAACACCAAATTCGTAATACAACCTCGTTACTCAACCAAAATGCACAAATAACCTACCAATCTACTCGTAAACCAAATCCGAATCCAATACACATAACCTCGTAACCGATTAACACCTTAAACCAAATCAATTTGATCAAAAACAAACCCCTGTTTCGGACTTAAACCAAAACCAAAACCAAACCACACAAATCCAAATCAAACCTCAATCTCTCTTAATCCACACCTATCCAATACCTTAACCAACACAAATTCCATTCAATCCGTCCATAATTCAACCAAACTAAACACAAATTGATTCAAAATCAAACAAAAACCGAAAAACTTGATAACAATAACAATTAACACATCAAATCAAGTGTAAAGAGCACCAACAGCTCTGATACCACTTGTTGGATCCCGGATTAACAATCAATAACAATTAACAGATCTCAGATCTGTGAATATCCGATTAATACTAATAACGATCTAGCTCATAATTAAACTTGATTTAATGTTATGTATGTGTATATGTTATCAATATATTAGATGTATAATGTTAAGGTAAAGCTTGAGAGAGAGCAATTTCTCAAAATCCTTTCTATTATTCTCAAAAACTTACTTTAAAGTGAACAGCAGTTCACTATATATAGAAGGCGATCTGGTTCGCTAACATCCCCTAGCGAACCAGCTTCCCCTTCGTTACATAAATTAATATAACGAACCACCCCCTGATTCGTTAACATCCCCTAACGAATCAGGAGGGAATACATTATAATATCTTAGTTCGCTAACATCCCTAGCGAACTAGACTTAAACTTAACGAACTAGTTAATAATAAACATTAAATATTACATTAATTAATAAATAAAACATTAACGATAAATACAAAGACTCTAGACGCAAAACCGTGCACTAACACATTTCTTCAACAGTCTAACCTTTAAGTAAATTAAAATTTCTAAATTGAAACTTTAACATCTCCTTTTTGCTTTTTGCAGTGTTACCTATACTTCTCATATGAATGTGTTGAAACAATGAAGCACAAATCTTGATGCTACCAACTTGATGAAATATGTTTTCAGGTAATGCCATTGTAAGCGTTGAGTATGGTTTCGTTTCAATCTCCAATGCTTTCTTTTCTTCTTGAGAATATTGTTAGATAGCTTTAGGTGTGAATCCAATTGTCTCATCTCCGATCGTTGGAACAGTATACACTTCATCCAAACAGTAAGAACAATCAGGGTGAATAGAACCCAAATGAGCACGAAAACGGGGTTCCCATTTAGCAAACTCACTAAACTTAATCAATCGAGGACATTTGGAATGAGATCCAATCTCCGTGTCCAATTGTAACATTTGCTGCATTAGCACGTTCTGAGAAGCTAATGCGTAAAAACCAACCGTCTTGCTAAGTAACAAGACAATTAAACTTCAAGGGTTAATCTTGAAAATATATTAACGAACTGTGAATAGTAACTTTAACGAATTGTGAACAGTATCTAGAATGAATCAAGATAATGACTTGACAAGAATGAATCAAGATAATGACTTGACAATAACGAATCAGGAATAGTGTTAAACAAATCTGGAACAGTATCACACGGAATGAGTCAACGAATCAGGTCAAATTGACGAAACAGATTGACGAATTTGATTAACGAATCAGTTTAATGAAACCAAATTCAAAGTAACGAATCAAGGTAGCGAATCACTAAGGTTACTTAACGAATCAAGTAACGAATCACTAAGTGAAATCTTAGCGAATCACAAAGTCAACTTAACGAATCAGATAACGAATCTCTGATTCAAAGTAACGACTTAAGATAACGAACTTGCTACAGTTGATTAACGAATCAACCATAACGAATCAGGTTGTTATAACGGTTATAACAAACTCTGACAACTATTGCCACGTTGCAAAAGTTTGTTGGATTCGAGGTTAACGAAACAGACACGTGTCTCACGAATTGAAGAACACGAATCAGAAAGACAGTGAACTATGTAATGAACTAAGTAACGAATTGATTAAAATCAATGAAATACTATAACGAATTAGGTTAACGAAGCAGAATCTTCAACAGATGATGAAGATCTTCAAATATTCATCATCATTTTTCCAGAAATCTGGAAAATGAAGAACACACAAACCAAACACGAATCCGTAAAACTCCTCCAATACAACATCAAATCGTTCAAATAAAGTACCAAATTACTCGTAACGTCATCGCGAAACCAAATCGCAACACCTCGTAACTTAATTCACCCAAATCCGAACTCAATTGGACCAAAATCAAACCCCTGTTTCGGCCAAATCCAGATCCAAATCAATCCAACACAAACTCAATCCAATTACCAATTCCAATTCACCAAACCTTCCCGATACCTTAACGAACCACAAATTATACAAACTCAATCCATATCAGATCAATTCATCAGTGAATTTGATCAAAACCAAATCGAAAACGAAATACTATTAAACTTATTCTAATCAGTCTTCAAATAACGAATTAACAACCAAATCAAGAGCAATCGAATCCCCGAAAGCTCTGATACCACTTGTGAAAGCCTATAGATCTCAGATCTAAAGCTAATAAACGAGTTAACGGATCTAGTTCATGATTACTCTTATAGATTATCAATTATGTATATATTAGTATTAGTTGTATTGTATATGTATATATATTAAGTAATGGATTAAATATGTGAAGCTTTGATTGAGAGAACAATTGGACAGAGGTTCAATACATAAACTCAAAACTTAAATTATACAATGGATGAACCCACTATATATAGAAGACAGGTCTAGTTCGTTACACATTCCGTAATGAACTAGACTCCTGCTTCGTTACAATACATTAAATAATAAACAATAACGAACCGCCTTTTGATTCGTTAAGCATCCTTAACAAATCAGGAGGAAACTTAACTTAATGTATAGTTCGTTAAACATCCTTAACGAACTAGATTGTTCCTCTAACAAACTAACTTAATATAATATTAAATAACTTTTACATTAATAAACGATAAAAACAAAACGATAATTACAAAGACTCGAGACGCAAAACCGTGTACTAACAATTCTCCGTTGAGAAACGCACTTTTCACATCCATCTGATAGACCTTGATATTCTTAAACGCTGCATAGACCAAGAAAGTACGTATAGCTTCCAATAGAGCGTCAGGAGCATATACTTCGGTGTAATCAATGCCTTCTTGCTGATGAAATCCTTGAACAACAAGTCATGCTTTATTTCGAACAATCACCCCACGGTCATCCTTTTTACACTTAAATACCCATTTCGTAGGAATCAGCTTCTTCACTCTAGCAGGTTTATCAATAAGATCCCACACACCTAATCTTTGAAATTGTTGCAGTTCTTCCTGCATTGCCTCTACCCAAGATGGGTCAGCAAGAGTCATACGAACATTTGATGGTTCAACTTGAGAAAGAAAGCAAGTGTACTTAGCCAGATTTATTACCCCCGAATTGTGCATAGCAGCATAAACATATAAAATATGATCATCACTTGAAGAAGCAATCTGATAACGTGTTTGCACACATACATCAAGATCACCAATGATGTTTTCTTGCGGATGATAAGAGTGAATCCGAAGATTCGGATTTTCAGGCACAACAATTGTTTAGATAAATTAGTGATATTCTCCTCAGAATCATGAGATGAGTCACCGGTCTCATGTGATTCAGGAAGAGGAGCTGAGGAGGAGTCAACAAAATGACCATCATCAGATGAGATCAAAATCACATCAGATGTATCAGGGAGATCATCTTGAGAAGCATCAACATAGATAGGACTAGAAGCTCTTGGAGGTAAGAATTGATCTTCAAAGTAAGCACGCACCAAGTCTTCATCTGGTTGCTCAGTTAATCTAGCGAATGAATCAAATAAACCTTCATAATCGAACATCCATTCGGGTCCTTTACCTTGATGAGGTGTAGTGTACCTTTGGCAATCAACATGGTACCATTCTTCAACACATCCCGAAGTAAAATTAAATACCCTTTTCTTAGGTGATGCATATCCTAAGAAATAACCTTCAACAGCTTTCTCATCAAATTTACCTGAATCTCTTTTCAACATCGTACACGGACACCCAAAAGGATCCAAGTAATTCAAGTTAGGTTTTCTGTTGTTTAACAGTTCATAACTTGTCTTCTTAAGCTTCTTTACAGTCAAAACTCGATTAAGCGTATAACAGGCAGCATTCACAGCTCGTTCCAGAATTGAACGGGAAGCTTAGAATCTGCAAGAATTGTTCTAGCTGCTTCAATCAAAGTTTTGTTTTTCCTCTCAGCGACACCATTCTGTTGTGGTACTTAAGGAGCACTATATTCTCGATGAATTCCTTTTTGAACACAAAAGAAATCCAATACAGTGTTTTTGAATTCAGTACCATTATCACTTCGAATTCTCCTCACCTTTTGCTTGTATAGTTATTCGATCTTAGTGATTAAATTTTGAACTAGAACATGTGTTTGATCTTTCTAACTCACAAATAAAACCCATGAATATCTTGAATAGTCATCAGTAACTACAAGACAATACCAATACCCAGTGATACTAGCATGATTCACTGGACCGAACATACCCATATGAAGTCGTTCTAAAGGAGTATCAATGGAATTGAATAACTTAGAAGGATGTAACTTTTTCTTCTATTTGCCTTTCTTGCAAGAAGCACAGTGGTTAGATAACTTAAAGTGTTTCAAAGAAACACCTTCGACCAAGTCATTTGTCATTAAATAATTCATCTTTCGAACATGAATATGACCCATCCTACGATGTTATAGAATAGAGTCCTTCTCAGTTGCTTTAAAGACGAAACATGTTTCAATTGAAGTAGATACCTTAGAACTCATATATAAGACATAAGTATCATTCGATCGAGGTGATTGCATGACAACCATGTCTTCAAGAATGACATATCCCGGTTTTAGGATAATGCATTCTTTGTCAGTGAATACGGTCGTGTACTTCTTGTCACAAATTTGTGACACACTTAATAAATTATGATCAACTTTGTCACAATAGTTGACTTTCTCAAACGTGATATGCCCATTTGAAACTTCACCCTCTTGTGTTATCATACCCCCATAATTTCCATCAAAAGCAACATAGCCCCCTTGAATATTTCTAACATTTGTTAAGAGGTCAAGATTTCCAGTAATATGACAAGAACATCCACT
This sequence comes from Bidens hawaiensis, assembly GCF_021521415.1. Taxonomy (NCBI): domain Eukaryota; kingdom Viridiplantae; phylum Streptophyta; class Magnoliopsida; order Asterales; family Asteraceae; genus Bidens; species Bidens hawaiensis. The sequence goes on from NW_027491042.1 coordinate 5,521,302, forward strand.
GTCCATTATCCAATTCTAACCAGACACGGTCTTGGATGTACCCTACACACAAATTGAAAGTGATTAGTTCAAAATGGTAGCCCAAGCCTCAATCTTGGGCACCTTTTGAGTTTCATGAGAAGAATCAAACTTAACAGAATTCAATTGTTGTTCAGCAACTTGGGAATAAGTTACAAGCCTTATAGACTTTCATCTTAGATAGTCAGCTTGACCGACATTTGAGTTCACGTTCTTACAAATTGGTTCGATTAGAACAAACTTTGGTTTTACATGAACAGCTGTTTCATTCACATGAATCACTTTACGTGGATTCACATTAGAAAACATTATGTGAGTTTCATCATCACATGAAAAAGGTCGTTTCAAAATCTCCTTTATCACAGGAACCGGTTTTGATTGGTCCTTGACAAAAGGATGAAGATTCTGAGACTTCTTATGTCCACAATTTCTTACCACATGACCTTGTTGACCATAAAGAAAGCAACTTCTCACGTCCACATGATCATGTTGAGATTTGGTAAAAACCGATGCCACAGAAGGTTGATGACTCACATTTTTAGTAAAACTCTTGGCCAAATCATCAGACGACACAAATTAATTTTTCATATAGAAATCAAGATTAGAGCAGTTTGAAAAACTTTGCAATGTGTCAATTCCAGTTGATTTCACAAAATGAACTTTCTTAGCAAATTTTAACAGTTGCTTAGCTTTAATCAATGGGTCTGATGTGTTAGATGTTTTGGCACAAGTAAACTGACGTTCAAGATCTTGTATCTTGGAAGTTTCATTGTGAAAGACACTTTCGATCAATTATGGTCTGATGAACTAATCGGAATGTCTTTCTCAGTGAACATGGTGTCCAAGCCTTTTAACTTAAACACATGGACAGTAGACAGTTTACTCGCAACAGGGTTGATGAAACGAAACAAATCCTCATCCGAAATCTTTGGTTTTTCAGATTTCTTTTCTTTAACCTTAACATGTGTCTCCTTTTTCACTTGAGTTGTATTTGAACCATACACAGCTTCCTCAAATTCAGGAGGCTCACATAAAATTTGATTCAAACGTGGAATGTCCTGATTTTTGTGTACAATTTCTGGTTCAAATACATCCTCAACGAATACTTTCTCAACATTATCTTCAACGAAGACCTTTTTGCTTTGAATATGAGGTTTTTGTGTTGATGATTGAACAGTCACATTGTCATTTTTAACAATATTAGATTTTGTGTCAACAATCGGTTCAATAACAACATTTTCTTCTTTTCCAGCAAAAGGATTTGCTGTGTAATCGTTGTGAAACGGTGGTGGTATTTCAACAAAATCAATACCTTTCTTTGAATCTTTTTGCTTACCAGACACCTCAATAATTTCATTTAGCACAAATGAAGAGTTTCTAAATTTGCCCAATTTATTTTTCAACTCAAGGACCTCATTTTCAAGTTCGGTTATCTTGGAACGATGTTTCAATATTTCTTGAAATTTTTGATCATTAACTGTCATTTTGACAGACAATTCAGCCTTAGGATCATGATTACTAACAGACAATGCTTCAATTTTTACCCTAGATCTTATTTGAGATTCTAATGATTGTCTATAAGTGTCCTTAAGTGAAGCAATTTTTCTTACCAAACTGTCATTATGGGCTTTCAAAGTTTCTAACTTAGGCTTATTCGTCTCACAAGTAACACAAGACACATTAGCAGACAATTTAATAAAGTTAGAAGAAGAAGAAGGACTAACCTCATCGATCTTAGCCATGCACGCAAATGTAGTTGGCTGCATACGACAAGAATCATCAGAGTCTGAATCAGTGTCAATGTCAGATGTTAACTCATTCCCACTTGCATCTTGAAATCTTTCATGTGTCTCAAACATAACCAAATTTGCTTGATTATCGTTGCATAATAAACGTTGAGACCAATCAGTTCCAACAACAGCAGAATGTAAGGCTTGTAATCTCGAAGCAGACGGTTTACCACCTGATGGTTTATCAGCATTATCACTCTTTCGCGGTCCATTATATTCTTTCTTCGGTTTATTACACTCTTTCGCGAAGTGATCAAATTCTTGACAGTTGAAACACTTGACTTTTAGCTTATCAAACCCAATCTTCTTGTTCAACGTAGGTAAATCTTTACCAGTTCTTTGCATAAATTTCTTCACCTTTCTCACGATCATCGCCATGATCCACTTAAGATCCATAAGTTCCAAATCATCAGGGTCTACTTGATCATAATCTTCATCAGTCAATTCACTTGATGCAATTTTACTACCAACCAGATTCTCATACGAAGTCATAAAAGCACAAAGAAACGAAAAGTTCTGTTCGGCTTCTTTGATGTTCACGTTTGGTGGTGGAGTAAATGGTGGTGAAGTAAAGTTGGTTGAAGAAGACGATCCACCAGAATTCCCATTGTTTCTAGTATATCCAGATTCCATAAAATAGGCATTCGAATCACTACAAGACGAAGATCCCATATTGGCATTTTGTGTGAGAAAAGCAGTGATTGGAGCAGTAGTGCTGCTTAAAGGCATACTACCTCCATAGAAAGATGGATCATATTTTGATGATTTTTGACACTTTAAATCATATTCTCTAGCTTCGATCTTTTGTATGAACTCTGAAGCAGTCAAATCTTCATTTTTAAAATAATTATTTTCTTTCAACACCATAAGAAAAGTAGAATATGATGCAGGCAAAGCATTCTTCACCGTATCAATTTTATCAGGTTCACTCGGTTCCATCTTCAATTTAAACATCTCAGCGATAAGATGATTAAACCTTGTAGTCATTTCTTTTATAGTATCTCCTTTCAACAAGTTAAAGTTTCGAAATTCAAACTTCAACATTACCTTTTTGCTTTCTTCAGTATTTCCCATATTTCTCATCTTACCATGTTGAAACAATGAAGCAGCGATCTTAATACTTCCAACTTGATGGAATATATTATCTGGTAAAGCCATAGTAAGAGTAGAATACGCTTTTCTCTCAATCTCTAAGGCCTTATACTCTTCTTGTGAATACTGTGAAAATGCTTTAGGATTAAAACCAATAGTCTCATCACCAATTATAGGCACAGTATAAACTTTATCGAGACAATAGGAACAATCAGGATGAACAGAACCAAGATGAGCACGAAAACGTGATTCCCACTTTGCAAAATCACTAAATTTCATTAAACGAGGACATTTGGAATGGGATCCAATTTCCGCATCGAGATGCAACATCTGTTGCATGAATGCGTCTGAGAAGCTAACACATAGAAACCAGCCATTTTGTAAATTAACAAACAATCAAACTTCCAGAGTTAAAAATGAAAATTTTTCTAACGAACTAGGAATAGTAGTTGTAACGAACTAGAAATAACGAATCAATTATACGAATTGATTATTATCTGAGTAACAAACTGGGAACAGTATCACATGAATCAGTTTATGACGAATTTGTAACGAATCGCTAACGAACCGGATCAAACGAATCAGGTTAAATTGAAATGTCAACCCAACGAATTAGATTGACGAATCAATGCTCAATGTAACGAATCTAAATAACGAATCAATGATTCATTCTAACGAAACAATGATTCAAGGTGACGAATCAAGGAACACGAAGTAGATACAGTTGATAACGAATCAACTATAGTTAATTAGCGAATCAGGTTGTTAAAACGATTCCAATAAACTTTGCCACGTGGCACAAGTTTGTTAGAGAATGAGTTAACGAATCAAACCACGTGTCTGACGAACTAAGTAAAATGAATTAGAATTGATAATGAATTAAGATAACGAATTGAAGATTATAACGAATCTTTAACCAGATGATGAAGATCTTCAAATCTTCATCATCAATTTCCAGAAATCTGGAAATCTGATGAACACAAACAACCAAACCAAATCCGTAATATTCCCTTAATATAACACCAAATCATGCAACCAATAGCTCAAATTACTCGTACACTCTTCGCGAATCCAAATCATAACATCTCATACACTAATTAACCAATTCCAAACAGAACTGAGCCAAACATACACTCTGTTTCGGACTAACTCAGATCCAAATCACACGCAACTCAGATCCATTCCAATTACCAATTCCACTCGACCACACAATCGTTAAACCTTACTAACCACAAATTCACGTCAAATCAGTCCATTAACACACAATTCAGATGTCAATTCAAACTAATTCAACAGTAAACTAAATAAACACAAACTTATGTATACAATTCGTCAATTATAATCAATAATACCATATCAAGAGCAATTAGAACACCGAAAGCTCTGATACCACTTGTTTGAACCTCAGATCTAAGATCTAAGATACGTTAATACTATAAGTCGAATCTAGTTCATTGATTACTCTTACAGTGTATTGATTATATATATTTTTTATTAGTTGTAGTATGTATATTATGTATATAGATTAAGTGAAGTTTGGATCGAGAGAATTGGACAAAGTATAGTTACGTTAATACCAAAAATTAAATTACTCTGAGGTATGAACCTCTATTTATAGAAGATGGAGCTAATTCGTTACACATTCCGTAACGAATTAGACTCCACTTCGTTACATTACAAGCAAAGACGAAATACATAACGAACTACATCCCATTCGTTAAACATCCTTAACGAATGGGAGGAACATTAACTTAACTGTCTAGTTTGTTAAACACCCTTAACGAACTAGACTTACCTTAACGAACTAGACTATAATATTAATAAATTGTCCATTATAATAATAATAAAGACAAAACAATAAATACAAAGACTCGAGACGCAAAACCGTGCACTGACAGAAAACGGTTGGAAACAGTCGCGCGGAGTGGGCTGAAAGGGTAGATGATGCACTCTGGGCCTTTCGTACTGCATTCAAAACGCCTATCAGGACCACTCCCTTTCGGCTAGTTTATGGAAAGACGTGCCATCTTCCAGTAGAGTTAGAACATCGTGCGTATTGGGCTTTAAGATCCGTAAATATTGATTTATCTGCAGCGGGAAAGAGTCATTTTCTTCAAATTCATGAGGTTGAGGAACTATGAAACGAGGCGTATGAAAGAAGTTGGGGGTACAAGGAGTGAACAAAGAAATGTCATGATAAACATATTAAGGGACCCAAAGAGTTTAAGTGTGGGGATAAGGTGCTTCTTCATAATTCCCGGTTGAAGTTGTTTCCGGGTAAACTAAAATCCCGATGGGCTGGTTCGTTCGTTTTGAAAGAGGCATTTCCTTATGAAATGATTGAGATAGAGGCTGTCGATGGACATTGTTGAAAAGTGAATGGGCATAGATTAAAGCATTATGTTGGAGATCCACTTGGTGATCGCGAGGAGGATGCGATCTACCTTGATCCGCCCGGAGAGTAGAGGAGGAGAGCATACTCGGGACTTTGCCCGAGTTGTAGAGTTTGTATAAAACTTTGTTGCATTATCTTCTTTTATTTTTATTTTTCTTTATTTATTCATTTATTTATTTTTAGTCTGTTTTAGTCCTTAGAGTCTGTTTGATGTCTGCTTTGTGTTGTTTTGAGTTTTATTTTGCAGGATTGGATTTTCTCGTTCATACTCAATCTCTATTCGAACGAGAATTTTCTGAGCCTGTTATATTGTAGAGGACACCCAGAAGCTGCGGCCGCGAATGAACTGCTATACAGTCGCCTTGGAACGAGACTTGTGAAGATATTTGCATTATTACTACGGGAATCTGTTCCACTTTTGTTGTTTTATTTCTGCTTTATTTTCTGTCTTTTTCTATTCCTACATTGGGGACAATGTATATTTTAAGTGTGGGGATGGGAACTGACGTTTTCTTTTGATAAAAAAATAAAAAATCAAAAAAAAAAGAAAATTCAAATTTTATTAAAAAAAAGGAAAAAAAACGAAATTTAAAATAATAATAATAATAATAATAATAATAAAGTTTAAAAAAAATTAAAAAATCCCAAAAATATTTACAAAAGTTTTGAAATGTCCCTTGAAATTGTTTTTCTGCATTAAACAGGAGATAATATTATTACCGATGATTTTGACAACACTTTTGAAAGTTTTAGAAATTTTAAAAGAAAAAGAGTTTTCAATCAACACATATAATGGGATGTGACTGAACGGATAGACTCCGTAATTGATGTGCCAGTAGGCTCGGCCTATTAAGAATGAAAGGACAGTATGATTGCTGACTTAATTGAACTTAAATTGCTTGATTTTAATGGGATATATGTTTAAAAAAATTGGATGAAAGGTCGGGTCATACTCAAGCCTTATGTTTAGTTTGATCGTAAAAATTGAAATTTTTCTAAAAATTTGAATAGACTAATCATACGATGCTTGGGTAGGTTTAACGTTAGGGTATGCCTACGTAGCCTGTGATATAAACATAAATTTCATACTTCTAGTTTTAGTGGTTAACACTTCATAGGCGTATGGTTTTACAACCTTAAATCTTGTATTGATGGGATGCCTCAGGGTTCGAAGACCATGGGTCTATATGCGGTATATCATCTGGGTATTCATATATTCTAAGTGGATTTATGAATATTTAAAAAGAGCTCAAAGAGCAAACCCGCAGTTTTCTGCCAAATATAAGTCATTAAACTTGATCATCTAGTACTTCAAAGTACAAAATACACTACTAACTTGATCATCCACGCTGTTAGCCATATGGGGTCCCCTTGCTCGCGTCTCATTACCATTAAGAAAGGGACCACAAGGGACACGCCATATGTAAGCTTACAGATGAATTCGTGCATATTCACCTATGTGATGGACTTTGGGGTATTGCTTGATAACGGGGGTATGTCATGTAGTGGGGAACACTTACTAGTTAGTTACTTAATATATACCTTAATCATATCTAATGGCTGCCTGGTAGACCTTGATGCTTAAGCTTAGGTGGATAAACAATATCCTTGATCGTCTTTAGCTATTCTTAAAAAAAGGGTATAACATGTTTTGATCAACTAGATATAAGGTTTAAGTCAAGTAGGGGTGGCTCAGTTCCGGTAAAACCATATAAAAAAAATTGTTTCAGTTATGGTCCCACTAGATCATATAAACTACTAAACTTGTCGCATCTTACTTGTCTTGGTAAGTATTAAAGGGCATGGGTTTAGGTGGACAACAATACTGGCAATCAACCGAATTTATCTTATTAGGCGAATTCCGAGAAGTGGACAATTGTTTAACGTGGATAAGTATATCGGTAACTGTGATAAATGTGTTTGATAGTTTTTGAAAACTGAAAAAAAAAATCGAAATACTCAAGAGTTGTGGGTTTATATTGTATATCTCGGTGATGATCCTGTGCATATAACTTTTTCAGGGACGAAAAAGATTTAAGTGTATGGATATTTGATATGGTCTAAAATACACATAATTTATATAAATATTTCCTATACATTTGAGTAGCTTTTGGATGCTTTTATCAAATAAATTCGTTATTGGCTCATAATTGGATTTTAAAGGTTAAATTTTTAAACGAGCTAAATTAAAGTATTTATGTTAAACTTGAGACCACAATGGCATCAAAGTAATAATTGGTGGAATAAATGGCCACATATTTTGTAGAGTTTAATGTTCACATGCTTATTAAAAGATAAAATTCCACGTTAACCATGCTCCAATTACTTATGAGTTTTATTTCTTTACAAAGTGCAGGAGGGCTCATTGTAATATTTCAAATGGGCTGATGATAGAGTGACCCACAAAATCAAGGAAGGTTGGGCTTATGTTTGGTCACATGGACTTTCAAAGTAAAAAAGAAATACCGATTCGGGCCAAGTGATTAATGGTGAGAGCCCGTTGTTGTGACGCTAATACTTGGATAAAAAGGAAAAAACCCTACAACATTATATATATATGTGTGTGTGTGTTATTATAAGATTATTAGAGAGGTGTTAAGGTTTTTTTGGGGTTTTGTGAGAGGCAGACGATGGAGAAACATAATATATTATTTTGTTGTGGGGGGTTATTTTGTAGGACACGTGAGACAAGAAGGGAAAGGGAAATTAAATCGAAGATATATTGTTCGTGAGGAGCTAATGTGCTACCAGAGATATTTGGACAAAAGGTCTTTTGTCTCACAACTTGGAGACAAGAAAGAAAGCAAAGAAGAATATTATTTTTTTTTCTCGGCTAGTGTGATAGACAGAAAAAAACGAAGAAATGAATATATTTTTGGTGTTTTGCTGTGTGAGGAAGGAAAGAAATCAACAACAAAAGAAAAAATAATTATAAGTTGGGAGAGCTATTGTTCAAGAAAAAAAGTAAATTAAACAAGCAAGTTGTTAGTAGCTCAACTTTTATTTTTATTTTTACGGTGAACCATAATCTCTATTTTATTTTTTTTTTGTACTTTGTTATGAGTGGCTAAACTTTTACACTACCTAGGTTTTGGTTGATTACTAGTTTAGATTGGTGGTTTGAAGAACTATTATTTGACATTGGTTGATTTGGTATTATGGTTAAGTTTTTAATTGGTTTGGTCATGATATTGTTGAGTGATTAAATCTAGTTTATTATTTTAATAATTATTCCACTTGTGTTTAATAGTTTTTTGGTGATTGTTAGACACATGATTAGGTTATTTACTTTGTGTTTTCAACTTGTTGTGGTTTATGGTCGAAATAACCGTAGGAATAATTATTGAAAGTGTATTAGATTTTATTGTTCTTTCACTAGAGAGGTCGGGAGACAATTTAGTGTTGTGTTATCTTTGTCTTTTGCGGGTTTGGGTAATAATTGCACGGAAGTGAGTTATCCTAGGTCCCTTAGATTATTGTGATACAAGTTGTGTTCAAGTTAATTAATAATACCCCATTTATATTAATATATATTGTATTCGAAGAGACCGGGAGGTGATTTGGGTTTTGGTGGTACCATAGTATTATTAGGTAAGGTGAGACCGGGAAGTGATCCAAACCTTTAACAATTAAGCTTCACATGTCATTAGAGTTCTAGGGTGTCGTTGGTGAGACCGGGAGGCGATTTAGTGTACTTTAGTGGTCTTTAGTGTCATATTTTTAAAATATTGTTTTTCAACCAAGTCAAGTTCGTTAACTATTAATTTAACTAGTAGGATTCCATTACCTATGTAGTCGTTTCTTATATTTGTTTTAAAACCCAATTTTTATAAAGTTTTATTTTAAGTTTAATTTATATTTAGTTAAGTATTATTAGTTTAATTAATATAAAAAGAATATAAAAAATCAAAAGAAAATCTTTGTTAGTAATCATTTAGGTTTAATATATATAGTTTACCCATAGTGTCCTAGGTTCGATATCCGTTCTTACTTGCTAGCTACATTGTGAACGGTACACTTGCCGATTGTGTGTGGTTGTTTACGTAAATTCGGTAAGACTTGGTTATTAATATTATATACACTTTTCACACATCACTCTTTTACATAAATTACAAGATAAACAAAGACCGAGACGACTAAACTATTTGAACTCGGAAATCCGATACACAGATCACAGATCTGGTATATATATGATTAACCTCTTAATTAGGATCTAGTTCATTGTTACTCTTGACTGTATGTTGTATATATGATATATTAGTTGTATGTATATATGTGTATAATATTAATACTTAGCTTGAAGCTTGAGAGTGAATCTGGGCAGCAATTCGATAATATAACTCAAAACTTAACTTAAACAGTGGACTAAAGCCACTATAAATAGAAGATGGATCTAGTTCGTTACACATTCCGTAACGAACTAGCATCCACTTCGTTACAAACACTTAAAAGAAATAACCTTAACGAATCACCCCCTGATTCGTTAAACATACTTAACGACTCAGGAGGGATATTAACTTAAGTCTAGTTCGTTAAACATCCTTAACGAACTAGATGCTAATGTAACGAACTACATTAATAACTTAATATTTTATTACATAAATAAAACGACAAATACATAAACGATAGCTACAAAGACTCGAGACGCAAAACCGTGTACTAACAAACACCCCTTCGTCTTGATCTCTTTGTCTTTACTTTATTAGAAACGTTTGGACTGCCAATCTCTGCAACTATGAATCCCGTTCTCATAAAATACACGCACAATGCGTTGGAATTGCATAGCCAGATCATAGTCTTCATTGCGCTCGAACAAAATCTTATTCTTGTGTAGCACGTCGTTGTCGGTCTCGGTTAAGTTAACAAGCCACATTGGATCAATGATCTTGATTAACTCGGTCTTCAAACCTTTGCCCAGGACAATGATGGCCTCGCCAGTTCGGTTATCGTAATACCAGCGGTTGAAAGACAGATGCATGTGTTGATTCAAAGTCTTCACTGGTACCCGCTTCAAGGTCTTAGGCGGCTTAACCTTGAGGATCAACTTTCTCCAACCCGTCCTTGGATCAATTTCATCTATACATTTTCGGGTTGGAACCTGAGGCTTGAGAAACTTAAATCCATGGCTGACTTCATATAACAGATGTTGATGGAACCAATCTGCTATCCAATCACCCCCACGGTTGATAAATGGACGACACGCGATGGTACGAACATCCCAACGCGGTAAAGTGAGAACATCCATTATCTTTCCCATTTAACAATACATACTTTAAGATCGGAATCAAATAACCAAGAAATGATATCACCTTGAACCTTTGACACGTTTTTGAATGAAGTCACTTGATTGGCTTTGGCACGAGCGACAGCTTAGTCCTTCTGTTCTTGATCCACATACCGATACGCATCTATAATCTTACGAGCTTTCTTGCTACGATACCCAAACCACCTTGCAATATCGGCATCGGTTGGATTTTCAATCGAGTTGAATCTCGTATCAACCACCTTCTTACCCTTGGATACCTTCTCCAGATTATCTTCAGCTGCTTTAAACGTTTTCTCATTAAATATTGGAGCACCCTGATCAACATTGGTTTGTTGAAACAAGTCAGGATACTCCTCATCTGTGACATCTTCAACCTCGACTACCTCATCTTCTTAATTAAAATCCGTATTCATTTAAATAGTCGGATCATTTAGAATCTCCTCATCGTTCATCACTTCTATATCAGGCTCCGTCTCTAGCACGGTCAATTCATCGTCATTCAAACCAAGCAGTAGTGAAATCTGCTCTCGTGTTAGAGATTTTTGCACAAACTGTCCCTCTTCGATCTCATCCTGATTCACCACACTCTTGACCACCCCCGATCCATCCACAAAGATAAATGTATCAGCTTCAATCATCTCAATCGGTTTAGCAGCAGTCGAATCATGATAAACAATGATCAGCTAGTCCGAATCACCAACTCCACTAGTGCCTGCACCAGAGGAAGAACCATGAGATTGTTTCGGCTCATTTCCTCCAGCACCTGAAGCATCAGGTTCCTCCTCATCATCATTCTTCAACTTTTTCAAACCATCGTCTTTACACGTGAGTTGCAAAATAAGATCCTCTTGTTCTTTCAATTTCACCCCCTGAGACGTGACAATCTCACGAAGAGCTTTTGTTTCCTTTTGACAAAAGGAGGCGTAGCTCGTTAGTTTCTTCTGATATGCCATGAGGCTTTCTTGATTCAAACGGTCAGCATACATTTGATTTTCATACAAATGAAGAAGACTTAACAACATATTTGTCTGCTGAGTTGGAAACATTGCATGAAAGGAAGCAGGAATAGGTTGCACAGGACCCTGTGGACGACTCAATCTCAAGAACGAGATATCCATTGGTGGAGGAGGCAACATCATCGGTGTTGGAGAAACCGCCGAAGTTGCAGTAGAAGGCATTGGCAGTGTAGATAGGACTGAATGTGTAGGATCTGAAGTGAGCGTGGTCGTCAAAGTAAGCTCCAGAGTGCTAGTAGTAAGCGGCACAGCCGGGAGTAGAGGAGTGGACGACCTTGGAGGTTGAACTCCAAACGAGATGCCAGCACCAGCCGACACTCGACGCTAAGAAGAGCCTTTAGAGGCCAACTCTTTACCTTTTTCTCTTTCATTGAGCTGCAATCGTAGCAGCTAAAGCCGCTTCAACCGCAGCTTGTTGTTCAAGTATAGCTGCAACACCATCACCACCGTTACCACCGTCACCACCATCATTACCACCATCATCACCATCATTTCCACCTGGTCCCTCCTCACGCTCAGAATCCGAATCGTCATGGATCCAACGATCATTGTCAGGACAATCATAATCATGGTTCACAATATGACCAATCAAACGTTTGGTCCTAGGTCTCTCCTTTCGATAGATCTTCATTCTTCGTACTGTGTCAGCCGTCATGTGATCAAATTCCAACACGTCATCTACCAATGTTTGATTGATGACTAAATTTGGAATCAAGTCTTGAATAATTAACTGAAGAAAACGTGGATACATCAAGAATTTCTTCATCTGGACCGTTTGCAAACACTGTTCTTTAAGATGGTAGAAGATCATCTCTGAAAAATTAAACTTCTTGTTAAGAACAAGTGCCACAAAGGTTGACTGCAACATGATACGGCATTCATCAAACCCGCCTTTACGTCATCCCAAGCAATGAATCAACACATGAAGGAGATACTTGTAAGTAGGACACAACCCATTCTTATTGTACATAGATTCTCCGATGTCACCACCATAAAATACACGACGAAACAATCCTTTGATCAACTCTTTACCAAATTCACATGGATAATCATCAGTATCACCAAAACGAAGTACTCGTCGGATCACACTAATATCAACAGTAATAGGCGTTTGGTTGATTGTGGCAGTTATATGGTTCTTAACTTCAATGTATCTTGCTGTACTCCAGAATTGACGAACAATACTGAGACGAACATCAGGATTAGCAGTGATTTCAAAGTGAATACGTGAACGACGAAGAAACTCCAATAATCCTCCAAAGATGTTTTCATCTGCAAAATTTGTACCAACAAAGGCACAAATATTGTGTTTCTAATCATAAGGTAGCAAAGGCAAATTTTGTTGCTGTTGTTGCTCAGCAACCGGTGGATCTTGCTCAATATTATCAGCCATATATCTAAATAAATAAAATTGGAAATCAGTAATATTTAAAATTATATAAAAACATAATGTTGTAAAATTGAACAATTATCAATTTAAAATAATAAATAATTAACTTTAAATGTCATTCGTTAAAGAATCAGTCCGATTCGTTACAATATTTATAACAAATCATCTGATTCGCTATCAAGTAAATTATTGACGAATCAGAAGTAGCGAATTACTATTGAAAGATAACGACTTAACAACTAGTTCGTTATAATTTAACGAATACACATCAGATTCGTTAAAATGGATTCGTTATTCTAGTTCGTGTGATTTACTTAACGAATTGGACACGAATGAGTTCCAATTCGCTAATTATAACGAATGTCAAACACAGCTTAATCTTTGACTTCTCTGGTCAATGTCAAAATTAACCAAGAACACCAAAAGTCAAATGTGCAAATCTGATATCGATTACCCCATAATCATCGATGGATAACCGAACAAATGATCATAAAGATCTCGGAAACTCATTGCGACTAAAATGGTATCGATTTGGTGGTCCAAAAACCTGATATAAGTCAATTTAATTGAGGGTTTAAACAAAGCATAAAAACCCGATAATAACAGTTAATCATTAATCCGGCAATCAATAATCAAAACCTGATAAAGGATCACCATGGAACTCGGAAAGACATTTCGATGATAATGACCTCAAAATAAAGTTATTTAACAGAGTGTTAAACACCCCGATGAAGGTTTATGTAAACCTCAAACATGCGGTAATAAATTGCCAAAATTAACCAATCAAATCATCATTATATTTGACGAAAATCACACAGATATGATCATGTATACCTTAGAAACACAATGGGATAATCAAAACACTAAAAAACGATGATCAATTATTCGGGAAAAATCGGCCAGAGTAACAGTGCTTATGAGGGAGAAGAAGTATGAATAGTGAAGCGAACCGCCTTCACAGTTCCCTATATAGTTTGACACTACACGTTTTTCAATGTAACGAATCATCTTATTCGTTTGAATTTTGAATTAACGAATCAGGTGATTCGTTAGATTAATTTAACACGTGTCATGACGAATCAAATTTTCATTATTGTCTAATTCGTTAAAATATGCATAACGAATTGAAGTCATTCGTTACAGAGTGCGGAAGCGAATTAGGGTAACGAACTAAGATATAGTTCATTAGAATGACCTAATTTGTTATTCATAATTAACGAATCACTCATAAATTAAAATTTAAATGGAAAAATTAAATAAATGAATTAAATAAATAAAGAATTAAATAATTAATAAATTAAAAGAATTCATTAAGTAGCCTATTTAAATCAAACGGATTACCGAGATCCCACACCTCGATAATCAAATAGCTTACACTGTTTCACATTTTGAAGCACTTAACTTAAAGAATTAAATAATAAGTCGGTCATTGATATTGTTGTCCACTTAAATCTTATAACAAGTCTTCAAGCAATTTTGTGATATGATTAACGGTTCAATTAGCGCACAGAATATCAGAAACTATCAGCCTCTAATCTTGGTTCAAGCTTAATTTGATTTTTGCCAAATCATCCCAACTTGACTTAAACCATTATAGTGTTGATCAAAATTTTTGAAGATTTTAGAACTTTTGAGCAATGCATCAAGTTTCCTTTACTGTGAGTGAGTATGCACGAGTCCATCTGTCGGCTTACATACATTGTATCCCCTGGGGTCCGTTTCTTATTGGTAATGAGACGCGCAAGGGAGAAACAGATGTATGACTAACAACGAATTTTGATCAAGTCAGTAATTTAGATTATACGAAGTACAGCAGTGATCAAGTTTAATGACTTTGGGTTTGCTCTAAAAGCGAGTGAAATATTCCTGCTTATGAATATCCAGATGATTAAGCCGCATAAAGACTCACAGTGTCCAGAATCCTAACGCTTGTTATTTGCTTTATTATATTTTTGGGTGATCAACAACTATAAGGCTTGAGTATGATCGGTTATTACATTTCTGCCATCCTCACCGAGATTTTTGTTAGAGACTAACATCTCTTTCAATTTGGCTTTTCTTTATGTTTATATCACATATTTTACTCTAACAACTTGTTTAAGACCTATCAATGCACCAATGATTAAGCACTCAGTCTTTTAAGCTTAATTCTTACTGGATTTGGGGTCAAGTAATCAATGTACTATCATTTTCTCTTTTTGCTTCAAAAACTCAAAATTTTAAGGAGCATAAAACAAAATGAATTTAATCGCCTCAGTTACTTTGAGTCTATAGATTAATGGCTATCCTATCAGTCTACAAATAGATAACAGGACCAAGACATGTAAACATGCTCCACAAACTTAAATAACCGACATAGTTTTCAGCGAGAGAATAAAATAGAAAGTCTAGCGAACGCCCAAAATACTTTCCATTGTCAGGTGAATGGCTATCCCGAATATTTACAAGAAATTATCAGGACCAAACATATATAAGTATATGTCCTTCAAATAGAAGTAATTGACATATTTTTCAGCGAACGTAAGCAAAAATCTTTTTGGTTTTTCTCGTTACATACTTAAAACACAATCTTTTTTTCTTTTTCAAATTTTTTATACAGGCGAGAAATTCACAATCTTTTTGAATATTTCAAAATTTCTTATATATAAAAATTAAAAATTCCACAATCTTTTTGTCTTTTCAAATTTTAAAGTGTTTTTGGATTTTTCAAATTTTAAAACATAAAGACTAAGGACATGAAAACACACTATTTTTGAGGTTTTAAAGTTTTTAATGTTTTTGGATTTTATCTATACAAACGAAAAGCACAATCTTTTTGTATTTTCTATTTCACCCCCTAAAACCAAAACCAAAAAAAATTAAAATAAAAACAGACTAAAAATAAAGATAGTTATCCTAATTTTAGGATATTAGCAAGGGTCTTTAAGCCATTTAAACCAAGCAAAAATTGAAAACGTGTTTTATCAAATGCTTTGGTAAATAAGTCAGCCTTCTGAAAATCGGTATGTACTTTCTAAAGGTCAATTAATTTCTTTTCAAAGCAATCCCGTATAAAATGATATCGAATTTCGATATGTTTTGTGTTAGAGTGTTTTACGGGATTTTTGGTGATGCTAATGGTAGCAGATTTATCAATTAAGATGGGAGTAGTAAGAAACTTCAAACCGTAGTCCCGAAGATGTTGTATCCACAAAACCTGGGAACAACAACTCGAGGCTGCAACATACTCATCTTCGGCGGTTGAAGTGGAGACCGTTGTCTGCTTCTTACACTGCCAGGAAACAAGCCGGCTTCCTAAGAATTGACATCCCGCTGCGGTAGACTTGAAATTAATATTGCATCCTCCATAGTCTGAGTCGGAATAAGCGGTAAGATCAAAACTATCGTCTTTGGGGTACCATAACCCGGTGTCAGGATTGCCCCTCAGGTATTGAAGAATACGCTTAACCGCTGCCAGGTGAGTCACTCGGGGACTTGCTTGGTACCTAGCACATAAACAAACAGCAAACATTATGTCGGGTCGAGAAGCAATAAGATACATCAAAGAACCAATCATAGCACGATATAGGGTAGGATCGACAGTATCCTCCAATTCATCCGGTGATAAATTGTGACACGCGGGGAGAGGAGTAGAAGGGGTTTTTCCGGCAGTAATCTTGAATCGGCTCAAGACGTCATTCAAATACTTAGTCTGGTGAATAAAGATTCCTTTCGCAGACTGATGAACCTGCAACCCTAAAAATAAGTTCATCTCTCCCATCGAACTCATCTCGAACTTGGTTTGCATTTATTTCTCGAACTCCTTACACAACGTGTCGTCTTTTAACCCAAAGATTATGTCATCTACATAAATCTGAATGAGGAGAAGATCATCACCAATATTTTTATAAAACAAAGTGCAGTCAACAGTCCCACATTTGAAACCATTATCCGTTAGATGGTCAGCAAGCGTGCCATACCAAGCTCTCAGGGCTTGATGTAGACCATATAATGCCTTGTTTAAGCGATAACCTCGGTCAGGATAATCAGGGTCTTCAAAACCCGGAGGCTGTAAAACAAACACTTCCTCATGAAGTTCACCATTGAGAAAAGCACTTTTGACATCCATTTGGTAGACTTTTATGTTCTTATAAGCTGCATAGGTTAGAAAGATTCGTATGGACTTCAATATTGCCACAAGAGCATATACTTCGGTGTAGTCAATACCCTCTTGCTGATGAAAACATTGCACCACTAAACGTGCCTTGTTTCTCACGATCACCCCACGATCGTCTTTCTTACACTTATATACCCACTTAGTCGGAATCGCCTTCTTGACTCTAGCAGGTTTGTCAATAAGATCCCAAACACCCAAATGGTCAAATTGTTGTAATTCTTCTTGCATGGCTTCTACCCAAGAAGGATCTTGAAGTGCCATACGAGAAGTCGTTGGCTCAACTTGGGATAGAAAGCAAGTGAATTTAGCAAGATTTACAATTCCAGATGAATGTAAATCTGCATAAGCACACAATACATTATTTTCATTTGACGAAGCAACTTGATGACGTGTTTGAACTCCCACATCAAGTTCTCCAATAATGTTTTCTTTCAGGTGATAATTATGAATCCTAAGAGTGGGATTCTCAGGAACATCAACAGTTTCACATAAATTAGTGTAATGTTCACCCAGGTCGTGAGATGAAACATCACTGTCAAGTTCGATAACTTGATCAACAACTGGAGTGTCATCAGACGAAGTAGATGCATTATCAAAGAGAACTGGAGAATCATTGTCAGGATCTTCAGTTGGAGCATCGGTTGAAACTTCAACATCATTAGAACTCAAAAATCTTGGAATTTCCAATTGTTCTTCAAAATAAGCACAGACTAAATCTTCATCTGGTTGATCAGTTGTTGGACTAAATGAATTAAATAAGCCATCATAGTCAAACATCCAGTCGGGACCTTTTCCTTGAGAAGGAGTAGTGTACTTTTGACAGTCCACATGATACCATTCTTCAACACAACCAGACGTGAAGTTAAATACCGGTTTCTTAGGAGAAGCATACACCAAGAAATACCCTTCAATGGCTTTTTTCATCAAATTTGCCCACATCCCTTTTCAACATCGTACAAGGACACCCTAACGGTTCCAAGTACTTTAAATTAGGTTTACTATTATTCAATAGCTCATAACTTGTCTTCTTGAGTCTTTTAATAGTTAGAACTCGATTGAGTGTATAACAGGCCGTATTCACTGCCTCATTCCAAAAATGGATGGGAAGCTTTGAATCAGCAAGCATAGTTCTAGCAGCTTCAATCAACGTTCTATTCTTTCGTTCAGCAACACCGTTTTGTTGTGGTATGTATGGGGCACTGTATTCTCGATGAATTCCCTTTTGTAAATAAAAGAAATCTAATACAGTATTTTTAAATTCAGTACCATTGTCACTTCGAATTCTCCTCACTTTCTGTTTGTATAGTGATACGATCTTAGTGATTAAATTTTGAACAAGAACCGGTGTTTGATCATGAGTATCATGAATAATTATCAGTAACTACCACGCAATACCAATCTCCAGAAATACTCGCACGATTCACTGGACCGAAAAGATCCATATGAAGTAGCTCAAGAGGAGTATCAATGGAATTTAATAACTTAGAATGATGCACCTTTTTCTTCTGTTTGCCCTTTTTGCAAGCAATACAGTGATCGGATAACTTAAAGTTCTTTAGAAATACACCTTCAACTAGATCATTTTCCATTAGATAGTTCATCTTTCGAACATGAATGTGGCCCATTCTACGATGCCATAGAATAGAATCTTTCTCGGTTGCTTTCGAGACAAAACATGTTTCGATCGATATGGATACTTTAGAACTCATATTTAAGACATAAATATCATTTGATCAAGGTGATCGCATGATAACCATGTCCTCGGGAATCACATACCCCGGTTTCAAAATCAGACACTCTTTATCTGTAAATATTGTAGTGTATTGCTTATCACAGATTTGCGACACACACAATAAGTTATGGTCTACTTTGTCACGGTAGGTAACCTTCTCAAAAGTAATATGTCCATTCGAAACATCACCTTCTTGTGTAATCATACCCCCCAGAATTCCAGCAAATGCCACATAACCCCCTTGAATATTTCTTAGATTTGTTAAGAGGTCGAGATTTCCAGTAATATGATGAGAACATCCACTATCCATAATCCATTTTTCACCTGAAATGGTCTTGGATGTACCCTACACACAAACAAAAATGATTAGTTCAAAAAGGCAGCCCAGGCCTCAGTCTTGAGCACATTTTGGTTTTCTTGAGAAAAGTAAAACTTAGTTGAATTCAACTTTTGTTAAGCAGCTTGAACTACATTTGAGTTCACATTTTTGCATAACGGTTCAGTTGGAACAAACTTTGGTTTAACAGAACCATGAGTTTCAGTCACATTAACAACCTTTCGAGGATTCACGTTTGAGAACATAATATGAGTATCATCATCATACGACATTGGTCGTTTCAGAATCTCTGTTATCAAAGGAACTGGTTTTGATTGTTCTTTGACAAATGGGTGAAGATTCTGAGAACTCTTCTGGCCACAGATGTCCTTGTTGACCGCAAAGGAAACAGCTTCGCATGTCCACATGAGTGTGTTGAGATTTAACAGTAACATATGATACAGAAGGTTGATGATTACTCACAACTCAGATTTCTTTTTCAGATAAAAATCCAAGTTAGAGCAATTTGAGAAACTTTTCAAAGTATCTGTTCCAGTTGACTTTACAAATTGAACGTTCTTAGCATGTTTTAAAACCTACATAGCTTTAGTCAAAGGATCAGATGAAACTGATGTTTTAGCTTAAGCATATCGATGTTAAAGCTCTTGAATCTTAGAAGTTTCATTGTGAAACACACTCTCAATCAGTTATGGTTTAATGATACTTATTGGAATGTCTTTCTCAGTGAACATCGTGGCAATCCCCTTTAATTTAAACACACGACTAGTAGATGGCTTGGAAACAGTTGGATTTATGAAACGCAACAAATCCTCATCAGAAATTTTGGGCTTTTCTGGTTTCTTAGCCCGCACTGGTTTGACTTTAACATGAGTATCTTGTTTCATCTGAGTTGTGTGCGAACCATACACAGCCTCCTCAAATTCATGAGGTTCACACAGTATGTGCTTAGAACTTGGAATGTTCTTGTGTATGATTTCAGGTTCGAACGCATCCTCGATGATGATTTTTTCAAACTTTTCAACAAAGACTCTGTTGCTTTGAACATGAGGTTTCTGAGTTGAAGGTTGGGCTTTAACAGTTTCAGATTTAACTGGTTTTGCTTTTTCAGAAATCACAGATTCTTTAACAATCACATCCTCTTCTTTTCTAGCAAAAGGATTTAGTGTGTAATCATTTTGAAAAGGGGTGGAATTTCAACAAAACCTATTCCACTCTTTGAATCTTTTTGCTTACCAGATACTTCAATTATTTCATTTAGCAAAAAGAAAGAGTTTCTGAATTAGCACAATTTGTTCTTTAAATCAAGAACCTCATTTTCAAGCTCGGTTATTTTTTATCTATGTTTCAAATTTCTTGAAAATTTTGATCATTGATAGTCATTTTAACCGATAACTCGGCCTTAAAATCATGATTACTTATAGTTAAGGCCTCAATATTTTCTCTTGAATGCATTTGAGAGGTTAAGGATTGTCTATAAGTGTCCTTTAAAGAAACAATCTCTTTTAACAAATTATCATTTTGAAGTTTTAAAGAGTCTATCTTAGGCTTGTTGGTTTCACAATTAGTGTTTGATCCCGTACTTTAACAATAACCAACAATCAATAACGATTAACACAGATCTCAGATCTGTCAGTTATTATATTATAGATCTATCTCATAATCTACCTTGATTCGGTGTTATACGTATGTATATATATTAAATAAGTTTAACGTGAAGCTTGAGAGAAAGTATAGACTTTAAACTTTTCTGAATAATATTAATTTCTCTCAAAACTTCCACTTTTACAAGTGAACAGTGGTTCACTATTTATAGAAGACGATCTAGTTTGCTAACATCCCCTAGCGAACCAGCATCCCCTTCGTTAAATAAATTAACTTAACGAACCGCCCCCTGATTCGTTAACATCCCCTAACGAATCAGGAGGAAATACATTATAATGTCCTAGTTCGCTAACATTCCTAGCGTACTAGACATAACCTTAACGAACTAGTCTTAGTTCGCTAACATTCCTAGCGAACTAGACTTAAACTTTAACGAATTAGACAAATAAACATTTAATATTACATTTAAATATCAAACAAACATTAATGATAATTACAAAGACTCTAGACGCAAAATCGTGCACTAACAGACACCCCCTCGTCTTGAGCTCTTTGTCTTTAACTTATTTGAAACGCTTTGTCTGCCAATCTCTGCAACTATGAATCCCATGTTCATGGCATACACGAACGACACGTTGGAATTGCATAGCCAGGTCGTAATCTTCTTGGCATTCAAACAAAATCTGCTTCCTGTGTAGCACGTCATTGTCTGTCTCTGATAAATTAACCAGCCACATTGTATCGATTATCTTAATGAGCTCAGTCTGTAGTCCTCGACCACGAACAATAACGGCCTCGCCAGTATGATTGTCATAGTACCAACGATTGAAAGACAGATAAATATCTTGAGGCATTGTCTTCACATGAACTCTTTTCATTGTCTTTGGTGGCTTCACTTTCAAAACAAGTTTCTTCCAGCCGGTCCTTGGATCAATCTCATCAGTACGTTTACGTCTTGGGACCTGGGGCTTGAAGAACTTGAAACCATGATTGACCTCGAACAGTAAGTGTTGATGAAACCACTCAGCAGTTCGGTTACCCCCACGATTGATAAATGGACGTCTCGCGAGGGTGCGTACATCCCAACGCGGTAAAGTTAAAACATCCATTATCCTCTCGTAATATTGGACACCTTTTTCCCATTTCACAATACATACCTTAAGGTATGAATCATAGAGCCAGGAGACAATATCACCATGTGCCTTAGAAACAGTCTTGAAGGTAGTCATCTGATTTGCCTCAATCCAAGCAGCAGCGGTATCCTTTCTTTCTTTATCTACATACCGGAAAGCACTGATGATCTTACCCACTTTCTGGCGTTTGAACCATCTTTCAATGTCATCATCAGTCACTTCTTTGAGTGAAGGAACCGTTCGCTGCACAATCTTCTCCAAATCATCCTCAGTCTTTTTAATTACGTCTTCATGAAATACCGGAGCACCTTGATCAACATTTGCGTGTTGATACAAGTCCGGGTACTCTTCAGCTGTCACATCCTCCATCTCAATCTCCTCGTTCTCAAAAATAAAATCCGTATCCATAAATAACGGATCATCTTCCATTTCGTTCTCATTGATCACTTCAACATCGGGTTCAGTCTCTAATGCAGTCAGCTGATCGTCATTTAGCCCAAGCAGAATCGAAATCTGCTCCCGTGTCAAAGATCTAATCACAAACTCACCGATCTGTATCTCATCTCTGTTCACCACACTTCTAACCATCCCCAATTCATCAATAAATATCACCGTGTTAGCCTCAATCATTTCAATCGGCTTGGCAGCTGTTGGATCTTGAAATGCGATTATCTGCTTGTTTGAATCATCAGCGCCACTAACACCAGCACCAGAGGATGAACCATGCGATTGTTTAGGCTCACCTCCTGCATCAGACTCGTCAGGGTCATCATCGTCATTTTTGAGTTTCTTGAGGGCATCATCTTTACAAGTTAATTGTAAAATTAACTCATCTTGTTCTTTTAATTTCACCCCCTGAGACTCAACAATCGTACGTAACGCCTTGGTCTCCTTTTGACAGAAAGAAATATAACTCATCATCTTTCGTTGATTCTCAATGAGTCGTTCTTGAGTTTGTCTGTCAGTTGCCATTTGATTTTCATATAAATGTAGCAGATTAAGCAGCATTTCCATTTGTCGACCTGGTGGCAAGTTGTATACAGATGGATGAACAGGTTGAACAGGTCCTTGAGGCCGAGTGATTCTCATGAATGAGACATCACTAGGCGGAGGTGGAGGAAGAGTAGTTGTAGGCAGAGGAGGAGGTCTCATTGAAGTTGCTGAAGAAACAGTCGACAGCACAGCAGGAGGCCTCGGTATCTCGGTCAACGCCATTTGAGGAATTAAACCGAGCCTCTCATGTGACACCATCGTCGTGGTCAAAGTAAGCATCGGAGTGCTAGTAGTTAGCGGCACCGCCGAGCTTTGAGTAGTTGATTGACGAGGTGGTGGTGCACCAATAATTACACCAGCCCCAGAAGACACACGGGGCTTCTTCGGTGGTTCATCAGTAGCTCCGAACGTCCTTAAATCAGCCACATCATGATCGACATAAGCACAGATGTTGTGCTTCTTATCGAACGGTAATAGAATCATTTCGACTTGTTGAGCTTGTTGTTGTGGTTGACCTTGTGGAGGTTGTGGTTGTTGTTCTTATTCAGCCATGATTTACTGTATAAATAAAACCTAATATGAGAATAGATATCATCATATACAATCAAAAGATATGTGTAATTAATCTAGTTACGCGTATTAGACAATTTAAATTCTTTAATTAAATTAAATGAATATTAAATTTAGTTAACTAATATTTTTTTTAAATGTCATTCGTTAACAATCACACTGATTCGTTATACAAAGATAACGAATCAAGCAATTCGCTATCAAGTAAATAACTTAACGAACTAAACCTAGCAAATCACTAATTAAGTTAACGAACTAAACTCTAGTTCATTATATATTAAGCGAATCAAACTCTGATTCGTGTAATCTCTTATTCGCTAAGCTAGTTCGTGTAAAATCTTAACGAATTGGACACGAAATAGTTCCAATTCGCTAAGACTAACGAATGGTCAAATTAAGACATTTTCTTTGACTTCACAAAGTCAAGGTCAAAATTATCAAGAACAATAATAGTCAACAATTTAAACCCAGATTCAATTAGACCATAACTGTCGTCGAATCAACAAGATAATCAGCTTGTTGAGCTCAGAAACACACTCGTTAATGTAGGTGAATGAGATTAAGACTCATTACCCAAATGTGTTAATAATCAAACGAACCAACAGTGAATATCAAGAACACATAACAATAATTAACCCAGCAAACAATAATCAAATATTGATTAGAGTCCACCAAGGGTATCGGAAAGTGATTCCGATCAAAATGATATCAAAATCATACAATTATGAACATAAATTATACACAAATGAGTTTCAAAGGTTCAAAACCCTTAAACTCCTAAAACTACATAATTCAACAGTTAATTCATTGTCATTTTTGACGAAAATGATATCGCCAAGAACATTTATACCTTAGAAACTCAAATTGATCTATGAAATGTTCAAACTTAAAGATCGAAAATATCAGAGAAAATTTGAACAGTTTCTGAAAGATGAAGAAAGAAGACGAACAGTGGAATCCTATTCGTTATCTTGTCTTATATAGCAGTGCACGAACCCCTAGGCACAACTTGCACGAATCAGACGATTTGTTTAACTTAAAGTTAGCGAATTAGCCCATTCGCTAACTCAATTCGTTACCTTATGTTAGCGAATCACAATGTGATTCGTTAAATTAAAGATAGCGAATCAAGACATGATTCGTTAAATATGTATAACGAAGGGATGATTCGTTACAGAGTGCGGAAGCGAATTAGGTTAGCGAACCAGAAGCTAGTTCGCTAAAGAATCACCTAGTTCGTTAACCATACATAACGAATTGGATTTTAGCGAATTAAACCCGTTAATTTAATATTAAACTCTTTTATTTAATTTTAAATGAAATTAAATAAATGAATAAATTAAAGAAATAAATAAAAAATTAAATAAAATCAATAAGTTAAATTATCGAGAAACCCATATATCCCGACAACCTAATACGTTAAAATTGTTTCAGATTACCGAAACTTAACTTAAAAAATTATTTAAGTATATTGTATAAAGAAGACGAAAATATTTTTGATATTTTGTAAAAATTAAAGAAATAAAGAATGTCTTTACAGAAGAATATCCAATCCTCTAAAATAGACCATCTTTTTGTGTTTTTTTTAATGATTTTATCAAAAGCAGTACATATTTTTGTATTTTTGTTGAGTTTGAGCAGAGAATCATATTGACCAAATTGCCCTTCCATCACAGTTTTATATTTCAACGATATTATGACTGGCGATAAGTCGGTCATTGGTATTGTTGTCCACATAAGTCTAATAACACACATTCAAGTATTTTTGTGATATGATTAAATAGTTCAATTAAAGCACAGAATATCAGAAATTATCAGCCTCTAATCTCGGTTCAGGCGTAATTTAATTTTTGCCAAATCACCCCAACTTGACTTAAACCATTATATTGTTGATCAAAAATTTGATACCAATTGAGAAATTCTGAGCAATGCATCAAGTTTCCTTTACTGTGAGTGAGTATGCACAAGTCCATCTGTCGGCTTACATACATTGTTTCCCCTGGGGTCCGTTTCTTAATGGTATTAAGACGCACACAAGGGAGGAACAATTGTATGACTAACAGCGGATTTTGATCAAGTCAGTAGTTTAAATTGTACGAGGTACAGCGGTGATCAAATTTAATGACTTTGGGTTTGCTCTAAAAAGCAAGTGAAATATTCATGCATATGAATACCCAGATGGTTAAGCCGCATAAAGACTCACAGTGTCCAGAATCTTAACGCTTGTTATTTGCTTTATTTGATTTTTGGGTGATCAACAAATATAAGGCTTGAGTATGACTGGTTATTACATTTCTGCCATCCTCACCAAGACTTTTGCTAGAGACTAACACCCCTTTCAATTTGGCGTTTCTTTATGTTTATATCACATACTTTACTCTACTGGGTTGTTTTAAGACCTACCAATGCACCAATGCAATTAAGCACACAGTCTTTTAAGCTTACTTTTTGCTGAACTTGGGGTCAAGATAATCAATGTACTATCATGTTCCCTTTTTGCTTCAAAAACTCAAAATTTTGAGGAGAATAAAAACAAAATAAAGATAAATTTAATCGCCCCAGTTAACTTAAGTTAATAAATAAATGGCTAACCTTCAATTCACAAGTGAATCATAGGACCAAGACATGCAAGCATGCTTCATAAACTTAAATAACCGACGTAATTTTCAGCGAGAAAATAATCTAAAAATCTTTTTGGTTTTTCTCTGTACAAACTTTAAAACACAATATTTTTTGTCTTTTTCAAATTTCTTATAAACAAAGTAAACTTCACAATCTTTTTGGATTTTCGGATTTTTCTGTACAAAAACATAAATCACATTCTTTTTGGTTTTTCAAAATTTTAAAATGTTTTTGATTTTTCTAAATTTTAAAAGAAAATCATTAAAGAACAGAAATCACAATATTTTTGAGTTTTTCTTTAATTTTAATGTTTTTGGATTTTATTTATACAAACAAAAAACACATTTTTTTTCTGTATTTTCTAGATTTCTCCCCCTAAAACCTAAAACATAAAATAAGACTAAATCTATAAAAGCAATTAAAAAATATAATTATCCCAATTTTGAGGATCTCAGCAAAGGTCTTCAATCCATTTAAACCAAGCAAAAAAATAAAACGTGTTTTATTGAACGCTTTGGTAAATAGATCAGCTTTTTGAAAATCTGTGTGCACTTTCTCAAGATCAATTAATTTCTTTTCATAACAATCCCGTATAAAATGATATCGAATCTCGATATGTTTCGTTTTAGAATGTTGTACGGGATTCTTGGTGATACTTATAGCAGCAGAATTATCAATCAAGATGGGAGTAGTAAGAAACTTCAAACCGTAGTCGCGAAGATGTTGTATCCACAAAACCTGGGAACAGCAACTCGAGGCTGCAACATATTCAGCTTCGGCGGTTGAAGTAGAGACCGTTGCCTGCTTCTTACACTGCCAGGAAACAAGCCGGTTTCCTAAGAATTGACATCCTGCAGTCGTTGATTTGAAGTTGATCTTGCATCCTCCATAATCTGAGTCTGAGTAGGCGGTAAAATCGAAAGTATTATCTTTGGGGTACCATAACCCGATGTCAGGATTTCCCCGTAGATATTGTAAAATACGCTTGACCACTGCCAGGTGAGTCACTCGGGGACTAGCTTGGTACCTAGCACACACACAAACAGCAAACATTATGTCGGGTCGAGAAGCAGTTAAATACATTAGAGAACCAATCATAGCGCGATAAAGGGTCGGATCAACAGTATCCTCCAATTCATCCGGTGATAAATTGTGACCCACTGGAAGAGGAGTTGAAGGGATTTTTCCGGCAGTTATCTTGAATCGGCTCAAGACATCGTTCACATATTTAGACTGATGAATGAAGATTCCCTTATCAGATTGATGAACCTGCAGCCCTAAAAAGAAATTCATCTCTCCCATCGAGCTCATTTCGAACTTGGTTTGCATGGACTTCTCGAATTCCTTACATAAAGTGTCGTTTGTAGACCCAAATATAATATCATCAACATAAATCTGGACTAGAAGAAGATCATCACCAACAGTTTTATGAAATAAAGTGCAGTCAACAGTTCCTCGTTTGAAGCCATTATCAGTCAGATGGTTGGCGAGCGTGCCATACCAAGCTCTCGGGGCTTGATGTAGACCATACAGGGCCTTGTTTAAACGGTAAACACGGTCTGGATAATCAGGATCTTCAAAACCAGGTGGTTGTTGAACAAACACTTCCTCATGTAGTTCACCATTGAGAAATGCACTTTTAACATCCATTTGATAGACCTTGATATTCTTGTAAGCAGCATAAGCCAGGAAGATTCGAATCGACTCTAATCTTGCAACTGGAGCATATACCTCAGTATAATCAATACCCTCTTGCTGATAAAAACCTTGCACCACTAGACGTGCTTTGTTTCTGACAATCACCCCTCGATCATCCTTTTTACATTTAAATACCCACTTAGTCGGAATAGCTTTCTTGACTCTAGCAGGCTTGTCTATTAAATCCCAGACACCCAATCGTGCAAACTGCTGTAATTCCTCTTGCATAGCTTCTACCCAAGAAGGATCATCAAGTGCCTTACGAGCTGTCGTTGGCTCAACTTGAGATAGAAAGCAATTGAATTTAGCAATATTCACAATTCCCGAATAGTGTAAATTAGTGTAAGCACACAATACGTTATTGTCGCTTGATGAAGCAACTTGATGATGTGTTCGAACGCCCACATCAAGTTTGCCATTGATATTGTCCTGTGGATGATATCCATGAATCCGAAGAGTAGTATTTTCAGGAACAACAACATTATCAAATAAATTAGTGTAATGTTCACCCAACTCGGGAGATGAAGCATTATCACTATCAAGATCAATAACTTGAATCTCAGCTTGATCACCATCGGAAGAAGTAGAAGCACTATCAATAACAACTGGAGGAACAACTTGGGAGTCTTCAGTTGGAGTACCTGGTTGAACTTCGACTGCATTTGAAATTGAAGAACTTGGAATGTTCAAATGTTCTTCAACGTATGCTCTAACCAGGTCTTCATCGATGTGTTCAGCTGAAGAAGTAAAAGAATTAAATAAACTATCATAATCAAACATCCAGTCTGGACCTTTCCCTTGAGAAGGAGTTGTGTACTTTTGACAGTCCACATGGTACCATTCTTCAACACAGCCAGATGTAAAATTAAATACTCTTTTCTTTGGAGACGCATATCCCAAGAAATATCCTTCGATAGCCTTTTCATCAAATTTACCCGATTCCTTCTTCAACATTGTACACGGACACCCAAATGGTTCCGGGTACTTTAAATTAGGTTTTCTGTTATTTAATATTTCATAGCTTGTCTTCTTGAGTCGTTTTACTATTAGAACCCGATTAACTGAATAACAAGCTGTGTTCACTGCTTCATTCCAAAATTGAATAGGAAGCTTTGAATCAGCAAGCATTGTACGTGCAGCTTCAATCAGAGTTCTATTTTTCCTTTCAGCAACACCGTTTTGTTGTGGTATATAAGGTGCACTATACTCTCGGTGAATTCCCTTTAGAATACAAAAGAAATCCAAAATAGTGTTTTTGAATTCAATACCATTATCACTTCGGATTCTCCTCACCTTTTGTTTATACAGTGATTCTATCTTAGTAATAAGGTTTTGTACCAAAACAGGTGTTTGATCTTTTGAACTCATAAATAACACCCATGAATATCTTGAATAATCATCTGTCACTACCAGACAATACCAGTCTCCAGAAATACTCGCACGATTCACTGGACCAAACAAATCCATATGAAGTCGTTCAAGCGGAGTATTAATGGAATTCAATAACTTAGAAGGATGTGTCTTCTTCTTCTGCTTGCCCTTTTTGCATGCAACACAGTGATCAGATAACTTAAAGTTCTTTAACGAAACACCCTCAACTAAATTATTTGCCATTAAATAATTCATCTTTCTAACATGAATGTGACCCATTCTTCGATGCCATAAAATCGAGTCTTTCTCAGTTGCTTTCGAGACAAAACATGTTTCGATCGATGTTGATATCTTAGAACTCATGTTTAAGACATAAATATTATTTGATCGTGGTGATCGCATGACAACCATGTCCTCGGGAATAATAAAACCCGGTTTCCAGATAAGACACTCTTTGTCAGTAAATATTGTAGTGTACTTTTTATCACAAATCTGTGATACACTCAATAAGTTATGATCAACCTTATCACAGTAATTTACTTTTTCAAATGTAATATGACCATTTGAAACATCACCCTCTTGTGTGATCATGCCCCTAGAATTCCCAGCAAACGCTACATAACCTCCTTGAATATTTCTTACGTTGGTTAATAGGTCGAGATTTCCAGTGATATGACGAGAACATCCGCTATCCATGATCCAGTTTTCACCAGAAATGGTCTTGGATGAACCCTACACATAAACAAAAGTGATTAGTTCAAAAAGGCAGCCCAGGCCTCAGTCTTGGGCACCTTTTGGTTTTCTCTTTGATCATTAACTTTAACAGTTTTCAATTGTTGTTCAGTCACTTATGAATAAGTTACCGGCTTCTTAGACTTTCGTCTTAAATAAGCTGCCTGAACAATGTTTGAATTCCTGTTTTGACATATAGGTTCAGTTGGAATGAATTTTGGTTTCACTTGACCGTGTGTCTCATTGATATGCAACACCTTCCGAGGATTCACATTAGAGAATAAAATATGAGTATCATCAGCATATGACACAGGTCGTTTCAGAATCTCCTTAACCACTAGAATTGGTTTAGATTTGTCCTTGATAAAAGGATGAAGATTTTGAAAGTTCTGTTGATTACAATTCTTCACAACATGACCTTGTTGACCGCATAAAAAACACGTTCGTATGTCCACATGATGATGCTTAGAAGAAATTGGAATAGATGGTTGATGATGACTCACATTTTTAGTCATGCTCTTAGCAAACTCATCAGATAATTCAGATTTCTTCTTTAAATAAAAATCTAAATTAGAACTGTTTAAAAAACTTTTTAGTGTATCTGTTCCAGTTGACTTAACGAAGTTAATCTTCTTATCTTGTTTTAAAAATTGTTTTGCTTTAGTCAATGGATCAGATTGAACTGATGTTTTTGTTTAAGCATACACACGTTCAAGTTCTTGAATTTTTGAAGTTTCATTGACAAAAACACTCTCAATTAGCTCAGGCTTAATGATACTAATTGGAATATCTTTTTCAGTGAACATTGTGTCCATTCCTTTTAACTTAAAAACTCTAGCAACAGATGGCTTAGAACTAGAAGGATTAATGAAACGCATTAAATCCTCATCAGAAATTTTTGGTTTAACTGACTTCTTTGCCTTCATAGAGTTCACTTTCTTTGAATTTTCCTTTTGCTCTTGAGGTTTTGTGTGAACCATACACTGCTTCCTCAAATTCGTGAGGTTCGCACAGAATATGATTAGAACTAGGAATGTTCTTATTCTTGTGTATAATCTCTGGTTCAAACACATCCTCGATAATGACCTCGTCATTGTGTTCAACAAACACCTTTTTGCTTTGGACATGAGATTTTTGAGGAGCAACTTGGGGTTTAACAATTTCAGGTTTAACCATTTTAGGTTTCTCAGAAATCACATATTCCTTTTGAATCAAATCCTCTTCTTTTTTTTGCAAAAGGATTAATTTTATAATCATTATGAAAAGGTGGTGGAATTTCAACAAAACCAATACCTTTCTTAGAATCTTTTTGTTTTCCAGAAACTTCAATAATTTCATTCAACAAAAATGAAGAATTTCGAAATTTACCCAACTTGTTCTTTAACTCAAGAACCTCATTCTCAAGCTCAGATATCTTAGAACGATGTTTCAAGATTTCCTGAAACTTTTGGTCATTAATAGTCATTTTCACAGATAACTCGGCTTTGAGATCATGATTACTTGTCGACAATGCTTCAATCTTTTCTCGAGATTTCATTTGAGACTCAAGAGATTGTCGATAAGTGTCCTTAAGAGAAGCAATTTCTCTTATAAGATTATCATTTTGATTTTTCAAAGCATCTAACTTAGAGTTGTTAGATTCACAGTCAACACATGATGCTTTAACAAATGAAGTAGAAGAAATAGAATTACTAACCTCATTGATCTTAGCCATGCAAGCAAACATTGATTCAGAAGTCTTGTCGAAAGAGTCGTCAGAATCTGATCCAGAATCATTATCTGAAGACATCACACTACCAGTAGCATCTTGACAATCTCCATGTAACCCAAACATAGCTAAATTTGCTTGAACATCATTGCATAGTAGCCGTTGTGACCAATCAGTTCCGTCTGCTAACATTGCTTGTGTTGTAGAAGAAGATGGTTTCTTTTCAGCATCACTTCCTCGTGGTGAAGAAACATTTTGACTTTGACCACGAGGTCCAGTGTATTCTTTTCTTGGTTGTCACATTCCTTCACGAAATGCCCGAATTCTTGACAATTATAACACTTCACCTTTAATTTGTCAAAACCCAACTTCTTGTTTAACGCTGGAAGATCTTTTCCAGTTCTCTGCATGAATCTTTTAACTTTACGAACGATCATAGCCATATTCCATTTCAAATCCATGATCTCTAGATCATCTGGATCTATCTGATCATAATCCTCATCAGTTAACTCACTTGTGGCAATTTTACTACTCACCAAGTTTTCATATGAAGACATAAATGCCGTCAGAAAAGCAAAGTTTTGCTCAGCATCCTTCATATTCACACTAGGTGGTGTAGCAAATGGATTGGTACTAGTAGAACTTCCAGAACCACCTGAATTACCAACAGAGTAGAAACAAACTTTTGGATCATTAAATATAGCAGATTCTTTTTCACTTGCGGCATGAGTAAGAAAAGCAGTGATTGGTGAGATTGTTGAACTGAGAGGCATACTTCCACCATAGAAAGCCGGATCTTGATTTTCTTTGGAAGATTTTTGACATTTAAGATCATATTCTCTAGCTTCGATCTTTTGTAGAAATTCAAGTGCTGTCAAGTCTTCATTCAGAAAATAATCATTTTCTTTCAAAACCATGAGAAATGTTGAGTAGGAACTAGGAAGTACACTCTTGATAGTGTCAATTTTATCTCTTTCAGAAATTTCCATTTTCATTTTATCCATTTCAGCAATTAAGTGACTAAATCTTGTAGTCATCTCTTCAACTGTTTCTCCTTTCAATAAATTAAAGTTTCGAAATTGAAACTTGAGCATCACTTTCTTACTCTCAGCTGTGTTTCCCATGCTTCTCATACGCAGATGTTGAAACAAAGATGCACATCTCTTGATACTTCCAACTTGATGAAAAATATTCTCTGGTAAAGCCATAGTCAAAGTAGAATATGCTTTTATCTCGATTTCTAAAGCTTTCTTCTCTTCTTGTGAGTATTGAGAGACAGCTTTAGGAGTATACCCAATAGTATCATCACCAATCATTGGTGCAACATATACCTCATCAAGACAATATGAGCAGTCAGGATGAACCGAACCCAAATGTGCACGAAACCGAGGTTCCCATTTGGCAAAGTCACTGAACTTCATCAATCTTGGACATTTAGAATGTGAACCTATCTCGGTATCAAGTTGCAACATCTGTTGCATCAACATATTTTGAGATGCCAATGCATACATACCAGCCATATTTGAAAATAAACAAATAATGAAATCTCTTAACGAATCAGTGAACAACAATAACGAATTGGAACAGTTGTAGCGAACTGTGAACAGTGTAGCGAATTGAGTCTTAACGAATGAGGTGAGTGTGTTAGCGAATCAAAAGTCAACCTAGCGAGTCAACTTAACGAATCACAAATAAAATTAACGAATCACAAATACAGTTAACGAATCACCCAAATGGCGAAACAGATAACGAATGTGATGAAGGTTTAACGAATCACAAGTCAACTTAACGAATTGACCAAACGAATTGACCAAGTCAACTTAACGAATTGATCACACGAATTGACCAAGTCAACTTAACGAATTGCTAAGGAGTGCTTAGCGAATTAAAATAATGAATCAGCTACAGTTGATAGCGAATCAACACTATAGCGAATTATACTATAACGAATCAGGTTGTTACAACCGTTTGTAACAAACTTGATTCCTTTCTGCCACGTGGCAAAAAGTTGTTAGAGCACAAATTCCAAGACAAACACGTGTCAAACGAATCAGTTATCTAGTTAACGAACTAGATGACACGAATTGATTAACTCACACGAATAAGTTAGCGAACTGATAGCGAATCAAGTTAAAAACATAACGAATCGCCTGGAACTTTATAGTGAATCGCATGCATCTTCAAATCTTCAAACATTCAATATGTTTTTCCAGATTTATGAAGATCAAACCCAGTTCAAACCCAGAAACTTATCAATGCCAGATCCGTAATACACCCTCAATTGTCAACCAAATCTAACACATAATATACCAAATTCTTCGTAATCACAATGCGAATTCAACTCAACACATCTCGTAACCGATTATCACAATACACGAACCAATTTCAACCAAAACTAATCCCTTTTTTTCGAACTTAAACCGAAAACACAATAAACATCCCAAATCCAATCCACAATCCAATTTCACTTAATTGAATCTTATCAATACCTTAACCAAACCAAATTCACTCTAATCCATCCAAAATCAATCCAAATCAACAACAAATTAAATCAAACTCGAACACAAACAGAAAACTCAATAATAATAACAATTAGTACACCAAATCAAGCGTAAAGAGCACCGAAAGCTCTAATACCACTTGTTTGATCCCGCACTTTAACAATAACCAACAATCAATAACGATTAACACAGATCTCAGATCTGTCAGTTATTATATTATAGATCTATCTCATAATCTACCTTGATTCGGTGTTATACGTATGTATATATATTAAATAAGTTTAACGTGAAGCTTGAGAGAGAGTATAGACTTTAAACTTTTCTGAATAATATTAATTTCTCTCAAAACTTCCACTTTTACAAGTGAACAGTGGTTCACTATTTATAGAAGACGATCTGGTTCGCTAACATCCCCTAGCGAACCAGCATCCCCTTCGTTAAATAAATTAACTTAACGAACCGCCCCCTGATTCGTTAACATCCCCTAACGAATCAGGAGGGAATACATTATAATGTCCTAGTTCGCTAACATTCCTAGCGAACTAGACATAACCTTAACGAACTAGTCTTAGTTCGCTAACATTCCTAGCGAACTAGACTTAAACTTTAACGAATTAGACAAATAAACATTTAATATTACATTTAAATATCAAATAAACATTAATGATAATTACAAAGACTCTAGACGCAAAACCGTGCACTAACAATTAGCACATAATTTAGAAGTTGAAGTACTAACCTCATTTTGCTTAGCCATATAAGCAGACATGGTTGAGTCACTGATTTTTGCCATACACGCAAAAGTGGTTGGAAGCTTTTCACTTGAATCATCTGAATCAGACTCAGTATCAGCATCCGAAGATAGTTCACTTCCACTCACATCTTGAAAATTCTCAGGAAATCCAAACATTGACATATTTGCTTGATTGTTATTGCACAGCAATCTTTGTGACCAATTGTAGGTCCCCCGGGGCGTCGCTGATCGATACGAGATCCGCACGAGGTCTAGGAGTGCGGAATCCTCCTAGACTCGTTTATTGGTGTAAAGATGAAGAACAACAAACACGTACACGAACAAATACACGAACAAATACAAGAACGGGATAAACAAATCTGCAGATTCTTATATAATAATCATTAAAACACGTTACATACCGTAACAGAAACACGTCCGACCCGAGGTGAGCTCTACCTCGGGTCGTCTCTCACGACACTTCCTCTCTTTTACTCTCTAGACAAATGAACTATAACACAATACACTTATTTTCTGGATACAAAACCTAAACAAGACACACATATATATAGACAAAACATCTTCTCGGGCTTGGGCTTGGGCCAGTAGGCGAAGTTGTTCATAACTTCGCCTATGGCGAAGTTGTGATAACTTCGCCTAAGGCAGAAGTTGTTACAACTTCGCCGTTGGCGAAGTTGTTCTAACTTCGCCTAAGGCGAAGTTGTGCTAACTTCGCCTGTGACGTTCCGCTGGTCTGAATTGCATAGCGACGGTCACAAAATGCACCAACAGTCTCCCCTTTGACCGTTGCTCTCAATTCTAACAAACACAAAAGATCATCTGTTACAAAACATGCACCAACACCAATCATCCCCATCCAAATTAGACAACATTGCTTGGCCTCCAGAAGATGACGGTTTTGTTCCATAAAATTTTCCCGTATCACTTCCACTTTTACCAGATGAATTCTGATCTTGCTTTCTGGGACCAGTGTACTCCTTCTTTGGCTTATCACATTCTTTTGCAAAATTCCCAAACTCTTGACAATTGTTGCACTTAGACCTTTAATTTATCAAGCCCCAATTTCTTGTTCAAAGATGGAAGATCTTTACCCGTTCTCTGCATAAACTTTTTCACTTTCCTGACTATCATAGCCATATTCCACTTTAGGTCCATAAGTTCAAGATCATCAGGATCAATTTAATCATAATCTTCATCGGTTAAATCACTCGTTGCAATCTTGCTACTAACGAAATTCTCATATGAAGTCATGAAGGCAGATAAGAAAGCAAAATTTTGTTCGGCCTCCCTCATGTTCACATTTGGTTGTGATGAAAATTGATTTGACGGTGATGAATTCCCAGATCCTCCAGAAAAACCAGATGATCCAGTATTTCCAGCTGTGTAGAAACAAGCTCGTGGATCACTATAGATAGTTGTTGCATTATCGCTTGCATTTTGTGTTAGATATGCAGTGATAGGAGAAATGGTTGAACTTAATGGCATACTCTCACCATAAAATGCAAGATCTTGACTATCTTTTGAAGACTTTTGACGTTTAAGATTGTATTCTCGTGCCTCGATCTTTTGCATAAATTCCGATGCCGTCAAATCTTCATTGATGAAATAGTTATTCTCTTTCAGAACCATCAAGAAAGTTGAGTAGGAACTCGGTAATGCACTTTTAAAGGTATCAATTTTATCAATCTCAGAAGTTTCCAATCTCATCTTATCCATCTCAGCTATCAAATGATTAAATCTTGTTGTCATTTCTTCAACAGTCTCACCCTTAAGTAGGTTAAAGTTTCTAAATTGAAACTTAAGCATAACCTTTTTGCTTTCAGCGGTGTTACCCATACTTCTCATACGAATATGTTGGAATAATGAGGCACAAATCTTTATACTCCTTACTTGGTGAAAGATGTTTTCAGGTAAAGCCATAGTAAGAGTAGAATAAGCCTTTGTTTCAATTTCCAATGCTTTCTTCTCTTCAACTGAGTATTGTGAGATAGCTTTAGGTGTAAAACCCATAGTCTCATCCCCAATCATTGGAACGGTGTAAACCTCATCCAAGCAATACGAACAATCAGGGTGAACTGACCCTAGATGAGCACGGAAACGAGGTTCCCATTTAGCAAAATCACTAAATTCATCAAACGTGGACACTTTGAATGTGAACCGATCTCGATATCCAGTTGTAAAATTTGTTGTATTAACATATTTTGGGAAGCTAGTGCATGCATACCAGTCATGTTTGCTAAATGACAAAGTTCTCAAACTCTAAGGGTTAAAATTGAAAATTATCTTAACGAACTGTGAACAGTAGTAACGAACTACGAACAATAATTGACGAATCACACCTTAACGAAGTTAAGATTGATCAGGTAACGAATCAGATATGATTTTAACGAATTGGTCCACGAATTAATTAACGAAACAGAATGGTTTCCTTTAACGAATCACAAAATGTAAGTTTAGCGACTTAAGTAACGAATCGGCTACAGTTGATGACGAATCAACCAATAGCGAATTAGGTAGTTACAACGGTTGTAACAAACCTCTGACAAAAAATGCCACGTGGCAAAAGTTGATATAAAACAGTTACCGAGGTAAGACACGTGTCACACGAACTAGTTGACACGAATTAGAATACGTAGCGAATTGGTTCACGAATCTGCTGATAATCTTAACGAATTAGTCAAAAGGTTAATGAATTACGCTGAAAGGTTAACGAATCAAGATGAATCTTCAAATCTTCAAACCTTCAAACTCATATTTTCCAGATTTCTGGAAAACGTATGAACACAAACCCAGAAACCAAATCTGTATTACCTACACTATACTTAACCAAATCACTCAATCAAACTACCAAAACACTCGTAACCTCTTGGCGAATCCAATACAACTCATTCCGTTATCAATAACCAATTAACTCGCATCCGATCTAACCAAAACCAATCCCCTGTTTTCAGCTTAAAACAGATCCAATCCAATAACCACACCAATCCAAACCAAAACTCAATTCCAGTTCACTACAATTTCCCAATACCTTAACACACTCAAATCCAATCCAAACAATCCATTACTTATCCAATTAAAACTCAATTCGATCCAAAATCAAACTGAACAGAAACTTAACACAAACACTATCAATTCTCAATCTAATAAAATCAATTAACATCCAAATCAAGCGTAAAAGCGCACCGAAAGCTTTGATACCACTTGTTTGAACTCGGTAATCCGATACACAGATCACAGATCTGGTATATATATGATTAACCTTTTAATTAGGATCTAGTTCATTGTTACTCTTAACTGTATGTTGTATATATGATATATTAGTTGTATGTATATATGTGTATAATATTAATACTTAGCTTGAAGCTTGAGAGTGAATCTGGACAGCAATTCGATAATATAACTCAAAACTTAACTTAAACAGTGGACTAAAGCCACTATAAATAGAAGATGGATCTAGTTCGTTACACATTCCGTAACGAACTAGCATCCACTTCGTTACAAACACTTAAAAGAAATAACCTTAACGAATCACCCCCTGATTCGTTAAACATACTTAACGACTCAGGAGGGATATTAACTTAAGTCTAGTTCGTTAAACATCCTTAACGAACTAGATGCTAATGTAACGAACTACATTAATAACTTAATATTTTATTACATAAATAAAACGACAAATACATAAACGATATATACAAAGACTCGAGACGCAAAACCGTGTACTAACATAAACAATTCACTAACAATGTTGAAAAATGGGATTACCCCACGATGAAGTACCAATTGCTTGTTTAATAGATGGGTATTGTAGGGAAGGGGATTTGAAGAAAGCAAGGGAAAATTTCGACTCTTTTCCCTCGTCCGGGCTGTCCCTGGACCTAGTCACCTACAATACTCTTATCAAGGGGTATTTGATGAACTCGTTTGCTACGGAGGGCCTAGAAATATATCACCAAATGGTGGGAAAATGCGTCAAACAAAATGATGCAATCTATACAATGCTTATCAAAGGCATGCTTTATTGGTTTTTGACTTACATTGATAGAAATTTCTTCTTCTTTTGCACATTAACTTTGCATTATAGAAATTTCTTCTTCTTTTGCTTATTTTCGACTCTTTGCCCTCGCCCGGGCTGTCCCCGGACCTAGTCACCTACAATACTCTTATCAAGGGGTATTTAATGAACTCGTTTGCTACGGAGGGCCTAGAATTATATCACCAAATGGTGAGAAAAGGCGTCGAACAAAATGATGCAATCTATACAATGCTTATCAAAGGCATGCTTTATTGGTTTTTGACTTACATTGATAGAAATTTCTTCCTCTTTTGCATGTTAAATTTGCATTATAAAAATTCTTCTTCTTTTGCTTATTTTGTTTTTTGTTTTCTATCAACTATTTTCAGTGTTGATATTTTGAACATTGGTTTTGACTTACATTAATAAGATCTATAAGTATTTAATATAATAGGTCTTAGTTATACATATTAATTCACAATAGAGATTAAAACGAGTCGACCGAGCCTGAACACTCCTAAGCCTAGACTTGGTTGAGTTAAGAGAACACGAGTTCGAACTCTATTTCTAACAATAACTTTTATGTAATTTGCTTGCATTTCAGGAGTAATGCTATTTGATAACATGTATTTTGATTTTGTTTAAAAAATTAGGAGATGAAGATAATGTTCAAATTCAAACATGCCAAGATGATTATGAGAAAGCTTACCGGCAGAGACGCGAAGATGGCTTTCCATCTTGTTAGTTCCACTTATATGTCCAAGACAGCCAAGGCAAATAAAAAGTTTGAAGAAATGACGAAAAGTAGCCGCATCCCACCGGGGGTAAAGAAGGTGTTCAAGCCCATTAGTTGGCTATAAACATTGCTTGCCAAAAATTTGGTGGGATCCACAACCGGTTGAGAAATAACAAATGGGGTAGCGGAAAAAACGATGCTGACATCCAACGAAAAGCGTTCACAAAATATCGAGGTTCTGGGGGGTGCGGCATTTAAGTTTTTAAGTTCTTGGGAGCATCTTCGGAAACACTCGAAATTGCTCGAATTAAACACCGTTCCGCTCGCTCGGCGATCCTACGCATCATCCCGACCGTCAAAAAGGTCTAAGACCTCGTCTTCCACAAATCCAAGCACAACCTCTCTGGCTCTTATGCTCGTTACATCGACCTCGTTAACAAAAACAAGGAAGACGAGGTTAATTTAGGGAACGACGACGTATAAGAGTTGCCCAGACCCTAGGAGACGAGGTAAAAACAAGGGTGAAATATGGAGGGTTTGTCGTCGACACGAACCAAGGAAGGGACCTATGATGACGTGGATCGACTACAAGATATGTTCAGTCATTTTGAGACCAAGAGTCTGGACTGTCACGCTATCATCCATGCTAACACCGAAGCCAATGCACGGTTTGCCGGTTCATATGCATTGCAGCAATGGAACGAGACTTCAAGTTCCATGGCTCAATCAGCGAAACTAAAGTGGTCGTAGAATTGGAAGACAAACGAACAAAAAAATGGAAAGTATACAGCTTATGACATTAGTTTTTAGTTTTAGTGTTTTTTTCTAATTGTTGTAATGTATTTTTTTTATTTTAATAGTTGTTTTCAAATTTTAATGTATTTTTATTTATTAGTTTAATTTAATGAAGTTTTGTTTGTTTATTTTAATTATAAAAAGGAATAAAAATAAAAATGATGTGGCGCTGTGATGGGGCAATATTGGGCTATAAACAACTACACCCTAAAATAAAAATCGCCCCAGCTAACGTGGCGCAACGTGTCGAATATCGCCCCTCAATGTAGTTCTTCCATTACACATAGCCTAAGTGACTAAATAGTGAATTATGATTTCTAAATTACAACTCAATTATACGAAATTAAGAATTGATTTGGTAATAATGTGGTATAGAGGAGAGGTATCAGGAGTGAAATTGCCAAGTCCATTAAATCTCTACCATGTCATGTATAATTGTTTTATTTCGTAATAAGGTATTTAGCACACAGGTTTAAAGCTAGTTTGGTAGTAAAGAATAATTATCTTATTGAAAATTTAAAAATAAAAAAAATGTAATTGAAGGGTTAATTATTATCATTAATAATTATTATTATTATGTTCTTATTATATGATCTTTTTGGTGTTCTTTTTGGTTAAGTAGGGCTTGATCATTTACTTTTAAAAGATATTTTTTTATATACATAATAAATGTTAAATAGATATATGTGTGTGTGTGAGGGAATTATTGGTGGTAAATTAATACCATGGCTAGCCAACGTTATGAGATGCTAGACTCATAAATTTAGTGTGGATGGCGAAAGATAATTCTAGATGAGTTCGGACTTAGCGGTTGTTTCATTCAGGTTGACCTAAAACATGAGACAAAATAAAGAGGGGATGGGTCGAACAAATTGACTTTAATGGCGGTTTGCTGATTGCCTAGGATGGTATGGTCTAATTAGATAGTTTGCTTGAGTATGTTGCGAGCAGCCGTGCCATAGTTAGCACTACAACATCGAGGACAAGAAAATGAATAGGCAAAGAGTTAGTGATGGTTATTTAAGGTTCTTGGGTCTCTTTAGTTTCGCGTACAACGAAACTTAAACAAATGAATTTTAATGGTTAAAGGGCATAACCAAATTGGGTAGAAAGTAAGGGAAAGGTCGTAGGCAGTTTACGCAATGGCTAAAGTTCGGGACACAGTTTATGCGTGTATAGTCATGGAATCTTCAAACACTAGTATAATTACTCCACGTCAAAGAAAGTACAATCCCAACACTCAATATAAAGTAAATTAAGATTAAAAAAAGTTACCGTATTCCGAGACCACCAATTCCAACATAGCGAGTAAGAATCACCATGGTATCTTATAACAAAAGTGCCTTCCACATGAACGTCTGTCATGATGTCAGAACATAGATGGGTTGCAATGTTGATCCAAACACTTTTACTGCAAGTGGTTGCAACAATAAAAAAGAGAGTTATCAATCAAAAACAGACCTCGCATAGAGAAACAATGAATTTTGGGTAAATTAAAAAGTGAAAGTTGTAATATATATCTAGTTATATAGATGCTTTTTAAGGTTTACCCATTTTGCATGTTTGTTCACATGTTTTCTAAAATGACAAGAATGATTTAAATAGTTTTTTTAATGGTAACATTAGTGCTCCCTAGCATGGATGAGTGTTAAGTTTTTCAGTTAAATGTATGTGGAAAGACATAGGCTCCCGTTCATATAAAAAAGAAAAACGAATATATATATTAACAAAATAGAAATTTCCACTTTTATAAAAAGAAAATAATAATATTAACAAACAAAAACGTTTTTTTATATCTTTTTAAACAAGTGTTGAACTTGCTCAGGGATGTTTCTAGCAGATGATGGGGCTGCGCGTTCATGGAGGTGACCTCCTGACTGAAATCGATCGTTTACTAGGGAAGAAGAGGGAGATAAGTTCTGAAAATTAAAGACAGTGTGATGGATGGTGGTGGCAAAACAACAGTGGTGTGATGGAGATGGTGGTTCTAATGAGTGGTCATATAATACGCTATTTAAATCATACTATGTCATTTTAGAAACTTTGGGACCAACATACAATATGAGTACATCTCAGGAAGCATACATGTAATGGACTTTCAAACTATAATTACTAAAACACATATAAATCAGACATTTTATAATGTAATGCAACCTCCATACTATTTATCAAACGGAAATTTTAAGTTATTTACGTATGTTCAAAAAGAAAGAGATGCACTCTTAATTTAAGTTATATGTAAATTGGCAAAGCCAGAACCTTTTTCCTATAAGTCACCTTTTCTTGGTGCTCGGATATCTAATAACATATAATTAGAATTTTAGGGATGGGTCGGGGTTAGTTTTTCAATAATTTATTTCAAGAAGCTTGAAGAATCAATTTCAAAGGACCCATTTATTCAAACCATAAATTTTAGAACAAAGGACCTAACAGAAATATATCAATTTCAAGAGTAGAAATCACATAACAAAATACCTTTCCCAGGTTAGGAGAAATACAAGAGAGGAAACAGCCACAATCTGTTAAAAAATTTCAAATGAAGAAGCTAGGTTAGCTTAATTTTGTTTTATACCAGAGCTTGAAAGCGATGGATCAAGGGTCTCCAGCGAGATATCCGGGATCTTTCATGAGTACAACAGGAATATATGGAAAGAAAAGACAAATTGGTTATATCTCAACATCAGGGAAAGTATGAAATACGGAATTAGTTACTCTAACCAAATATTAGTTGTGTTGTTAGGGGTGTATGTTGTTCTAGTCCATCTCCTTGCTAGACTAGTTATTAGTTTAATTTCTAATTAAATTTGCCCTTAAAAAAAGTTATTCTAAGCAGATCCAAACCCAATACTACATTGGTATAAAGATTTCATTTTTTTTCACTTATAATAGGGAATTAGTTATATTAAGTGAATTCGAACCCAATATGAAGACCCAAAAACCGTGAAGGGTAATGAGACATGTAATTAGGTATACGGCTAGTGTTAAAAAGTTTTATGGGTACGAAACAGTTATCATATTAGTGTACTCGGTTGATTATCCGAAACATGCATACCCATTTATTCAAACCATACTAATAAAAAAAATTATAATTTTCTTTTACTTGGAAAATAAAATAACTTAATCAATACTTTTTTTTCTTTTTTCTAATTTTCTTAAGTAATAAACCTTTGTAATAATCCCTAACTTGTGGTCTAGTGGTATGAGATATTGGGTTAACTAGTAGAGATCCAAACTCGATTCATACGTGTGTCACTTTAGGTGAATATATAGACAATAAAGGGTTTGAACTATGCCTTATGAGGTTGTCAGTTTGAATCCTGAGCTCACCCGGGTTTTCGTCCTATAGCATGTTACGCTAGAGAATTCTGCTTTTGTGGTGGCACAACGATTGCAAATGGCCATCAACGGTATTGGTTTTCCGGGGGAATGCCCAAGCCATACTCTGATGCCA
This sequence comes from Bidens hawaiensis, assembly GCF_021521415.1. Lineage (NCBI taxonomy): Eukaryota > Viridiplantae > Streptophyta > Magnoliopsida > Asterales > Asteraceae > Bidens > Bidens hawaiensis. The sequence goes on from NW_027491042.1 coordinate 5,565,172, forward strand.
ACGTGAACACAGTTAAGACAACATATTATGGTCGGTGTAGGGCAATGAGGCTCTCCAAATTTGAAGAGTGTGGTAGCCTGACACACAAGAAAGTCGTTCTAATAAAAATAAATATTTTTAATAGTTTCTAGTAGTAACAAAATATATTTTAATACATATGAGGATGTCAAAATAATAAATGTAAGAGTTAAATAATTACAAGTATTAAAACTGTAGGTACAATCATTTAAAACCATCAAAACCTTTCAACGAGGGTTGTTATCTAGCCGAGCTGAGTTAGGGCGAGCTCAAGCTGGAGCTCAGACTTAAACAAGCTGACATGAGCTCGACTCGTTAACTATATCGAGCTGAAAAATAAGCTCGAGCTGAGCTCGTTGATTTTTTTATTTTTCTTTTTTTATTTACAAATATTGATACATAATAGACAAAAATATAAATTTAACAATCAATGTATATATATATAAATTAAAAACTAATATCAATTCACATGAATCGTAAATGCATGAATGTGATGTACCAAAAAATCCGGTTCCTAATGGAATAGGTAACAAAGCTACCTTGTCGCCCACTGCTACTAAATCAACCCCCCCCCCCCCCAAAAAAAAAAAAGTTAAACAGGTGCCCTCTTATTTTATTACTAGATGTTCCATTAGTAACATTGACTGATTAGCTAGTTGGTGAGGTAATAGCTTACCAAGGCGATGATCAGTAGCTGGTCCGAGAGGATGATCAGCCACACTGGGACTGAGACACGGCCCAGACTCCTACGGGAGGCTAGATCCATTGTGGTCTTTAAATTATATAATAATGGAAACAACAACCCTAGTCGCCATCTTTATATCTGGTTTACAAGCTTCTTCCAAAGCATACGGCTAAGAAGTTACAACATTATATTTTAGTTTTATTTTTTTTATAATGTTTTAAAGCTTAAGTGACTTATATATGGATTACTTTTACTTTTGTCTTATTTTGGTATGCTATTATAATTATATATTAAAATTTACGGTAACCTAAACGAATCAACAAGTCGAGCCAAGAGCCGTGTTTAAAAATTGAGCTGAGCTGAGGCGGCTCATTTATATTCGAACTCTTTTTGAGTCGGTCTTTTTTCGATCTATTTTCGAGCGATCCGCGAGCACAAACTTTTTGAACATCCCACTTTAAATATTGGAGTGACCGAATAAAAGTTAGCAAGGAAGGTGACCGATTAAAGGTGCAAAGAAAATATCATCCATGTGACATGGGAGTTTATAAGAGAAATAGAAATACGGTAGTCATGTTAATTTTTGGTGTAGTTGGATTTTAGACACGAAATTCTAAATTAGTGACTGGTATTTGGTAATATGGCATTATGATAGAGCACAAGATATGCAATGAGCAAAAAAAGTCGACCTAGGCCTTTATAAAAGAAGTTCCCACAATCCACCTCACAAACCAGAGTTAGAAGATTATAAGTGATCATCACATTTGTAAGTATTGTTCACCCTAATTCTAGTTGTTGAGCTTTATAAGTGGTTTTACGAGCTTTTTCGATAAAAGGGTTTTTAAACTCATACGTAGTCTTGAATCTCTATATTGGACACTTTTAATGGTACTTGTGATATTTCGGCTTGGGATGCATTTTATTTGGCAGTTTTTTCGGTGTTAAATACCATTGGATGAGTTACTTTTTATTGACATTAGAAGCATATTACATTATGACAAGGTAGTGTTTCAAAGTTTAATAAATCTTCCACTTATTTGATGGGTTGTTAGTAGTTTTGAAAACACTCACCAAATCAAGGTTGTAAAGGTCTAACAAACCTTCAAGAGCTGCTACAGATTTTGAAACATAAATCTGATCTCTTTGTTGCCTGAATTACATCATATTGAACGGCAAGGAATCGAACGAGGAAAACTTGCCGCTCAATGTTCGAAAAACATCTACCTACACTATTAAAAGAAAATCATTAATATGCATGTCATTCAACTAGAGTAGCCAACTAGGATGCAGCTAATACTATTATCATTTAGACTACTTCCATTCACAACCTACCCAACCAAACTATTTGTTAAAAAAAAATAATTTCCCTCTTTTCCATCTATACAACCCAACCAAACACAAAATTTTCACTCTCATTCATAACACAACCAAACAAATTTAAAATTCAATAACAATATTGTATAATATATGTTATTATTACAAAAATATAAAACATTAAAATTAAATCATATATTCTAAAATCTAACGGAGTGAAAAAGTTTGCATCATACTAAACATTCAAATAAAGTATGTGTATTGAGATTTTTTAATGAATATTGGTATCCTTTTAAGTATGTTTATGAGAATAAGTTTTGTTTGAAAAAAAAAATATTCCTTCGATTATAAGTGGTGGATTAATCCATATAAAATTAAATAAATGAACATAGTTGGTCGCCCAACTTTAAATCCATCTCACCCGATTCACCTTTTCTTTTTAATTCCAACTCAGTTATATAACCGATCGACCAAGAAAATATGCTCTCGATGGCACTCGATGGCAGTAGTCTTATAGAATTACTAATAAAGTTACCAATGCAGTTTTAAATGTTATATTAATTGAGATATTTAGATATTTATGAATTATAAAATTATATTTATAATATTTATATTTTATGAATCTATAAGGCATATTATTATGTATATTATTAAATTTAACTATTTTTTGTATTTTTTTTAACCACCCGTATATTATACAGACTATATCCTAGTTTAGAAGTAAAAAAGAACGAACAAAGGAGGAGCATATACAAGTTTGACTCATTTATTGTAGCATATTTCGTGGGTGGATCTTAAATTGTTTCCGTATGTTATTGTTATAATAAATATGGTGAATCTTGAGTTTATACGCAAAGAGATAGTGACTCACGATCACTTGCTATACACAAACGTGTTATGCTAATTATTTTTTTCTTGAACAATGGCGTATTTAGACAAAGTGTCATGCATATTCATAGCACATGTATATATCTATACCTCAGACAGAACTACAAGCGTTCATTGTTAGTTTGACTCTCGAGAATGCAGCCACTTACACCGTTGTAGGAGGAAAGCGGTATGGCTCGTAAAAGTCACTGCCTTGTTTGTTGTTGACAAGATGTGAATGGGAAAATCAGGTAACCATCTTGGACGTGAAGAAAGAGTATTGATCGGAAAATGACGGAAATTAAGTTTATTTATCAGCTAGAAATTAAACATGTAATTCTCATATATGTAGTCCCCAATCTTCCTTAATCGCTTGATCACCAAGGAAGTGGGCTTATTGGAGTCCCCAATCTTCCTTAATCGCTTTAATGGATGTCCGGGCTCTTCTTCCTCTTCTTCCTGATGAAAAGAACCACCAGTAGAAGGCTTGTCAGTAGCATTCCTTTTCTTTTTCTCAACCTTATCAACTTCAACCTCAGCCTCCATCTCAGTCTTTTCGTCATCCAATTCATCAATATCCACTAGCTCTTCACTCTATTAATCATCACCTGACACTTCACCAGCAGGTTCGGTCTCAGCAAAAGCACCAAACTTTTCTCCAGTACCTACTCCCTTGTATTTGTAGCCTCTTCCTGTTGTACTTAACATATTGCCAATGGTCTGTTTCACCATTTTTGCGTGGTGAGGCTCCAGTGGTGGCAACGCAACACCATCTGCATTGACTTCAACTTCATACACTGGTTTTAGTACCTCAAGCATCAAATCATTTAGTAATAACTGCACGGATCTTGGATACATCATCCAAGAACTATCAGACGAGGCATTGGCATGCATGAACAAGAAGATTGAGTCTAGAGTAGTTGAGCTGCTCCTTGTTGATCAAGCATGCCATCACACCCACCCAATCTGTTTTCAAGTTGTCGAACCCTCTTCTGAGATCAGATAAACAGTGGACAACCATATGGAAAAGATATCTTCAGTACGAAGGAAGATGCCTCTTCTAAAATAATTTCCACTTGGTGTCATAGCCCATCCTATCAGCCATAGGCTGTACACTTTTCTTGAACTTCTTAAACATGTGGTATGCAACATCTTTGATGTTCAATACTCGTCTAATGTCAGCCTCAGTTATGGCTAACTTCTTCCCGACAACCTAACTTGTGATGACATCCTTAGTCTTCTTTAAATTCCTCCAAAATCCCTCAATCCAGCATGTGTGAATCTTGGGATTTGCTTTAGTTTCATCAGCCGGAGGAGATTCTCTAAAAACTTTCATCACAGAAATAAACAGCTTATTTTTCTTCTTCTTTGGAAGATCAAGAGGATAATATAGATTATGTTGTTGCAAAATATCATCAAACAAAATCATTTGTACTAATCTTAAAAGAGAAAACAAAATTTTAAAATCTAAAAAAAATAAGACAAAAAAACAAAGCTAAAATAGAAAATTAAGAACATAACAAAAATAAAAGAAACTGAAATTTAAAAAAATTGAAAAGTATAAACGAGTCGCATGGGAAACGAATCGCATCGCACTGTGAATCCAGTCACATAGAAAAACTAAATCGCATATGGAACGAATCAAATAGCCTAGCAAAAATAAATCGCATCGAATGGTCATCCAATCGCATCACATGGATAAAGTGATGCGACTCAGTTGTCCATGCAATTCAACTTATATGCGATGCGAGTCAAATTTTGTGAGCCAATTCTTTTTGCGATGCGATTCAGATTATGCGTGTGATTCCAAAAATCAAGATTTATCCAAAACTTCAATTACTTGTAGATCTGGGTTCGTCTATATGCGAGTCGTATTTCTGTACATCTTTTTCACACAAACACCGATGATAAAAACACCAATCGGACATATAACAGTCCGAAAGCCATCCAAAGCATGTCATTGCGGCATCGATGGTGTGGCACCTACTGTGACAGTGAGCCTAAATCATGGGGTCTCGCTTGTTTAATTTAAATTCTATAGAGTGCCGATTATATGTTTCGAGGCGTATGGATCGATCCTAGGATATTATTATTTTCTGGTGGATGGTCTGTATGTATACTCACACACCATCACACATAAGTTCCAGGCTAGCTACCCAGTCCCTTCTGTTCTGTTATATTACATATTGCGCTCAATGGGTATTTCGTATAATATGATAAAATTATTTAATTCTGTTAAATAACTATATTTGTTCTATTTTTATTATCCGCTCGTGGCATTTTGCTTCCTCGCATTTCTTTCTTTTTAGCAGTTTATCAGGGATGAAGGGACTTTGTGAAGAGAAATAAATAAAAAGAATGGAAGCATACTATTAATGTTTAATAATTTATGAAATAAATCGCTAGAAAATAATTTTGTAATAAAGTTAAGTTGTTATATGAAAATATGTCTTGTGTATTTGATTATGTAATACTAACACATCAGCCAAACTGAGGTGTTATAGTTAATTCTGTTAAATAACTATATATGTTCTATCTTTTATTATCCTCTCTTAGTATTTTGCTTCCACACATTTCTTTCTTTTCACATATTATCATAGATAAAGGGACTTTATAAAGAGAGAGAAATAAATTATATGAAAGCATACTTTTAATATTTAATAATGTATGAAAAACAAGTAAGTGATATTACACCATTTGTGATTAAAAAGAAAAACAAGCCCCCCTCCCATGTGATTAAAAACCCTCAAAATAACACTACTGGTACTTTAAAAAAAATTCCGACGATGATGATGGTGGTGTAGGGTTTCGGTGGTGATCAGTCAAAATTATTTATTAAAACCCGGTTCAATAAATATGACAAATAAGTATTAATCCAATTAATTCATATATGCGCAGCGGAAAAGTAAACGAGTAATCAACACCAAAATTAAATCCGACAGGATCCGGTTACATACGATACGAGCGTGGTATAAATATAACAATTAATCTATCTAACTACAGATGAGATAAATATACTTATGCGGTTAATAACTAACCATTCGAGACACCGAGGTACAACAAACTAGCGCTACGTGACGAACCGAACAAGAGCGGGTGCGACGGACGGCGCATGGCAAGCGCGGACAGCGGTTGCGACAAGCGGCGTGCATGGCTGGTGCGGCGGCAGCAGGTCGCGACAGTGGCAGACACGGTGGCTGCATTCGACTTGACTGCGGCGGTGACCGGTGGTCGCTCGAAACGGCAGCGGTGGCCGGTGGCTTGAATTGCGGCCTACAACTCTTGTTTTGTTGTTGCCGTGAGTACGAGACAGGTGACTGGATTATGGAGATAAGCTCCATGCTGTTCTCCCATATTGTTGGAGTAGGCTTTGGTGTTTTGTTGTTAATTAAAAACCAAAGAGAACTCACGAGGGCCGGCTTCCTTTTCTTCCAAAACATACAATAAGGAAAATTAGGGTTACATCTTTATTATTATGATTATGATAATATATAATCATAATAAGATACAACCGGCCCTCAAAGTCAAACTCGATCAAACTCTCGTTTAAAGCCCGAATCATTTTATTTAGCTAGTAATAAACATAATATTTATATTTAGTATAAATAATAAATTCGTTTTATGTTCGTTATTACCGGTTAAGCGAGTTAAGCGAATTTAATGTTCGTTGCCCAAGGTGCAACTCTTACGGGTCATAACTCGGTCGGTCGCGTTAATTTAATCGGACCGCTCCATATTTTCCAACAGTCTCCCACTTGGACGGATTTCGATTAATATCTTAAACGCAGACAACCAGCGGTGCTCTAGCTACACATGGTTGCCCCCAACAAGTTATGACTCTTTAAAGTCATTAACTAAAACATCTTGGAATACACTATTGCAAGACAATGGGCTTATGGTAATCGTTGTCATTTATCCTTTCCGTATAAGACATCAATTGAACAATGAGACATGGATGAAATTCAATCTCATATGGTGTTCAATCATTATCGTTCTCGATCAAGAGTCAAAGTGGTCCAATCAAACACACAGTAAGTTTGGGTAAGGCCTTACACTTCACCAGTTTGAATCAACAAGGGCGCCATGATGTCTAACTGTTACAGATAATGTAAGAGTACAGAATCTCATCTTGACTACATACAACTCCCACTGAACTTCAGAACTACTCCCAACCAATGCCTTTATGACTGGCAGTTACGCGACAACTGTTGACACTGATCAAAGAATATTCTTTGGTAAACGAAAGTTCTAGTATATATCTCAGGTCAAAGGATACTAAATGAGTATACCAATATCAAAGCATCTTATGACTAAGATCCATTAAGATGATTTGATGCGAGTTACATCCAACGTCATTCATAATGATGTCTGTGAGTTTGGAAGTCAACTCCTTGAGTCCAAAGTCAGAATAGTCTTAATTTAAAGTCGTTCCCACGAGTCTGGCCGATTACGGATAATTTAGAATCCAAGATTCATGGATTAAACGTATTAAAATCGAACACAGTTATAAGACTCAGTTTTTGCATTTAACCAGTAAATAAAAAGTGAATTCAAAAGTATAACTGTTTAAACGTTCGTTCATCCAAATACTATATCAAAACATATAAGTAGCTAATCTAAGACCGATAGCATCCATGTGATGGTCATGCTTGTCCTGAGTCATCGACTTAGTAAACGGGTCTACTAGGTTTTGATCTGTGTTTACTTTTCTTATTATAATGTCTTCTCGTTCCAGTATTTCTCATATATAGTGGAACTTACTTATAAATGTGCTTGGCACTGTGATGAGATCTGGGCTCTTTGGCTTGAGCAATGGCTCCTGTGTTATCACAGATTACGTCGATCGGTTTCTGAAAATTGGAACCAGGTCGAGGTTGGCTATGAATTTCTTTATCCAAGCAGATTATGAGCGAGAAACATCTCGGTCACTCTGGAAGTTAGCTTCAGTGTAACACCTTACAGTGAGCTTCTCTTTCACTCCTCCAAACACTAAGAACATATATTTGGTTCTTCTCAAGTACCTTAGAATGTTCTTAATTATAGTCCAATAGGGAACACCAGGACTTTGCTGATAACGGTTGGTCATGTTTAAAGTATACGAGACGTCAGGTCTAGTGCACAACATAGTGTGCATAATATAAACAGTCGCTGAAGCATATGGAATTGCTTGCATGTGCTTAGTTTCAATGTCCGTTGTCGGAGATTGTGATTTGTTCAATACGGTTCCTTTAGCAATGGGAACAGCTCCTTTCTTGGAGTTATCCATTGAGAAGTGTGTCATGACTTTGTCTATGTATGTGCTTTGACTTAGCCCTAGAAGTCGTTTAGACCTATCTCAGTAGATCTGGATTCCTAGAATATAAGCAGCTTCACCAAGATCTTTCATTGCGAAACAAGATCACAACCAATGCTTAACTTCCTTAAGTATAGGAATGTTGTTTCCAACGATCAGTATGTCATCCATATACAAGATGAGAAATGATATAGTGCTCCTACTAGCTTTTCAATAAACACACGGCTCATCTTCATTCTTGACAAAACCAAACTCTTTGATTTTCTAATCAAAATGAAGATTCCATCCGCGAGATGCTTGTTTAAGTTCATAAATGGACTTGTTCAGTTTGCACACTTTGATCGATTTGATCATAGCAATGGGCAAGAAGGTTTCATCAAAGTCAACGCCTTGAGTTTGAGTAAAACTTTTCGCAACTAGCCATGCTTTAAAGGTGCGTACATTTCCATGCATGTCAGTGTTTTTCTTGAAAACATATTTGCTCCCTACCGCATGAACTTCGGGGTAGGTCAACCAAGTTTCAGACTTGATTGTCATACATAGATTGCATCTCGGCGTTCATGGCTTCTTGCCATTTCTTAGATTCCGGATCTAAGACAACAGATTTGTAGTTAGTAGGTTCGTCATTTGACTCGGCTACTAATAAGACCTCGGGACCATCTAAATGCATATGTATTTAGAATTTGGTACGCGAGTCCTACTACTTCTACGAACGCTCGTGTTTATGTCTGATGTATCAGCAACAACATCTTGTTGATCAGACGCTCCAACTTCCTCAGCGGTTGTTTGTGGTTCTTGAATTTCTTCAAGATCGACAATATTATTTCCAGTTCCTTGATCGAGAATTTCTTTCTCGAGGAAGTGGCCCTTCCTTTTGATAGAAATCAAATTTGTATCAGGGTGGAAGAAATAATATTCGCTTTGGTTATTAGTACTCGACGAAAACAACTTTTACGCTGTAACATCCTAAAATTTTAATGATGAATAAAGGAAGTTATGTTTAGTGATTTCGCGTAATTAATTAATATCGGGTAAGGAGCGGGTCTTGGACTTGGATTAATTGAGATGGGTTAAATGAGAATGGGATTTCAGGGATATAAATACCCCCAAAATCCCAAAATATCTTCATTTTTACCATACTCTCTAACACTTCCAAAACACGCACACCACACACCTCAACCGCCGCCGGCCGGAAGAGAGAGGCGAGATCCGAGAGTGTGAGAGAGAGAGACTAGTTGTGATTAAGCAAATAAACAAGACCCAAACAAGCTCAAAAAGGTATGATTCTTGATCTTTGAAGTTTAAAGATCCGAGCTTTTAGTGTATAAACGACCGAAAATGGTCGGGAAGCGTAGTGGGTGATGTTGAACCGTAACAAGGGTGTTAAAATCGCTCGAAATGTTGGACAGAAACCGAAACTGCGGTTATCTGGGCAACTTCGCCTTCATCTGGGCAACTTCGCCTTCAAAGCGATGAACTTCGCCTGCAAGCCAAGTTCGCCTGATGAACTTCGCCTGCAAGCTAAGTTCGCCTGATGGCAACTTCGCCTAAAGCTAAGTTCGCCTGATGACAACTTCGCCTAGAGCTAAGTTCGCCTGAGGCTTAACTTCGCCTAAAGCTAAGTTCGGCTGATGACAACTTCGCCTAAAGCTAAGTTCGCCTAAGGTTTAACTTCGCCTAAAGCTAAGTTCCCCTAAGGTTTAACTTCGCCTAAAGCTAAGTTCGCCTAAGGTTTAACTTCGCCTAAAGCCAAGTTCGATTAGAAAATAAATTAAAAACCTAATGAAAAATGTGTTAAGACAGTTAATGGAAATAAAATTTTTCCAAGCTGACCTGGCAGCTCGACCCCAGCCAGGGGCTCTGCCCCTTGGACCCTGCTAGGGGCTGCCGCCCCTAGACCCCGCTGCCCCCGGACCCCCGTTCGTTGTGGGTCATATAAAGATCGAAATACATTATGAGAAGTGATAGTTAATTGATACGTATACTTGTTATACAGTCAGCCGTGCACAACTGAAGAAAGGGATTACGATTAACGGTGAACGTAACCGTGTTCAGGTGAGTTTCTAGCCCCATTTATGTGTTACGTTTTCGGGGCTGTGTGCATACTCAATATGTTTGTTAATACACTTATCCTAAGAGATAAGTGTATGCCTTATGTGGATAATGTGAAATGTATGAATGATTGCTTGATGGTACGTGAACGATCTTCGGATATTGCACGTACTGTCAGGTTGTAACGCTATGTATAAGGTAAGTATGTTATGTATGTTTATGTGTATGAACATGATAGAGATAATAGAAGAAAGAAATGATAATGTATGGTTGTATGGTTACGAAAAGGGTACCGAGCCCTAATAATACTCGAGGTATGATGTATGGTTGTATGGTAACGAAGAGGGAATCGAACCCTACTAATATTCGAGAACTAGGGAACCGAACCCTACTAATATTCGAGGAAAGAGGGAAACCGAGCCCTAATAATACTCGTGGAAAGAGGGAAACCGAGCCCTAATAATACTCGAGGAAGGAGGGTACCGAGCCCTAATAATACTCGAGGAAGGAGGGTACCGAGCCCTAATAATACTCGAGGAAGGAGGGTACCGAGCCCTAATAATACTCGAGGAATGTAGGGCGTAATGCTCTTTATAACGTAAGATATGAAGGTAAGTTAATACAAAAGAAAGAATGAAAGTATGAAAGAATATAAGTTTATGTGTATTGTATAGTGTATGATTAACTAGAACTCACTCAGCGTAGCTGACTTTTAGTATGCACGCAGGTGAGTAGGATGAGGCAGCTCGCTTGAGGAGACACGTGGCATTGAACAAGAGTCTGGCGTTTGAAGACTTATAATGTTTTGATTTTAATGCTTTAATGTTGAAAGACAAAGGATGTTTTGAGACAAGTTATGAATTATGTAATGTTTTATGAAAGTTTTATATTCCGCGTAAATGTGTTAATTAACTCTGATATTTAGAACTATGTTTATGAGTAAATCTAAGTAGGGCTACCGGTAACGGGGCCTTACATACGCCGCGGGGATTGAGGTTGTCATCAGAATCATTGGTGACATATGCTTCGCATCCCCATACTCTAAGGACAGACAAACTGGGTTACGCCCATGCCATATCTCATATGGGGTTTTGTTAACCCTTTTATTTGGATCCAGATTGAAAATGCAGGCAGTGGTCATAAGGGCAAAGCTCCAAAAGGAGTGAGGCAAGTTAGTTCTACACATCATCGATCGGACCAAGTTTAGCAAGGTTCGATTTCTCCTCTCGCTCAAGCCATTATGTTGGGGTGTGCCAGGTGGAGTGAGTCGTGAAACAATAACACACTCTTTTAGATGATGTATTAATTCCAAGCTAAGAGATTCTCCATGTCGATCAAATCGAGGTGTTTTAATCATTTTACGGTATTCTACTTCGTTTGAAGACTTTGAACTTTTCAAAAGTTTTAAGATTGTGTTTCATAAGAAAGACATAGGCATATTTACCAATATTAAAACGAAGTATTTTTCTTGATTTCTAGACATGCATCTGAAAGGGTTGCAGACATCAGTATGTATGAGTCCTAGCAGATCATTTGCTCGTTCACTTTTATGAGTGAAGAAGTCTTTGGCGAGTTTGTCAACTGAGCAAGACTTGTATTCGTCAAAAGAGTCCGGTCCTGTGATTCAAAAATACCTTCGGATTGGAGTCTCTTAACTCGTGCCTTGCTCATTAGACCAAGTCGACAATGCCATAGAAATGTATCATTGATGCCAGATCTGATACGTTTAGAAAGATTATATATGTTATTGTTTGTTTGAACATCAATATCATAAATACAGTTTCTAGGTTGAGCCTCAAAATAAAATGAGATTAGTCAAGTAGGCGAAAATAGAAATACAATTAAAAGCGTACTTAAATCCTTGTTCAAAAAGAAACGAAACGAACAGTTATCCAAGGTAACTATAAGGCCAGATTGACCATGCAAAATGATATGTGCCAGTTTCAAGAACTGGGACTTTCTTCTCATCATAAACCATGAATTGCATGTTGCCTTGTTTCAGTTTCTTCCATTTTCATGTTCATGCAAGACATTCATGATGTGGTAACCACATCCGGTATCAAGTACCCATGTGTTGTCAAAATCAGTGAAAAGTCTAATAACAAAAATAGAAATCCCTTAAGAGGAGCATTCTCCAATGACCCTCTTATCTCAGCTTGGCCAGGTTCTTGGGCAGTTACATTTCAGTGCCCCACCTTGTTGCACTCAAAGCACTGGCGTTCTTCATGATGCGGCAGTGGTGGTTTTGCAACTTCTTGTTAGTGTTGGTGGCAGACGTGGCAGCAACAGTAACCTTTTTCTTACCTTTGCTGTTCTTTTTCTTACCTTTGCTGCTATAACCCGTTTTCTTGGGGTTGGGCTTCTTAACACCCATAGATTTGACCACACAAACTTGATTAGTTTTATTTGGAATATTCATCACTGTCATCGCCAGACATTCATAATGAAATTCTTCATGAACTAGTCGTAAGAACTGGGGAGAGAGTTCAAGATGAAATCCGCTACCATTTCATCCGGTAGGGGACAACCAAATTTAGTCAATGTACCATTTTTCTTAAGCGCATGAGCACTGACATAGTGCTTATTTGCCATCTTGAGAACTATTCTTAGATTGCGGTGCTATTCGAGAAAGATGGTGGCATTCAGCGTTTCTTTCTCAAGTACATGCTTGAGAGTAAATGAGGAGTTATTATCAGTTGACATCTGTTTAATAAGCAAAATTAATTTTAATTAGTATTTTCGATGTTTTAATTCCATTATTAATGACCCAATTAACATTAATAAAATAGGAACTTGAGAATCTGGCTTCCAGTTAGTAATGGCAGCTGTAGCACACAACATTAGTAAGTGGTTAGGCAGACTGACAACGATTGCCAATTGTGAATAAATCACAACTCTCGGTTATGAGGCCTATTAAGACAACTACAATTGCCTAAGCTGATACGTTTAGCCTCATCTATGCCCACTTTAGTCTTCAGACAGCTGTAGCATGTAACAGAAGAGTAAAGTAATAGTCACCCTAGTATAGTCACGTGTGAAAGGGTCAGATGTGTCAACGAAACCCTTTCACATTGAAGAGATAGGCTAGAAAACAAGTGCTGTGCTGTAGCTCCAAACACTTGAAATTTCGCAGTATGCCTCAAGTGTGGCTTATAGTAGGATGGCATAGACTATTGATTTTAAAATTGGAATTAATTTTAGAATTTATCAAATAGAGTAAAAGTCCAGTTTTACTGTATTAATCGGGACAACTTGATGAACCCTTTCATCTCTCAGGACTCTTAGTTTTAACAACCTATTAAAACTAAGTTTGTCGCGATACATATAACCAATTTTAGATTTTGGTGGAAGTTGGGATGATCATCTGCACCTGGCAGAGTTCTCCTATAACAACAGTTACCATTCAAGTATTGGTATGCCACCGTTTGAGATGCTTTACGGTAGACGATGTAGAACCCCGGTGTGTTGGGGTGAGATTGGTCAGAAAGAAATGGGAAGCCTAGAAGTGGTTCAAGAAACGTCTTCAAAGTTCGATCAGATCAAAGCAAGAATGAAAGCCGCTCAAGACAGACAAAAGTCTTATGCAGATAAGCGGCGACGACCAATTGAGTTTAACGTTGGTGACAATGTGATGCTTAAGGTCTCGCCTTGGAAAGGAATTATCCGTTTTAGGAAAAGAGGAAAGTTGAGTCCGAGGTACATTGGACCGTTCAAGATTGTAGGTCGTGTGGGTGAAGTAGCTTATAAACTGGATTTACCCGATGAGTTAGAAGGAATTCATTCAACCTTCCATGTTTCTCATCTGAGGAAGTGTCTAGCTGATGACACGTCTCACGTGCCATTAATGGACATTGAGGTTGATGAACAATTGAACTACATCGAGCAACCGATAGAGATCGTTGATCGCAAGGAGAAGCAGCTTCGTCACAAGATTATACCCTTGGTAAAAGTGATATGGAAACACCGCAAGGGATCAGATGCTACTTGGGAAGCCGAGGATGAAATGCGCAAGTTTTACCCTAGTTTGTTTATGTAATAGTTAGGTTTCGGGGACGAAACCTCTTTAAGGAGGGGAGACTTGTAACATCCTAAAATTTTAATGATTAATAAAGGAAGTTATGTTTAGTGATTTCGCGTAATTAATTAATATCGGGTAAGGAGCGGGTCTTGGACTTGGATTAATTGAGATGGGTTAAATGAGAATGGGATTTCAGGGATATAAATACCCCCAAAATCCCAAAATATCTTCATTTTTACCATACTCTCTAACACTTCCAAAACACGCACACCACACACCTCAACCGCCGGCGGCCGGAAGAGAGAGGCGAGATCCGAGAGTGTGAGAGAGAGAGACTAGTTGTGATTAAGCAAATAAACAAGACCCAAACAAGCTCAAAAAGGTATGATTCTTGATCTTTGAAGTTTAAAGATCCTAGCTTTTAGTGTATAAACGACCGAAAATGGTCGGAAAGCGTAGTGGGTGATGTTGAACCGTAACAAGGGTGTTAAAATCGCTCGAAATGTTGGACAGAAACCGAAACTGCGGTTATCTGGGCAACTTCGCCTTCATCTGGGCAACTTCGCCTTCAAAGCGATGAACTTCGCCTGCAAGCCAAGTTCGCCTGATGAACTTCGCCTGCAAGCTAAGTTCGCCTGATGGCAACTTCGCCTAAAGCTAAGTTCGCCTGATGACAACTTCGCCTAGAGCTAAGTTCGCCTGAGGCTTAACTTCGCCTAAAGCTAAGTTCGGCTGATGACAACTTCGCCTAAAGCTAAGTTCGCCTAAGGTTTAACTTCGCCTAAAGCTAAGTTCGCCTAAGGTTTAACTTCGCCTAAAGCTAAGTTCGCCTAAGGTTTAACTTCGCCTAAAGCCAAGTTCGATTAGAAAATAAATTAAAAACCTAATGAAAAATGTGTTAAGACAGTTAATGGAAATAAAATTTTTCCAAGCTGACCTGGCAGCTCGACCCCAGCTAGGGGCTCTGCCCCTTGGACCCTGCTAGGGGCTGCCGCCCCTAGACCCCGCTGCCAGGGGCGCTGCCCCCGGACCCCCGTTCGTTGTGGGTCATATAAAGATCGAAATACATTATGAGAAGTGATAGTTAATTGATACGTATACTTGTTATACAGTCAGCCGTGCACAACTGAAGAAAGGGATTACGATTAACGGTGAACGTAACCGTGTTCAGGTGAGTTTCTAGCCCCATTTATGTGTTACGTTTTCGGGGCTGTGTGCATACTCAATATGTTTGTTAATACACTTATCCTAAGAGATAAGTGTATGCCTTATGTGGATAATGTGAAATGTATGAATGATTGCTTGATGGTACGTGAACGATCTTCGGATATTGCACGTACTGTCAGGTTGTAACGCTATGTATAAGGTAAGTATGTTATGTATGTTTATGTGTATGAACATGATAGAGATAATAGAAGAAAGAAATGATAATGTATGGTTGTATGGTTACGAAAAGGGTACCGAGCCCTAATAATACTCGAGGTATGATGTATGGTTGTATGGTAACGAAGAGGGAATCGAACCCTACTAATATTCGAGAACTAGGGAACCGAACCCTACTAATATTCGAGGAAAGAGGGAAACCGAGCCCTAATAATACTCATGGAAAGAGGGAAACCGAGCCCTAATAATACTCGAGGAAGGAGGGTACCGAGCCCTAATAATACTCGAGGAAGGAGGGTACCGAGCCCTAATAATACTCGAGGAAGGAGGGTACCGAGCCCTAATAATACTCGAGGAATGTAGGGCGTAATGCTCTTTATAACGTAAGATATGAAGGTAAGTTAATACAAAAGAAAGAATGAAAGTATGAAAGAATATAAGTTTATGTGTATTGTATAGTATATGATTAACTAGAACTCACTCAGCGTAGCTGACTTTTAGTATGCACGCAGGTGAGTAGGATGAGGCAGCTCGCTTGAGGAGACACGTGGCATTGAACAAGAGTCTGGCGTCTGAAGACTTATGATGTTTTGATTTTAATGCTTTAATGTTGAAAGACAAAGGATGTTTTGAGACAAGTTATGAATTATGTAATGTTTTATGAAAGTTTTATATTCCGCGTAAATGTTTTAATTAACTCTGATATTTAGAACTGTGTTTATGAGTAAATCCAACACGAAAGTAGGGCTACCGGTAACGGGGCCTTACAAGTTGGTATCAGAGCAAAGTTCGAGAGATTTAAGCATCCTACATGTTTAGACTCGAACAGAGTATGGGATATAAGTAAGAAAAGAAAGAAGATGCCAGTTCAAGAATGCCATGTGTCGCTCAAGCAAGATCAGTAAAGGTAAGGTGTATGATTAAATGATATATGTTAATGAAGGAAAGATATGTGAACGGCAGGGATAGGAATAATTGATTGTTTAATTTGACAAACTGCTTAAGTAGAACCAGCACAAATAGACTCATAAAGGGAAGTGTATAGGACACGGAAAGTAACGTGATCAGCTAATCACAACTGGCCACTGTTATTACCTGTTAGCCTTACTATCCTTGTACTAAATAGTTCCTTGAGTGATGATGTTTGTGTTTTCCCTTAGAATACAATGGCTGGAGCTGGAGACATTGTTGGAGCTGGAGGTCGCACTGGACGACGTGGCAGGCCTCGTCGTGTCCAGCAACCTTCTGTTGAGACAGCTTCCAACACCGAAGCTGAAGGAAGCGCAGCTGGAAGAAACCCGGAAAACAATGAAGGAGTTCAACTGGATCCCGCCATTCAAGCAGCTATTGTTCAAGCTGTGGCCACTGCTGTGAAGAATATTACCCCGGGAAGGTCTGCTGGAAGCCGTGAAAGAACTGTTGAAGGGGCCGGTGGTAATGGTAGAAAGGATGACGAGAGGGAAAGGGGTGACTCAAGTGAGGTAAGGTCTGTGAAAGATGATGATAGGAAGAGGGGCTGAGGTGGTTGCAACTATAAGTCCTTCAAAGGTTGTGACCCGCCTAAGCTGACTGGTTTAGGAGACGCAATCGCTACTCTTCAGTGGATAACCGCCATGGATAAGGTTATCCGCATTAGCGAGTGCCGTCCCGATCAAGCGGTAGGTTATGCTACTCAATCATTCGAGGATGAGGCTATGTATTGGTGGGAGAGTGTGGAGCAGAGGAAGACCCGTGAAGAGATCAAGGAGATGAAATGGGACGATCTGAAGGAGTTAGTGATGATGAAGTTTTGTGCTGACGCCGAGGTTGAAAGGGCGGAGATGAAGTTCCTAAACTTGAAAGCTGGGACAATGACACATCGTAAGTACACCACCGAGTTCAATCGAATGTCTAGGTTGGTGCCCGATATGGTCAACACTGAGGCTAAAAGGATCAAGTGTTACGTGAGGGGATTACCACAGAGAGTCCGCATGTTAGTCAGGACAAGTAAACCTGCTACTTTCGATTCTGCTGTCGAACTCGCAGAAATGGTCTATGCAGACTTGACTGCGGATGATGTGGTGGTGGGAGACGAGAAGAAAGAAAAGAAATGGGTCGCTCCTACTAAACGACCCGGTACCCAGAGGTGGAACCCTAAGAGCAAGCAGCCGAGAGTTTGGGAGAACAGGTCGTGCAAGACCTGTGGCAAGGCACACAGTGGTGAGTGTAGGTGGGGAAAGGGTTCAGATACATGTCATAAGTGTGGAAAGATTCTTGCCGGAGAATGTAGATTTGGGTCGAATGTTTGCTACAAGTGTGGGAAGGCAGGTCATTATGCTCATGAGTGCAGTTCTAAGCCTGCATGCTACAAGTGTGGTAAGACAGGTCACTTTGCTAGGGAGTGTACCGAGAGTGAAGCTGGAGGTAGTGGAAGGAAAAATGCCGATCAAGCTAGGCCAAGAACTAGAGCCTACATGCTGACCCAAGAACAAGCCAAGCAGATTCCGGATGTTGTCACAGGTACGTTTCTAGTGAACGGTGTTTCCGCTACTGTATTATTTGATTCGGGCGCAAACAAAAGTTTCGTAGCCACACCATTTAGTAAACTAGCTAAAATGAAATGTTGCCGAGTGTCTGAGACTCTTATAGTAGAAACCGCTAGTGACACTTCGGTTAAAATAATGAAAATGGTTAAGGACTGTAGGATAGAATTGGAGGGACATGAGTTCCCTGTTACCTTGTACGTTATGACCTTGGGAGGGTTCGATGTGGTTTTGGGTATGGATTGGTTGTCTGATTTTGAGGCTCAGATAGTGTGTAAGAGTAGGATAATAAGGTTAAAGTCCTTGGATGGTAGTGCGGTGACGGTTTATGGTGATAAGGAAAGTTCTGGACTTAATGTCATTTCAATGATAAAAGCCGAGGGTTTGCTAAGGCGAGGGTGTTGTGCCTACCTGGCGTATGTCGTCAACGCTACGGCCGAGACGAAAGAAATGAAAGATGTTCTTATTGTGCGCGACTACCCAGAAGTATTCCCTGAGGATCTTCCGGGGTTGCCACCGGAGCGAGAGATAGAATTTCGGATAGAGTTAATACCAGGAGCCCAACCTGTCGCAAAAGCGCCTTACCGTCTAGCACCGTCCGAGATGAAAGAATTGATGTCCCAACTGCAAGAACTCCTCGACAAAGGTTTCATAAGACCAAGTGTTTCCCCGTGGGGCGCACCAGTATTGTTCGTGAAAAAGAAGGATGGAAGTATGAGAATGTGCATAGACTATCGTGAGTTGAATAAGCTTACGGTAAAGAATAGATATCCTTTGCCAAGGATTGATGATCTGTTTGACCAACTGCAAGGTTCAAGTTGGTTCTCACGAACAGATCTCAGATCAGGCTACCATCAGCTGAAGGTGAAGGAGGCAGACATCCCTAAGACAGCGTTCCGAACGCGGTATGGACACTACGAGTTCCTCGTAATGTCATTCGGTCTAACAAATGCTCCTGCAGCATTTATGGACATGATGAATAGGGTGTGTCGGCCGATGTTGGATAAGTCGGTTATCGTCTTCATTGACGATATATTGATTTATTCAAAGAACGAGTCTGACCATGCTGAGCATCTGAGAGAGGTATTGGAGACTCTGAAGAAAGAGAAGTTGTATGCCAAGTTTTCGAAGTGCGCGTTCTGGTTAAGAGAAGTGCAATTTTTAGGTCACGTGATGAATCCGGAAGGAATTACCGTGGACCCAGCTAAGATTGAAGCGATAACGAATTGGAAGACTCCGCAGACACCGACTGATATACGAAGCTTCCTAGGGTTAGCTGGCTACTATAGGAGATTCATCGAAGGTTTCTCCAAGATAGCCGCACCGCTGACCGGTATGACCCGAAAGTCGATAGTATTCAGTTGGGGAAAGTTTCAAGAAGAAGCCTTTGAAGAATTAAAGAAGAGACTCACGCAAGCTCCAATCCTTGCTCTACCCGATGGTGACGAGGATTTCGTCGTTTGTGCTGATGCCTCGCATCAAGGGTTAGGTTGCGTGTTAATGCAACGAGGGAAGGTGATAGCTTACGCGTCTAGACAGTTGAAGGTCCATGAGAGTACTTGTCCGACGCATGATTTGGAGTTAGCAGCTGTAGTGCATGCTCTTAAGATATGGAGGCATTATCTGTACGGTACTAAGTGTACTATCTATACAGATCATAAGAGTTTAAAGTACTTCTTCGAGCAGAAATAATTGAACATGAGGCAGAGAAGATGGTTAGAATTGATAAAGGATTACAACTGTGAGATTAAGTATTACCCCGGTAAAGCTAACGTGGTCGCTGATGCGCTAAGTCGTAAGAATGAGGAAGTCCTTGCAACAGTGAAGTCCTACAAGTTGATCATGAACCCAAGTCTTTTTGAAGAAATCGTCAAGGTGCAGTCGGAGGTGTTAGTAGATGAAGGGTTAGTAAAGAAAGAAAGGATTTATGGCCAGCAAGACGAGTTGATGGAAAACACTCATGGAGTTAAAACTAGGTTCGACCGTATGTGGATCCCACGCTATGGTGATCTTAGAAGTCGAATCTTAGATGAAGCTCATAAGTCAAGGTACTCAATCCATCCTGGAGCTACAAAGATGTACCAAGACTTGAAAAGAGATTACTGGTGGCCAGGAATGAAGAATGATGTAGTGGATTATGTTAGTAAGTGCTTAACTTGCTTACAAGTCAAAGCCGAGCACCAAAAGCCTTATGGGAAGATGCAACCACTAGAGATACCTGAGTGGAAATGGGAACACATCACCATGGATTTCATAACTAAGCTACCTCGTACAGCTAAGCAACATGATACCATCTGGGTGATTGTGGACCGTTTGACCAAGAGTGCTCACTTTCTGCCCATACGAGAGGCCATCTCGTCAGAAATGTTAGCAAGCTTGTTCATTAAAGAAGTTGTAACCAAGCATGGAATACCGTTGTCGATCGTGTCTGATAGAGATACACGGTTTACTTCGAGGTTTTGGAAGAAATTCCATGAAGCTATGGGGACGAGGTTGAACATCGGTACGGCGTATCATCCTCAAACTGATGGACAGTCTGAAAGGACGATCCAAACCCTTGAGGATATGCTACGTGGTTGTGTTTTAGATTTTGGTGGAAGTTGGGATGATCATCTGCACCTGGCAGAGTTCTCCTATAACAACAGTTACCATTCAAGTATTGGTATGCCACCGTTTGAGATGCTTTACGGTAGACGATGTAGAACCCCGGTGTGTTGGGGTGAGATTGGTCAGAAAGAAATGGGAAGCCTAGAAGTGGTTCAAGAAACGTCTTCAAAGTTCGATCAGATCAAAGCAAGAATGAAAGCCGCTCAAGACAGACAAAAGTCTTATGCAGATAAGCGGCGACGACCAATTGAGTATAACGTTGGTGACAATGTGATGCTTAAGGTCTCGCCTTGGAAAGGAATTATCCGTTTTAGGAAAAGAGGAAAGTTGAGTCCGAGGTACATTGGACCGTTCAAGATTGTAGGTCGTGTGGGTGAAGTAGCTTATAAACTGGATTTACCCGATGAGTTAGAAGGAATTCATTCAACCTTCCATGTTTCTCATCTGAGGAAGTGTCTAGCTGATGACACGTCTCACGTGCCATTAATGGACATTGAGGTTGATGAACAATTGAACTACATCGAGCAACCGATAGAGATCGTTGATCGCAAGGAGAAGCAGCTTCGTCACAAGATTATACCCTTGGTAAAAGTGATATGGAAACACCGCAAGGGATCAGATGCTACTTGGGAAGCCGAGGATGAAATGCGCAAGTTTTACCCTAGTTTGTTTATGTAATAGTTAGGTTTCGGGGACGAAACCTCTTTAAGGAGGGGAGACTTGTAACATCCTAAAATTTTAATGATTAATAAAGGAAGTTATGTTTAGTGATTTCGCGTAATTAATTAATATCGGGTAAGGAGCGGGTCTTGGACTTGGATTAATTGAGATGGGTTAAATGAGAATGGGATTTCAGGGATATAAATACCCCCAAAATCCCAAAATATCTTCATTTTTACCATACTCTCTAACACTTCCAAAACACGCACACCACACACCTCAACCGCCGGCGGCCGGAAGAGAGAGGCGAGATCCGAGAGTGTGAGAGAGAGAGACTAGTTGTGATTAAGCAAATAAACAAGACCCAAACAAGCTCAAAAAGGTATGATTCTTGATCTTTGAAGTTTAAAGATCCTAGCTTTTAGTGTATAAACGACCGAAAATGGTCGGAAAGCGTAGTGGGTGATGTTGAACCGTAACAAGGGTGTTAAAATCGCTCGAAATGTTGGACAGAAACCGAAACTGCGGTTATCTGGGCAACTTCGCCTTCATCTGGGCAACTTCGCCTTCAAAGCGATGAACTTCGCCTGCAAGCCAAGTTCGCCTGATGAACTTCGCCTGCAAGCTAAGTTCGCCTGATGGCAACTTCGCCTAAAGCTAAGTTCGCCTGATGACAACTTCGCCTAGAGCTAAGTTCGCCTGAGGCTTAACTTCGCCTAAAGCTAAGTTCGGCTGATGACAACTTCGCCTAAAGCTAAGTTCGCCTAAGGTTTAACTTCGCCTAAAGCTAAGTTCGCCTAAGGTTTAACTTCGCCTAAAGCTAAGTTCGCCTAAGGTTTAACTTCGCCTAAAGCCAAGTTCGATTAGAAAATAAATTAAAAACCTAATGAAAAATGTGTTAAGACAGTTAATGGAAATAAAATTTTTCCAAGCTGACCTGGCAGCTCGACCCCAGCCAGGGGCTCTGCCCCTTGGACCCTGCTAGGGGCTGCCGCCCCTAGACCCCGCTGCCCCCGGACCCCCGTTCGTTGTGGGTCATATAAAGATCGAAATACATTATGAGAAGTGATAGTTAATTGATACGTATACTTGTTATACAGTCAGCCGTGCACAACTGAAGAAAGGGATTACGATTAACGGTGAACGTAACCGTGTTCAGGTGAGTTTCTAGCCCCATTTATGTGTTACGTTTTCGGGGCTGTGTGCATACTCAATATGTTTGTTAATACACTTATCCTAAGAGATAAGTGTATGCCTTATGTGGATAATGTGAAATGTATGAATGATTGCTTGATGGTACGTGAACGATCTTCGGATATTGCACGTACTGTCAGGTTGTAACGCTATGTATAAGGTAAGTATGTTATGTATGTTTATGTGTATGAACATGATAGAGATAATAGAAGAAAGAAATGATAATGTATGGTTGTATGGTTACGAAAAGGGTACCGAGCCCTAATAATACTCGAGGTATGATGTATGGTTGTATGGTAACGAAGAGGGAATCGAACCCTACTAATATTCGAGAACTAGGGAACCGAACCCTACTAATATTCGAGGAAAGAGGGAAACCGAGCCCTAATAATACTCGTGGAAAGAGGGAAACCGAGCCCTAATAATACTCGTGGAAAGAGGGTACCGAGCCCTAATAATACTCGAGGAAGGAGGGTACCGAGCCCTAATAATACTCGAGGAAGGAGGGTACCGAGCCCTAATAATACTCGAGGAAGGAGGGTACCGAGCCCTAATAATACTCGAGGAATGTAGGGCGTAATGCTCTTTATAACGTAAGATATGAAGGTAAGTTAATACAAAAGAAAGAATGAAAGTATGAAAGAATATAAGTTTATGTGTATTGTATAGTGTATGATTAACTAGAACTCACTCAGCGTAGCTGACTTTTAGTATGCACGCAGGTGAGTAGGATGAGGCAGCTCGCTTGAGGAGACACGTGGCATTGAACAAGAGTCTGGCGTTTGAAGACTTATAATGTTTTGATTTTAATGCTTTAATGTTGAAAGACAAAGGATGTTTTGAGACAAGTTATGAATTATGTAATGTTTTATGAAAGTTTTATATTCCGCGTAAATGTGTTAATTAACTCTGATATTTAGAACTATGTTTATGAGTAAATCTAAGTAGGGCTACCGGTAACGGGGCCTTACATATGCCGCGGGGATTGAGGTTGTCATCAGAATCATTGGTGACATATGCTTCGCATCCCCATACTCTAAGGACAGACAAACTGGGTTACGCCCATGCCATATCTCATATGGGGTTTTGTTAACCCTTTTATTTGGATCCAGATTGAAAATGCAGGCAGTGGTCATAAGGGCAAAGCTCCAAAAGGAGTGAGGCAAGTTAGTTCTACACATCATCGATCGGACCAAGTTTAGCAAGGTTCGATTTCTCCTCTCGCTCAAGCCATTATGTTGGGGTGTGCCAGGTGGAGTGAGTCGTGAAACAATAACACACTCTTTTAGATGATGTATTAATTCCAAGCTAAGAGATTCTCCATGTCGATCAAATCGAGGTGTTTTAATCATTTTACGGTATTCTACTTCGTTTGAAGACTTTGAACTTTTCAAAAGTTTTAAGATTGTGTTTCATAAGAAAGACATAGGCATATTTACCAATATTAAAACGAAGTATTTTTCTTGATTTCTAGACATGCATCTGAAAGGGTTGCAGACATCAGTATGTATGAGTCCTAGCAGATCATTTGCTCGTTCACTTTTATGAGTGAAGAAGTCTTTGGCGAGTTTGTCAACTGAGCAAGACTTGTATTCGTCAAAAGAGTCCGGTCCTGTGATTCAAAAATACCTTCGGATTGGAGTCTCTTAACTCGTGCCTTGCTCATTAGACCAAGTCGACAATGCCATAGAAATGTATCATTGATGCCAGATCTGATACGTTTAGAAAGATTATATATGTTATTGTTTGTTTGAACATCAATATCATAAATACAGTTTCTAGGTTGAGCCTCAAAATAAAATGAGATTAGTCAAGTAGGCGAAAATAGAAATACAATTAAAAGCGTACTTAAATCCTTGTTCAAAAAGAAACGAAACGAACAGTTATCCAAGGTAACTATAAGGCCAGATTGACCATGCAAAATGATATGTGCCAGTTTCAAGAACTGGGACTTTCTTCTCATCATAAACCATGAATTGCATGTTGCCTTGTTTCAGTTTCTTCCATTTTCATGTTCATGCAAGACATTCATGATGTGGTAACCACATCCGGTATCAAGTACCCATGTGTTGTCAAAATCAGTGAAAAGTCTAATAACAAAAATAGAAATCCCTTAAGAGGAGCATTCTCCAATGACCCTCTTATCTCAGCTTGGCCAGGTTCTTGGGCAGTTACATTTCAGTGCCCCACCTTGTTGCACTCAAAGCACTGGCGTTCTTCATGATGCGGCAGTGGTGGTTTTGCAACTTCTTGTTAGTGTTGGTGGCAGACGTGGCAGCAACAGTAACCTTTTTCTTACCTTTGCTGTTCTTTTTCTTACCTTTGCTGCTATAACCCGTTTTCTTGGGGTTGGGCTTCTTAACACCCATAGATTTGACCACACAAACTTGATTAGTTTTATTTGGAATATTCATCACTGTCATCGCCAGACATTCATAATGAAATTCTTCATGAACTAGTCGTAAGAACTGGGGAGAGAGTTCAAGATGAAATCCGCTACCATTTCATCCGGTAGGGGACAACCAAATTTAGTCAATGTACCATTTTTCTTAAGCGCATGAGCACTGACATAGTGCTTATTTGCCATCTTGAGAACTATTCTTAGATTGCGGTGCTATTCGAGAAAGATGGTGGCATTCAGCGTTTCTTTCTCAAGTACATGCTTGAGAGTAAATGAGGAGTTATTATCAGTTGACATCTGTTTAATAAGCAAAATTAATTTTAATTAGTATTTTCGATGTTTTAATTCCATTATTAATGACCCAATTAACATTAATAAAATAGGAACTTGAGAATCTGGCTTCCAGTTAGTAATGGCAGCTGTAGCACACAACATTAGTAAGTGGTTAGGCAGACTGACAACGATTGCCAATTGTGAATAAATCACAACTCTCGGTTATGAGGCCTATTAAGACAACTACAATTGCCTAAGCTGATACGTTTAGCCTCATCTATGCCCACTTTAGTCTTCAGACAGCTGTAGCATGTAACAGAAGAGTAAAGTAATAGTCACCCTAGTATAGTCACGTGTGAAAGGGTCAGATGTGTCAACGAAACCCTTTCACATTGAAGAGATAGGCTAGAAAACAAGTGCTGTGCTGTAGCTCCAAACACTTGAAATTTCGCAGTATGCCTCAAGTGTGGCTTATAGTAGGATGGCATAGACTATTGATTTTAAAATTGGAATTAATTTTAGAATTTATCAAATAGAGTAAAAGTCCAGTTTTACTGTATTAATCGGGACAACTTGATGAACCCTTTCATCTCTCAGGACTCTTAGTTTTAACAACCTATTAAAACTAAGTTTGTCGCGATACATATAACCAATTTTAAGTTAATAGGAAATCTATCAAGTTATAAGTTTTTGAAAATTAAATTTAGTTTAATTCACAAAGATATAATTGGTTATTATTTGTTTTAAAATTTAATTTGCCAAGTTGTAAAACTCCTTTTAGAACTTGTTTTAAAATGATCGTTTTCATTATTTTAAAACTCCTTTTAAAATATATATTGGTGTGAGGTTGGTTATAATATAACAGTTATAAAGTATAAGCAACCACAAAAGCAATAAAAATATGTAAATCTATATGGCCATATATTTGTTCGATCTTGCTAGAGCCTATTAGCAAGACCGAACGGGTCACGGGGTCACAACACACAAACAACCACAAGGATGAACTTGAGTGCATCCAATCGTCGTCTTAAGCAACTCCCACTGACTTCGTGATTCCTGTTTGGCTTCCTTGGTCTTTGTCTTCGGGTCTCCGTTTATTACATTATATATAAAGAAAATAAATACAATAAAGGAAAAACCTAGCTATTACAACTTTGAACCATCAATATGGTCAAAACCAAAAACCAAAACCAAATCATCACAAGCAACCACAAAACACGGTCGGACCAGATTTGCATATTATGAAACAATCACACAATAAATCGGGCAAGCTTTTGGTCAAACAAAACAAATAAATTTTTACCAAAATATAAAGTTTCCCTATAAACAATTAGATCAGAAACTTTAAAACCAGTTAAAGTTTGTGTTCTAATTCCGGTTAAAAGACCGGTACCGACTCGCATGTTGTAACCAAGGCTCTGATACCACTGTAGGGTTTCGGTGGTGATCAGTCAAAATTATTTATTAAAACCCGGTTCAATAAATATGACAACTAAGCGAGTTAAGCGAATTTAATGTTCGGTGCCCAAGGTGTAACTCTTACAGGTCATAACTCGACCAGCTACGTTAATTTAATCGGACCGCTCCATATTTTCCAACAGGTGGCACTGTGGTTGCGAATGTGACAATGATGGTGATGCCGTTACCCCCTCTGCCGTCCACACAATTTTTAAATGACCCATTTAGACTCGTATCTATTTTGCCCAATATTGCTTTTGATCCTTACCAACCCGACCCCTTAGCTAGGCCTAATAATTCTAGTTCAATTTTTCTCACATGGATACTTTTATCTGCTTATCTCCACAATTTTGTGTCACAAATGAAATAACGAATTATGTGTAACCTTCAAAACACCATCCACAAATAACGTTTGAATAATATGTGTTCTTAAAACATGAGTCTAACCAAGCATATATATATATATATAGTTTAACCGTTATTAACTGCCATGTGTGTAATAATCTATACATCTCGATCTCTCTTGGTCCCGAGTCTCTCTCCTAACAAATCTCTTCTCCATTTTCATGTTCAAATTATTATTATTTTTATTTCCATAAAACAATCCGACAGAAACGGAACCAAATCGGAATTACGATCAAACTATTCATTCACATGCATGCATGCATGCATGCATATTATTATTAATCAACTAAATAAATTAATATAGGGTTTTCTCTTTTGATGATTTGATCGGTTGAATGGCCGTGAACGAATGGATCAACGGGTATTTAGAGGCGATTTTGAATAGTAAATCGTCGAATATAGACGAGAACAAGGAGAAATTGCGAGAACAAGGTCAATTCAATCCCACCAAATATTTTGTGGAGGAAGTGGTTACGGGAGTCGACGAGACTGATTTGCATCGGACATGGATCAAGGTCGTTGCCACGAGGAACACCAGAGAACGGAGTTCCAGACTCGAGAATATGTGTTGGAGGATATGGCATCTCACTCGCAAAAAGAGAAGATTCGAAAGGGAACAAGGGCGCATCGATGTAAGGGAGGACATGTCGGAAGACATGTCAGAATCCGAGAAAGGAGATATTGGGGATTTAGGTGACAGCCCGAATAAGACTTACCAGCAAAGTGCTTCTAACGTGGAAGCTTGGTCCGATGATAGAAAAGAGAAGAAGCTTTACATTGTGCTCATAAGGTTTTCATCACTTTTATTATTATATATATCTTTCATTTAGAAACATGAGTTAAATAACATTTATGTACTCAAACAGTTTGCACGGTTTGGTTCGTGGAGAAAATATGGAGCTTGGTCGTGATTCTGATACGGGTGGTCAGGTAGTTTAGTTATCAATAGATGTTCAAGTTATATTTGTTTAAAATGGTCTAACATGTAAAATGAAACGGGTTGGCGTGCCATAATCAAGTTGTAAATGTGTTAATGGTTGTTGAGTTGTGAAAAATGGGTTAAACGAGTCATAAACGATTTGGCAGGTCGACCTGTTTACTAAATGGGTTAAACTTATTAATCCGAACACGATCTTCTAATTAAATAGGTCAACTCGCACACAACCCATTTAACCCGTTTATTTAAACATGTATAACGGGTTAATGGGTAGTAAACTAATAATCAAGTTATAAACGTGTCAATATAGTTGCCGAGTTGTAAACAAATGGGTTAAGCGGGTTAGTCAGTCGACGTGTTTTATTAAGCGTTGATTGGTCGACATGTTTACTAAACAGGTTAACCCGAACACGACCCGTTTTTAAAAAAAATGTACTTGCTATTATTCTGATTGTTTTTTTTCCTCGTTATAATAGATCAAGTATGTTGTAGAGCTTGCTCGGGCACTGGCTAAGACGCCGGGTGTGTATAGAGTCGATCTATTCACCCGCCAGGTGTCATCACCCGAGGTAGATTGGAGCTATGGAGAGCCCACTGAGATGTTGACAGCTGGCACGGACGATCCTGATGACGACGTTGGTGAGAGCAGCGGGGCTTATATTATAAGAATACCATTCGGCCCGCGTGACAAGTACCTTAGAAAAGAATTACTTTGGAACCACATCCAAGAGTTTGTTGATGGTGCACTTGCTCCCATTCTCAACATGTCAACCGCATTGGGCGAACAAATAGGCGGGGGCAACCCCGTGTGGCCATATGTGATTCATGGTCATTATGCAGACGCAGGTGACAGTGCAGCTATTCTTTCGGGTGCACTTAATGTTCCCATGGTTTTAACCGGGCATTCGCTTGGTAGGAACAAGCTAGAACAACTTCTTAAGCAAGGCAGGCAGTCGAAAGAAGATATTAATTCGACTTATAGGATAATGAGAAGGATTGAAGCAGAAGAGCTTTCGTTAGATGCAGCTGAACTTGTGATTACAAGCACAAAACAAGAAATTGATGAGCAGTGGGGTTTGTATGATGGGTTTGATGTCAAGCTTGAGAAAGTTTTGCGGGCGCGTGTCAGACAAGGTGTTGATTGTCATGGTAGATTTATGCCGAGGATGGCGGTAATGTTCTTTTAATCTTACCAGAAAAATATGTTATCATTATAATCTTATTTGAGGTTTCATTAAGCTTCATTTGCATGTTTAACTCTATTTAACAATCTATAAAGTAGATATAAAATTAGGCAGTGCTATAAATATGATACAGAATTCATAGTTCAATAGGGGTGTGCGATGGGTTCGTTTTGAGCTCAAACAAAAATTCAGTTTTTGGTTTTTGTAAACCTGTTGACTTTGGTTTTCTCGAACAATGGGTTCAGTTCAGTTTTGGCATTTAGGCTTGAAGTTTTAGGCCAGAAAACAATTATCTAAATTAATGAATTTGGGTTGGGGCCTAAATGTTTTGGTTTTTATGGATCCAGATTGGTTATAATCCAGTTCGTTTTTTATGGTTTTCAGTATATGCAAAACTAAAACCGAACTAAAAATTTAGCTTTTGAAAAAAGCATTAAACCAAGCCACTGGTTTTAGGTTGTGTTCAGTTATGTCAGTTACTTCGGTTACATGTTTGTTATCTTGGTTAATAATAATAAAAATAATTTATTCCAGGTTATTCCTCCCGGGATGGATTTCAGTAGGGTCATCCAAGAAGCAAATGAGGCTGATGGGGACCCACCATTAACCAACACAGAAGGGTCTTCTCCAAAAACAGTGCCACCAATATGGTCAGAAGTATGTAAACATATACATGGTTTTTGTAAAATAATACATGTCATTTTTCATCTCTCTTGTGCATTTGTTTATCAGTAAAACGTTTGTTGCAGGTTATGCGGTTTCTAACAAATCCACACAAACCGATGATATTAGCATTGTCAAGACCAGATCCTAAGAAAAACATTACTACACTTTTGAAGGCTTTTGGAGAATGTCACTCTTTGAGAGGGCTTGCTAATCTTGTAAGTAGACCAGCTTGGTTTATGCGACTATATATGTATGTATTTTTGTTAACTTAACGAAAGATGTCCAAAACAGACACTTATAATGGGAGATAGAGATGATATAGACGAGATGACTGCTGGCAACGCTTGTGTGCTTACAACCGTACTGAAACTAGTGGACAAATATGATCTATATGGTCAAGTCGCGTTTCCTAAGCATCATAAGCAAAACGATGTTCCAGAAATCTACCGTCTTGCAGCCAAAACTAAGGTCTACAAGTTTTGATCATTTGTATATAATATGTACTGATGCAATCCCTTTTACTTATTTGCATATAATAAGTTGTGACTAGAACTTTGAATTATTTTTGTGACAGGGTGTTTTTATAAATCCTGCTTTGGTGGAACCTTTTGGGCTTACGTTGATTGAGGTTTGTTGTTATAGTCTTCCCGATTTGCATAATTTACCTTTTTTTTACTTTAGCACCAAAAGTTGGTATAATTTGATATGTAGGCTGCAGCTCATGGACTTCCTATGGTAGCAACTAAAAATGGTGGCCCTGTTGATATTCATAGAGTATGTTATGTTGTTCCTTTTTATATTTCAAAGTATGCATTTTATATGGTTAACACACCATTGTTCTATTTAAGGAGAGCGTTTGAATTTATGTTTTGAAATTGATTATTTCCATAATCAGTTTTAATATTTGGATAAACAAATCATGCTTCTGAGCATTTTGAAATTGATTATTTATATCACACAAGCATATTCTAAACACACATCCAAACAACCCCTTAAGTAGCATGTAAAAACCAGTGGTCATATATGTACACAATTGCAGGCACTAAACAACGGGCTACTCATCGACCCGCATGATCAACAAGGGATATCTAACGCGCTACTTAAACTACTGTCCGAGAAGACTTTATGGCAGGAGTGCCAAAAAAGTGGCTGGAAAAACATACTTATTCTCATGGCCCGAACATTGCCAGACATATCTAACACGCGTGGCATCATGTCGCATGAGACACCCCGCCTGGAAAACCGACACCCCTGCAGAAGGAATGTCAAAAGACGATTCCTTAAACGACTCACTTCGAGACGTACAAGATGCGTCATTGCTCTTATCCATAGACGGAGACCGATCGTATTCAATTAACGACTCGTCAGATGGTGGTGGAGATATTCAAGATCAAGTGACAAGAGTAATGAGCAAGATGACAAAGCCTCAATCCTCGGAAAAAGTTGGTGACATGAATAGTAATAGTACTAGTAATAATAATAAGTATCCGGTGTTAAGGAAGAGACGAAAGCTGATTGTCATAGCGGTTGATTATTATGATAGCAAAGGAGAGCCTGAAAAAGCTATGATTAATGTTATACAAGAGACGTTTAACACGATTAAAATTGATGCGCAATTCGGAAAAGGAGTAGGTTTTGCTATATCCACAGCTATGCCATTATCAGAACTAGTGGATTTCTTGAAAAAGGGAAATATTAAGGTGCATGAGTTTGATGCTATGGTGTGTAGTAGTGGAAGTGAAGTATATTATCCGTGTGCTTGTGAAGAAAATGATGAGCTCTATCCGGATCCGGATTATGCAACACATGTTGAGTACAGATGGGGTTCAGATGGTATCAAGAAAACCGCTTGGAAGTTGATGAATACGCCAGAAGATCAAGACGGAAAATCTGGGAAACCTTTAAAAGTGATTGAAGAAGATGCGAAATCTAGCAATTCACATTGTCTGTCTTTTCTGATTAAAAATGTTGAGAAGGTGTAAAACATAAGTTATAAGTTGTATAGCTGTATAATCCAACTGATTTGTGAATAACCTTTTTTATGATATTAATCTTGCAGGCAAGAAAAGTGGATGATTTAAGACAGAAGTTTAGAATGAGGGGTCTTAGGTGCCATCTTATGTATTGTAGAAACTCTACAAGAATGCAAGTGATTCCTCTCCTCGCCTCTCGAGCACAAGCGCTTAGGTAAATCATTTCACTCGCGAATGTGTAGATTTGGGTTCGTGTTTCGCCTTTAAACGGGAAACGGGCCAAATGAAAAAGACTTTAGCTCAAAGGTCAAACTGTCACATGAGTATGGGTTGAAAGTAGTATTTTTTTTATATTTAATGCATTATCTATTCAAAATTTAGAAGTTGAAAATTAACATAAACTGATCCGACTCATTTCAGTACGCATGTTAAAAGTTAAAACGACCCTTAACACAAATATGTTTTAACCAGTTGCCTAACATTTAACTTTATTTGTTATGGTCAATAGGTTTTTCTTTGTGCGTTGGAGATTAAACGTTGCCAATATGTACGTGCTCCTTGGTTAAACGGGTGACACAGATTATGAAGAACTCATATCGGGGACACACAAGACGTTGATTCTAAAAGGACTTGTTAAAACAGGTTCTGAAGGATTGCTTAGAACCAAGGGTAGCTACTACAAGGAGGATATAGTTCCTGAAGAGAGCCCTTGCGTTGCCTATATTAATTCAACTAAAGCCGAAGATATTGCAAGTGCATTAACGGGACTTTCTAAATGTGACTCATGATCATGAATATTTGATGTCAACCACTTAACTTTAACTTTTTTTCCAACCTGTTGTGGGCGCGGTAATAACATGTATCAATAGTGTCTTACGATATGAGTTTACATCGAAATTTATTTGGCTAGATGGTCGGATTTTCACTCTTGTAAGTTGCATTTCGGTTGTTAATGTATTCATTCTACAAATATGCACATGTAAATACATTACTGATCTTGAGAGATGATGATCTACAAGAACAATTTCATTGTAATTGTGAAAATAAAAAGTATTATGTGTGTCATGTTGATACATTTCTTTGTTATCTTTTTTCAAGTTATCGAAGTCGGCAAGTCGATGATAGAGTGTTTTCTCCTTTTAAGGAACCACCTTGTGTATCAAAACCGGTCAAACTAAACCGTTAATGCGCATATTTTGGAACACCAATCTTGTAATAAAACTAGTCTCATCCATAGGGGAGATAATGTCTCATAAGTAGGGGCAAATTTATGTAGTCCCACAAGGGCGGAAAAGGTAAACAAAAAAAAAATTGGAGTGAACCTTTATACAAAACTAACAAGTGGTGTAGTGGTTAAGGCTTTGGTTTGTAACAACAAGGTCCTAAGTTTGAATGCTCTCGGTTTTAACCTTTAGATAATTATATGAACTTTTAGTAATTTTGTTATTTTACTGCCGGTGAATGTTATAGGATTGAATAAATATTGTCCAAAACATCCAATACCTAAAAACTAATAAATAAATGTTAATGTGAAAGTAGTTGTCTTTATGTTATTATTGCTTATCCTTTTCCTTTTTAATATTTTTTTCTTAATAATATACCAACACCTCAGTAGTCTTGTAACTAAATTGTCATATTTGTTCATAAAGGTTGTAATATAGTTTTACAATGTTGATTATATCTTAAGACATTGGTAAAAAACTCAACCTTAATTATGTATATTTAATCATGAATAATAAACTAGGCATCAAGATCAAAGAACTAAATTGTAATAATCGTGATCTATGATGAGGAGATGATACTATGATTCATTCTAGTTATGATACCTTACCTTAATATGATGGGTGATTTTGGATAGAATAATCAAATGGTGTTTCTTAAGGAGTTTATATTTATCTCTTATGATCAATCCTAATGATTGATAATGATGATGAGTTAAGAAAACTCCTTTTATCTATATCTATATCTATATCTATACTAGACGAGTGCCCGTGCGATGCAGCGGGATATACAGACCTTAATAATCACGTAAGAGATTTTTAGGTGCTCATCGTTCCATTTAAAACCGTGTATTAAGAATTCTTGTTTTAAACTCAATTTAGTAGCGAAGTACAAATGAAACCGAAATCTAACCATTGTTAATCGTTTGTTTTTGTTGGGTTATAATTTTCAACGATTTGGTTTCAGTTTTCGATGATAAAAAACGGCTTGGCTCACGGCTTAGTTTAAAACCATCAAAACCGGACCACAAACGATTATACGTAAGATGTTATTTTTTTAACTGAAAATAAACTATGACAATATAATACTCAAATTAAAGAGAATTAAATGCTCGTTTTTATGGTGCAATTTTTTTAAAAAAAATATTAACGTATGAAAAAGTTATGACCGTTTAAAAATCGTGGGGGAATTTGAGTTAAAAGTGAAATTATAAATAATATATAGTTAAAGATGGAGGATAAAAGTGGTAATTATTCTTTAAATTTTCAAATGTTGATTAAAGTTGAGGGGGCATTGTTGTAAATAATTTGAAGAAATATGAAAGAAACGTTAAATTAGTGTTAGAATGTCTACTATGCCCCTATTTAAGGTTTTACAATGTGCTTGAAAATTTATAAATTACTTAAAATTGGGTGTCGGGTGGTGCATTATATATAGTATAGATTATATTATTAAGGAGGAGTGATGGTAATTTCACGATTAAAGAATGAGGACATATACGTCTTTTCGTAATAAGACAGAAAAAGTAATTTGCCGTTTCGTTATTTAAGCGTTTGGTATAAATTCATGAAGCTTCATTATTTATGAAATTACCCTTCAATCTTTTTTAGATGCAAAAGGTTTACTTAATTAACGCAAATAAAGTTTTAACAACACTAAATAATAAAAAGCCCACTAACTTCACAACTTTATTATAGGAGTCTTATTAACTATTATTAACTCGTACGTTAATTTATAGGAGTCTTCTCAATCCCTACTCAATTAATTTAGCGGTTGATTGCAAAAATGATGAGGCTATTGAGTGGTTCAATTAATTTAGTAATGATTAAGGTTATGAATCGTTCAATTCGGCAATTATGGTATCAATTCAATCAAAACATGATTAATAATCCTCTGCTTTAAATATGCCCTCCGTGGTCTAATCCAAACCAAATTGTTATTTTTTGTTGTTATCACAAGTTTCTTCTACAGCCTGCACACCAGTCCGAAGTGGCCGCCGTGGCTTTATGTCGCGACCGGTGACTCTATCGACGATCGTCGTTGAGTTCTTTGCTCCTTGGTATGAAACTATATGTTCTCGATTTATTGTTATTTTAATTTTATATGGATTTGATATGATTGAATGGTTACTTAAAAACCTAATTGTTGTCTGCCATCGTGCTTGAAGAAACACTAAGTGACCCGGTACAGATTATAGATAATCTGGGGGGTTAAGTAATGTTTCCCACGAATGAGGTCTAGCTGAGAAGGCTGCTCTTCAGGAGACCTGCAAAACAAACACCGTAAGCTCGTTACTGAGAAGGGGGGGGTTCCTCCTTGTGACCACCCTCCGGCGTGAGAATCAGACTAGGTTGCTCTGAATATAAGTGTATATTAAGAGATTGCTAGATAACTGGATAGCAGATGATCTTACCATTCCAAGATGTTGGAGTATTTATAGCCGAAGGTAGGTTTTCTAGAAGGTACAGCCGGCTGAATAGTATTCCTGTTCAACCAACAGTGGATTACGCACAGGCCATACTGGTTGGTGGGTAGGTTACGGCCAACAGTAACAAAGTCGGCTGCACTATTCCACCAACTGTAGGCTATGCACGTCCCACTTACTGTGGATTGTACGCAGGCCATGCTGGTTGGTGAATAGGTTACGGCCAACAGTAACACTATTCCACCAACTGTAGGCTGCGCATGCTCCACAGTAAGGGTTGGTGAGTAGGCAGCGGCTAATAGTGACAAACAGTACTAGAGGGTGCTCCTCCTCGCACTGTTGTCGGTGAGCTGTCACCCTGTGATTGGCTCATGGGCTGTTCTGGTCAGATCGTCTGTCCTATCCATACCTTGGTAGGTATGGTACAAAAGATCTTTCAGAATCAGACTGGCTCATTTGGGCGGGATTGTTCCCGCCTTGCTCATTCCTTCACGTGACTGCTGAAGTAGCTAGTGTCTTGTGCGTGTAGCCCTGCTGTCTGCGGGTAGCCTTCCCTGATGGCTTGTATCCGCAACTGCGGGAACAGGCGGGGTACTTCACCATTGGGAGGCTTTCCCTGCGTGTACAGCTTGCGTACTG
Organism: Bidens hawaiensis; assembly: GCF_021521415.1. NCBI lineage: Eukaryota > Viridiplantae > Streptophyta > Magnoliopsida > Asterales > Asteraceae > Bidens > Bidens hawaiensis. The sequence goes on from NW_027491042.1 coordinate 5,601,367, forward strand.
CGCGTAAGATTCTATGAGCATGGTGGGTCCTGCGGGAGCAGATGGCCTTTGCGCAGACGTCCCTGTTCAAGGTGAGTCTTGCGGGACCAACTGGTCTCTGCTGGGACCTACCTCTTCAAGTCCCCCCAGTCCAATGTTCTTCTCACAAATGTTTAGTAAAGTGAGGTGAACTTTTGGACTTTAAGCAAGGGGTTTTGTAAAGTGCGTGAAGCGTGTATAAGTGCTACAACCAATTTTTCGAGGGTAGAGTACCGGGTTTCTACGTCTGTTAGTACACGGCTAACATAATAGATTGGCATCTGGATGCCCTTTCGTTCTACTAGCAAGACTGCCCCGGTTGCTCTATCTGTTGCGGAAAGGTATAGGATTAACTCCTCTCCCGCTTGTGGTGCTGTAAGCGTTGGGAGTTCGATCAGGCGTGACCGAATCTCCTGAAAAGCTGCTTCCGCTTCTGGTGTCCAGCGGAAGTGCGTTTTCTTCAAGCAGTTTCTCAGTGTTGACACGAAAGGAAACGACTTATCCGCATGGTTTGCCAAGAAGCGATTAAGTGCGACTAGTCGCCCATTCAGTGTCTGAGCCTGTTTGATGGTGGTAGGTGATTCCATTTTAACAATGGCTTCGACCTTTTCAGGGTTCGCTCTAAAGCCATCTTTAGTAACAATGACTCCCAAGAACTTCCCTTCTTCCATCCCAAATGAACACTTGCTCGGGTTGAGCTTCATGTTTATCTTTCGGAGCGTGTTGAAAGTTTCTTCAATGTCTTTCAACATCGCCTCAGGCTCGAGGCTTTTGATGACCAAATCATCCATATAGACTTCCAAGTTTCTCCCGATTTGGGCATGAAACTCTTTGTCCATTAGTCGTTGGTACGTGGACCCTGCATTCTTAAGTCCGAATGGCATCATTTTATAACAAAATGTACCATTGGGCGTCCGAAATGCGGTTTTGTCCTGGTCATCAATGGCCATGTGGATTTGGTGGTACCCCTTATACGCATCCAAGAAGCATTTAAGGCGAAATGGCGCCAACGAATCCACTTTGAGATCAATTTCTGGTAACGGATAACAATCTTTGGGGCATGCTTTGTTCAAATCTTTGAAATCTATGCACATGCGCCATTGTTTGTCATTCTTCGGTACCATTACGGGATTTGCAACCCATGTTTGATATCTACTAACGCGTACGATGCCTGCGTCAAGGAGTTCCTTGACTTGGGTTCTACACGCGTTAGTTTGTTCAGGCCCCATTACCCTGCGCTTTTGTACGATTGGCGTAACAGCCGGATCGCATTTGAGCTTATGCTCCGCCTTACTTCGGGGTACACCAGTCATGTCAGCTGGTGTCCACGCAAAGATGTCAGCGTTTTTCTGCAGTAAGCGCTTGAGTAAGGTGCGGGTGGGATCAACAATTGTTGGTCCAATGGTAACGGCCTGGTCGGGGTATTTGCCATTGAAGGCCCATTTTTCTGGTTCAGTGACGGTTGGTTTAGCCTTCTTCGGTTTGGGTTTAGATGAGACAGATGCAATGCATACCTGGGGAATGCCAGAGATCATTGCTACACCCTCAGCTGTTGGCCATCCCATCATGCCGTGGACTGAAGATACCACGGCGTTGAATCTTGCCATCCCATCTCTTCCGAATAGGATGTCGTATGTGTGGTGTGGCTTTTTCATCACGACAAAATCCACGTCTTCTGTGCGTGAATGATTCCCATCAGTAAGAGTAACGGGGAAAGATAGGATACCCAGGGGTGTTTCTGTACTGCCATCAAACCCTTCCATTGAAGCGTAGACCGTTTCCAAGCGTTCCTTGTCTTCATCATCCAGCTTATCAAAGAACTGCCTGTACATCACTGTCGACGAAGCGCCGTTGTCAGCAAGAGTGCGGGAGGTGATGTAGTGCCCCAGCTGGCTTCTGACGACGATGGGGCCTTCTTTGCTGGGGCCTCCTGGCACTCGCGGGAAGCGCACCTCAGCTTCCTTCCACGCGCATGGTTCTATCACCCGTCTTTTACTTCCTCTGACCTTGCCATGAACCATGTTGATGCTGATGTCGACGGGCTTTCGTCCGTTACCTCTGTACCGGTTGTCATTCCTTCCTCCCTTCCTGATCGATGCCACGAGATGTGCAAGCCTTCCATCCTTAACAAATGTTTCAATAATATCCTTCAAGGATGTGCACTCTTCAGTACCATGACCCTTTGTCCCGTGAAAATCACAGGATTTGCTTTGATCCGCATTAGGTTTCTGCCGGATCGATGGGGCTTTGGGCCATGGCAATTTTTCCGTGGCAAATATCTCCGTGACGCTCTTTGTGAGTGGCGTCCACCGGTGTTTTCGATTTGAAGGGTGTGTGTTGTCCCTTCCGCCAACAAGAGGGCGAGAGCTGGATGAGGTGTCAAAGTTTACCCTTGACTGCCAAATACCTAGCCTCCTCTTTTTGTTCTGCCGGGCGATCCGGACATTGTTCTCTCTTGTCCTCTGCGTGTAGAGGTGCGTACTCTGGGGAAGGTCCCTTCCCAGTTGCTTTTCCGTCTCGGCAAAGCGCTTTGTCGCCGTCATGATGGCATCCCATGTGGATGGCATGCCATCCTTACCCGTCAACGTGAGGATAAGTTCTGGGTATTCGGCGCCTTGGATGAAGGCGGCGCGAACCAGATCCTCACTTATGTTGCCGAGACTAAGCTTTTTGGAGTTGAAGCGAGTGATGAAGTCTAGTAAAGATTCATCCTCCTCTCTCACGCAGTTGAGGATCGTCCACTGCTCTTCAGTGTACTTCCTCTGTTGGCTGAAGTGCTGGCTGAACTTGTTCTGAAAGTCCGCCCAGTCATATATGTGGTGGATCGGTAAACGATCGAACCATGCCCTGGCTGCTCCGACCAGAGTCATCTGGAACATGTAGCACCACGTGGGTTCCGTCCAGTTGCTGACGGTAGCCCCCGCAATGAACCTGTTCAGATGGTCGTCTGGGTCGGATAGACCATCATAAGTGCCAATGTTTGACATTTGTTTGGCACTTCTCGGGGCGATTGCCTCCGCAATGTCTCTTGCGAATTTTGACCTTCCTGCATTTGTGGCAGTTGGTCTAAAGGTTTTGGAGAAGTCACGCGGGTTTCTCTCCGCGATTGGTTTAAAAGCTTCCCCAAAATTCCTTTTTGGTTGGACGTCCGTGTCCTTACGCTTCCCTTTCGCCTTATGGCGAGGGTTCGCGTCGGTATCAGACTCCAACTCGTCTTCTGAGTACTCGCAGTCACTGCTCATATTGAGGTGTTGGCGAGTACTGGTGAATTCGTCAGCCTGTTGAGCTGAACGCAAGCGTTCATCCAATTCGGCTTGGAATTCTCTTTGCCGTGCTTCGGCCCACGCCTTCACTTGATCTAGTGTTTGGCGAGGGACCTTCGTTCGTTTTTCCAGTTGGGTATCGGTGAACCCCAATGGAATATTTACTCCACTTGCCCCGGCTTGGGTAGTCGGGGTAGTGTTCGTAAGGATTGTATAACCGCCGGTGTTCCCCCCAGTTGCTGGGGTGGTTACCGGGGTTTCTTGGTCAGTTACAGGCCTTTGGACCGGAGTAACGTTAACCATTTCTTCAGAAATTGTGAAAACTAAAATAGTTCTAGCTTTTATGCACGGATGGCGCCAATGAAGAAACACTAAGTGACCCGGTACAGATTATAGATAATCTGGGGGTTAAGTAATGTTTCCCACGAATGAGGTCTAGCTGAGAAGGCTGCTCTTCAGGAGACCTGCAAAACAAACACCGTAAGCTCGTCACTGAGAAGGGGGGGTTCCTCCTTGTGACCACCCTCCGGCGTGAGAATCAGACTAGGTTGCTCTGAATATAAGTGTATATTAAGAGATTGCTAGATAACTGGATAGCAGATGATCTTACCATTCCAAGATGTTGGAGTATTTATAGCCGAAGGTAGGTTTTCTAGAAGGTACAGCCGGCTGAATAGTATTCCTGTTCAACCAACAGTGGATTACGCACAGGCCATACTGGTTGGTGGGTAGGTTACGGCCAACAGTAACAAAGTCGGCTGCACTATTCCACCAACTGTAGGCTATGCACGTCCCACTTACTGTGGATTGTACGCAGGCCATGCTGGTTGGTGAATAGGTTACGGCCAACAGTAACACTATTCCACCAACTGTAGGCTGCGCATGCTCCACAGTAAGGGTTGGTGAGTAGGCAGCGGCTAATAGTGACAAACAGTACTAGAGGGTGCTCCTCCTCGCACTGTTGTCGGTGAGCTGTCACCCTGTGATTGGCTCATGGGCTGTTCTGGTCAGATCGTCTGTCCTATCCATACCTTGGTAGGTATGGTACAAAAGATCTTTCAGAATCAGACTGGCTCATTTGGGCGGGATTGTTCCCGCCTTGCTCATTCCTTCACGTGACTGCTGAAGTAGCTAGTGTCTTGTGCGTGTAGCCCTGCTGTCTGCGGGTAGCCTTCCCTGATGGCTTGTATCCGCAACTGCGGGAACAGGCGGGGTACTTCACCATTGGGAGGCTTTCCCTGCGTGTACAGCTTGCGTACTGCGCGTAAGATTCTATGAGCATGGTGGGTCCTGCGGGAGCAGATGGCCTTTGCGCAGACGTCCCTGTTCAAGGTGAGTCTTGCGGGACCAACTGGTCTCTGCTGGGACCTACCTCTTCAGTGCTGAAGCTTGCAAAAGTAATTTGATGCTAATGATATTAATTATTGTGAATTTGAACTTGAAATCACTTCATGTATGTTTGTAGATCGGTTTTTGCTTTTGATTGTTTGTAAATTTGCGAGGAATCTTTTGTGTGGGTGTAAGCGTTAACTTGGTTGGAGCACGTGTCAATGGATGAAGTTGAACGCAAAGGAGGCAGTCTGGATGAGGCTTGAAGCTTGCATCAAATTGACATCGACAAACTGGTGTGCGCGGTGGTGTCTACGTATATATTTATTCATCCAACATCCGCTAATAACAAGTAAGTCTTTGATGAGGTATACTAATATTTTTCTCACCATTATTTCATTACATTGATAATACCCTGTTTTTTATCTGTGATGATTATGCTTGCACCTATTTGTTAGAAGTTATATTTGTAGGATTTTAATTGTGGTCCTTTATTCTACAACCACCTTGAGGTTCTCAGCTCCCATCATTGGCTAATGCTAGAGCCATGGTTACAACTATAATATGCTTATAGTATCTCATTATCACATTAATCTGTTAGATACTTTATTTATTATTGGTGATTTTTTTAAGAATTGATGCTTTATTATAAAATAAACCAGGAATCATAAATAAACTATCCCATATTTTGAATCTAGAAGTGATGAAACTCTCCCTGTGTGTTTTCTGATGACGTTGTGTACCTAGACCGTTTCATAACCCTGCATATTTTATGTTTAGTGTTTTATGTGGTAAGTTATTATGTTTGTCAGTGATGGAACCACACATTTTTTTAACTGTGCATATATTTATGTATATATATTTGCTAGAACTAATTTGGAAGCGGCCGGATTCTCCAAGTTACATTATGGCGTGAAGCATTGACATAAAGTTAGTATCGTCGGATTTCCAAGTTTGCATTTTAAGCTTGCAGCTTTGCTTTTTGTATTTTATTAGTGGTTTTGATGTAAGGGCGTTAGACGAAGCACTTTTATACATGTTGATGATATGTGCTTCGTTTTTTCCTAAATATGTGGTTTTTGTATTTTAAGTTTGATATTATATTTCTTCAGAACTTAACTTGATGTTTGACAGTCCTATTATATTTCCTAAATATCTAATGGGTAAAGCAGGAGCTGTTAGGTATATATTGATATGGGTCGGGTTTGCTTTAGTTTGATACGCTTTTTGTTTAAAGTTTGATTTACTTATTTACGTTGGTCTCGTCAGTTTATTATTTAGCTTATTTTTGTTTTTCTATAATACTGATTGGTGAATTTGGAAAAATTAGACTTAAAATATTTTTAATGTCCGTTAGCATCATGGAACATCCATATTACCCACGAGTGGACAACAAGAAATGTCCATATTTATTATAAGTTAATGCGAAAATACAATTTGAAGCTCATTACCACCTTCAATTTGGTCAATAACATGAAAGAATATTTCTATTCTCTACATGAGTACCTCTAGGCATGCTAGAATAATGGACATGGCCGTTGGGATTATAAGCTAAAACTTATGCAATAGTTGTTTTACTTGGTTTTAGGTAACGGGTCTAAGCAAGTTAGCCTATGACTCGTAACATGTTGGGACACTTTTATGGAAGAACTACTAAAAATAATATATATCTGTTATTATTAATGATGCCTTTGTTTTTTTATAAAGCAATATTATAATAATACTTCCTTTGATATTTGAGATTTACACTTTAGCTGCCTTTCAAAAAATTGGAAACGACAGACTTTAGCTATTTTCAGCCTATTTGACCCATTAGCAAAAAGATGTATTTGAATGTGTGACCCATTTATAAGGGAACGGGACAAAATTGCTACTTATGTTCTTTTATAGTTGGCGAAACGGACAGGTTAGATTAGTTCGTATGGATTGGTATGAGTTTGTGTTACAATCAATTGTTTTGAAAAAAATTACTTTTGGTTCAATCAAGGATTCTCATTCAATCAATCATACCTAGTGAAGTCCCACCAACCGCAAAGCTATAGGTAGGGTCTGGGAAGGGTGGGATGTAGGCACACCGTACCTCTATCCAAAGGGATAAAGAGGTGGCTTCCAGAGAGACCCTCAGCTCTAAAGTACATATGTATGAAGCAGTATAAAGGAAGTCAAAGTTCAACAGTAATAGTAATAATAATAGTAATGAAAATAATAATAATAATAATATATGGAAAGAATATACTAATATTATATATATGGGAAGAATAATACTAATACTGATACTATATATGTGACCATAAAAGGTAAATAGAAGCCCTAAAGAATTCCTTTCTCCCAAAAAATCCTTAACTCTAATTCTACTTCTTCATGAATTCATATCCTCAACCATGTCTTCGGAAAGGTTTAAGTCTATCAAATCATACTTAATCCTCTCATCCCACGTCAATTTAGGTCGTCCTCTACCTCTCCTCCCTTCTACAGTAATGTTTTCTACAGATCTAACAGGATTCGTCGGCTGTCTTCTCTTCACATGTCCAAACCATCTCAATCTCCACTCTCTTATCTTGTCTGCTATTTTCGCCTCCTCTAATCTCTTTCGAAACACAACGTTTCTTATTCGGTCTAACCTTGTGTGCCCACACATTCAACGTAGCATTCTCATTTCTGCTACCTCCATCTTCCGCACTTGTGCCTTCTTGATGGCCCAACAATCCGTTCCATATAACATTGCAGGTCTAACCGCAACCCTATAAAATTTTCCCTTTAGTTTAGTTGGGAAGCTCTTGTCGCACAATATACCTGTGGCTGCTTTCCATCTACATCATCCTACCTGAACTCGATGGGTCACATCACTGTTTAATTCCCCATCGCTCTGAACAAATGATCCTAGATACTTGAACTTCGTTACCTGCGGAACCACATGCCCTTCAATGGTGCTCTGTACATCCTCATTGTCATCCCCCCCCCCCCCGCCAAAATCACAGTGGAGGTACTCCGTCTTAGAGCGACTAATCCTTAAACCTTTTGTCTCTAAGGTTGTTCGCCACTCCTCAAGCCTCATGTTTAGATCTTGTTTCATCTCAGCCATTAACACAATATCGTCTACGAACATCATGCACCACGGAAGCGTCCCCTGAATCGACTTTGACAACTCATCCAAGACTACTGCAAAAAGAAACGGACTCAGTGATGACCCCTGGTGAAGACCTACCTCTACTGGGAAGAAATCAGTATCCCCCACTGGCGCACGGACACTTGTTGCACTCCTGGTATACATATCCATAATTATCTCTATGTATTTCCTTGGTACTCCTCTACCCTCCAAGCACTCCCAAAGCACCTGTCTTGGCACACTGTCATAGGCCTTTTCTAGGTCAATAAACACCATATGCAGGTCACGCTTCTTCTCCCTAAACTTTTCCATCGATCTTCTTAAAAAGTGTATTGCCTCTTTGGTGGAACGCCCCGGCATGAAGCCAAATTGGTTCACCGTAACCTGAGTTTCCCGTCTAAGTCTAACCTCAATCACTCTTTCCCATAGCTTCATAGTATGGCTTAGAAGTTTGATTCCTCGGTAGTTACCACAACATTGGGCGTCTCCTTTGTTCTTATAGATAGGAACAACAACGCTGCTCCTCCACTGGTCTGGCATCTTACCATATTTGAAGATAATATTGAACAGAGTAGTTAACCACATGACTCCTTCCTCACCCAAACACTTCCACACCTCGATGGGTATGTTGTCTGGGCCAACCGTCTTAGCCCTTCCCATCCTCCTAAGTGCAGTCTGCACCTCTTCTCGAGTGATCCGTCGGCAGTAGCAGTTATTCAGTTGTTGTTGTTGGACGGTTGTGTTGTCATGTTCTTCTTGGTAAGCTCTCCCATTGTTAAAAAGATTGTGAAAGCACGTTTGCCATCTTAGCTTGATGTCCTGCTCCTTGACCAATACACCTCGATGGGTATGTTGTCAGGGCCAACCGTCTTAGCCCTTCCCATCCTCCTAAGTGCAGTCTGCACCTCTTCTCGAGTGATCCGTCGGCAGTAGCAGTTATTCAGTTGTTGTTGTTGGACGGTTGTGTTGTCATGTTCTTCTTGGTAAGCTCTCCCATTGTTAAAAAGATTGTGGAAGCACGTTTGCCATCTTAGCTTGATGTCCTGCTCCTTGACCAATACATGCCCATCTGTATCCTTTATGAACTTCACAGGCCCTAGATCTTGCCTTCTACGCTCCCTATCTTTGGCAATCTTAAACATAGCATGTTCCCCTTCTTTTGTTTCTAAACGTTCATACATCCGTTTATAAGCTGCATTCTTTGCTTCTGTCACTGCCTTCTTCGCCTCCCTCTTGGCCGTTTTGTAGATCTCCCTCAATTCCACTCGCTCATCTTCATTCGTGCACCTCATAAGCTCCCTAAAGCATCCTTGTTTGTCCCTTATCTTGTCTTGTACGACATCATTCCACTACCAAGACTCCTTATGCCCACTTGTCTTTCCTATTGTGACCCCAAGAGTCTCCTTTGCTATTTGAATGATCTTTGTCGCCATATCTTCCCATATATGAGTTGAGTCCCCATTTAGTCTAGCCCTCGTCTGCAGTATTAGTTTATCCTTAAACAGTAGGAGATTTTCGTCATTCAAATTTCCCCATCGAATTCTTGGTGTACCTTTCTTCTCTCGAACAGTCAGCTTATTTCTGAAGCCTATATATGTCACCAGCAGTCGATGTTGAGCCACAACTGTCTCCCCAGGTATGACTTTGCAGTCCTTCCACCAACGTCGGTCTCCTTGCCTCATTAAAAAGTAGTCAATTTGCGTGTCGCGTCCGCCACTGCTAAAAGTGATCAAATGAGAATCTATTTTCCTAAAATAAGAATTTATAATCCCTAGATCATGGGCCACCGCAAACTCTAGGAGATCTATTCCGGTCTCATTCCTATCACCAAAACCGAAACCCCCATGTACGCCTTGAAAACCATCATTAGCCTTACCAATGTGTCCATTAAAATCACCTCCTATACAAACCCTTTCACCCCTAGGTATGCCCCCTACCACTGCGTCTAAGCAAACCCAAAATTCTCTCTTTTCCTGGTCACCTAAGCCTACATGAGGCGCGTAGGCGCAAACTACTGCCACTACTTCCTCTCCTAGTACTAATCTCAACACCATAATCCTGTCATTATGCCTAATCACCTCCACCACACTAGTGTGTAGTTCCTTAGCCACTAGAAACCCCACTCCATTCCTAGCTCCATTAGATCCCGAGTACCACAATTTATACCCATTACACTCAGCCCCTCTATGCCCTTTCCACTTAGTCTCTTGGAGGCATGCTATCTGAACCCTGCGTCTTTTAAGCACATCTACCAATTCTAGCAACTTACTATTTAGTGTTCCTACATTCAAAGAAGCCAAACGCAAAATATACTCCCTATCTTTACCTTTTCTTACACCCCTCGTTTCAGGACATGGTCTCATGTGATAGTCATGGTTCCTACTCTCTATGATTGCAACTAATCACACAAACATAAGCAATATAACACCCGATCAAAATGGTGATAATAATAATAATAATAATGGGTAGTACTAATAACAATAATACTAATTATAATAATAATAATATACTACTAATAATATTAATAATAATATAATAATAATAGTACTAATAATGAGCAAAGTATAGCAAACTTGATGGAACGTCAGTTCTGGTGGACTTCGTTGGCCGGAAAAAGAAGAACCAGTGGAGGGGAAGGATAACCCAAAAAATCCCTCGAACGGTGACCAAAAAAACAACCGCATTGTTCTCCTTTTATGACAACAGTTGCTTCTTGCCGGTTGAGAAGTCGCCTGAGGACTTGGTCGTATGGATCTAGCTTGTTCGTACAACCGAGATGCCTCGCCGGAACTATCTTTCTGGTCTGGAGATCGCCCGAGCTGGGAGACCTGCACAAACAAGATCCCACCTACCTTTTGCCCTGTGAAGCTTCTGGCCGAAGCAAACTCTTGCCGAAGCAAACTCTAACCTTTCGCCTGAGCTTTTGACCTGCACAAACAAGATCCCACAAACAAGCAAACTCTAGGGTCGGAGGAGGCTCTATCCAACGCAAGCTAGCCGTAGAAGAAGCCTTCTGCCGGAGAAGATGGCCGGAATGGCCGGAGGGATTTGGCTGTACGGAGGGTTGAACGGTCGTATGTACGGAGAGAATTTAGGAACTATTTTTTTTAAATCATTTTCTAGCTAAATTAGGAGAGAAAATATTTAATTCTTTATTTTTTATAGTGTAACTGAGGTAATTAAGATTAATTTGAGCTACTTTTATTTATTTTAAAGGAAGACTTATTATTATTATTTTTATTTGAATTTGTAAGGTAATTTGTCAATTCATGTTTTTTACTTAGTAGGAACGGACTGATTATTTTTTTTGGATCTCAGCATTTAATTTTAATGAAATAAATGCGCTTATTGCAGACATAGTGGGCAATTACCCGGCATGTTAGACCATGTGTAGTCATAAAGCTTCACATCCAGGGGTTATGCGCCACGTGGCGCCCAGTCAGAGTTATGGTTTTGTACAAAAACAGGCTGTAGTCATAACTCTCCACATCCAGGGGTTATGTGCCACGTGGCGCCCAGTCACTTTTACACTTTTTGTTTTTTTTTAATAAGAATAATCAAATAACAATAATATTTTATTAAATAAATATTACAAGAAAAAATAAAATGAGGTTTATATATAGATGGAGGATCCGAAAAACTGTTGGTAGGGCCGCCCGTTCCTCCTCCACGTCCTCGGCTTGTTGGTCGGGCCCGAAAAACTGTTTATATATAGATGGAGGATCCATATATAGTGAATTTGGTGTAAAGGAATTTTTATAGAGTTAAAAGAGAAAATTTTTATAAATTTAATGAGGTTTGATTGGGGATGAAATGGTTTAATATATAGGAAATATATTTTTTTTTTTTTAATTTTCCAACGGTCAATTTTGCAACGGTAACTTTGGATTTCGTGCCATTATCAGCGTTGTATATAAAACGCTTGAAAAATTGAAATCAACATAACGCAAGGGGGGCGGTGTACCCCCCGCGTTATGGCTCAAAACGCAGGTGGCAAAGCCACCACTACATATGGTCTTATTGGTGTTGTAGCTCTGTGGGTAGTGAATGACGTCATGCAAGGAATAAAGGTAAAGGCTCATTTTCTTTTCTGGAAATATTTTAAATGAAACATCCATTATAGGTTGACATTTTACGATAAGCAATATACTTTTGGTAGCTCTGGGCCATGTAGTTCTTGTGTTTATTAGCGTGTTTAACCACGCCTAGAGGCTAGAACCTTCAGCAATTGTTGCTTGAGTTGTACTATGCATACGAGGGAATATTTATAAACTTTTAGCCTATAGTTAGCCTTTTCTTTATATATAGGTAAACTTACACTTGTGAATAAGGTTTATGTATTGACGCCTCATTTATTAGAAAAAAAAAGAAGAAGAAAGACAATGGTTTAGTTTGCCTTTTAAGTGAATTTTATTATGTTGGTTTCCTACTTGCAGCTATGGGATCCTGAAAATAAGGCTGCATCTGATACAGATTATCTCTTGGTAATTATGTAGTGTTGCTTTCAAACTCATGTTTTCTTAAATTTTTATTTTTTTTAATCAGGCTGCCTAGAAACATTTGACATAGAGGATTTTGACAATTTCGATTGAAAAACGGATCCGCATGTGGGGGGTATTCAAGTTTATTTAGGGTGAGGTATGTTTATGAAGCCTAATAATCATACCATTGGAAATGAGCATTTCTCTCTATGTTAATGTGTGTGTGTGTTTGTTCAGCAAGATATATTTGTATTTATACCAAACATTATTCGAAGCACATTTGTGTATAAATAACATATTAAGAGGGTCGACTGCCACATAATGTTTTTGACAATCATATTTAGTACATAATTAAATGGGATTGCAGTGATCAAATTAAGACATGTACATGCACCAATCAGCCGGTGTCCCGATGATTGAGTGTTATGTGCCTTATGTCCAAGGCTTGATGCAAAACTACTATCGAGCCGGGGGTCTCACCGGAAGCAGCCTCTCTATCCCTATGGGATAGAGGTAAGGCTGTCTACATCTTACCCTCCTCAGACCCTACCATAGCATTGCTATTGGTGGGATATACTGAGTACGATGATGATGATGATGAAATTAAGACATGTACATACATGCATCATTTATTTAAATTTGGGTAGGCAAACAACAAACAATCTTTCATGCCTTAAAGCTTTATAGGATCTGCTTGAAGTTTGTTAATTACCTTCTAAATGTAGGCTAAACCGTCATTGTAACCACAAAGAATATGGCATGTGTCATGGCTCAACTTTGACTGCAAACTTAGTGTGTGTGTGTGATGATTGGTGGTTGGAAGGAACGTTTTGGTTACCTTAACACAGCGGAAGTCTTAACTTAAGTCGTTCGGGTTATGACAGATGCCGATAGCCAACAATAATAGACAATTAATAATAAAAGCATCATCTTTTATTATAAGAAAATATTTTACAAAATCATAGTTTATTACACGTGCTAATGCACGGTTTACAATACTTCACTTTTGTTCAAACATCCCACGCTCTCATTTCCAGGCCACCTCGAAATCTTCACTTACCTGAAAAGCATATTAAAATAATATTTGGGTCAAACACGAATGTTGGTGAGTTATTCCCGAGAAAACTTATCATATAAATATAGACAATTTATATATAAACAACACATGAATATAATAGTGTACGGCCATTATACTCCCAACAATACCGATCTTAACACGGTATAACACAATAACGAAACCCGCATTTTACCTTTAAACACAAAAAGAGTTAGTTGTAAACTAGCTAAGAATACAACGCGTGTATGACTACCAATTTGATAACTCGAAACGTATCATACTCGAAATATTCCCACTTTTAACCCAACGCGAATGGAAGTGGGGGGCGTCACCCCGATAGATCTACCAACATTTCTGTGCCCTCAATTCGGTTAACAGTTATTTAACCAAATTGATTCATCCCACAATAACGACAATTTGTAAAGTATAATGCGCTTTCAAAACATATATATATTTATAAATACGAATATAGATATACAATATGCTTTTCGGAGGAAGAACTTACCTTTGAATCCGATGTTTGTATAAACGCTCGTGTCCTATATTAGTACACGTTCGTTAATTTTAAATTCGGGTTTGACCAAAAATGGTTAACTATATAATGTTTGACCTATATATATATATATATATATATATATATATATATATATATATATATATATATTCTTATTCTAAAAATCCATACAAGCACACAACACATAAAGTTTACTACTTATAATTCTATAAATACATACTTAAAAATATAAACAAGTAGTAATCAACTAATAATTGTTTTATTTAATTATTTAAATTACTTATTAAAATTTATAAAAATTATTACCTTTAGTTGCTGGAGTGTTTTGAAAAATTTAATTTATTGTTTTATTTAAAATTTTAACTCTATTATAATCAGTTTGTCGGTATTGCCGGTTTCGTCAGTTTTGAGCTTAAAAACGAACCGGTTGTTATTTTGTGAAAACTTTTAGTTTTAAATTATCTAAAACACTTTTTATATAGTTTTTAGTCAATTTTTATTAGTTTTCCAATAAAAATGTTATAGTTTTTATTTTGTTGCCAATTTCTTAAAAAGCCACTTTTTGACGTTTTCGCGATACGAATCGGGTTGGTTTAAGTTTTGCTATTCTTGACTTTTCTTATACTTTAACTTATGTTAAATATAAGAATATTATGACTTTAGGAGCTGTTTTAATTCAGTTCCAAAATTCATGTCGGTTCACTTTTAAAAGTCGAACTTTCCGACGGTTAAAGTCACCGACAATCTATTTAAGTCACAATGTCAAAACCAAACCATTTGGTACAGCAAATATACATATAATAACAAGTAATATATTATCCTACCCATGTTTGATTATCTAACACCAAGTATGCACACAAACAATTCTTTTTCTACACATGCTCAAGCCTTAGCTTAAGGGGAGGAGGGGTGGTGGATGTGGTGGCATCACTCATCACACACCCCACCCAATCAAATGGTGCCACATCACCAACCCCAAATCCATCACATGTGATGGTTTTTTACTAGGGGTGGTGGTGTGGTGTGGTGTGGTGGTGTGTGATAGAATTTTTTTGTTTTTTTTTTGCAAGATTAAATGTTACAACGATAAATAAATAAATAAAAACCGACAAAGAAATGGTTGATATAGGCCTCGTCACGTTTCCGCCAACTTAGCCGACTTTTATATCATTTTTATAGCATTCAAAAGTTCAAGGTTTAATTCGTAAATTATTCTAAATTCTGTTTAAAAAAATGTGAAAGTTAAGGGGTTAAATGTGTAAATTATATTTAAAATATAATAATAATAATAATAATACTAACAAAACCCACAGCATAACTCCTTCTTCCCTGTTAATTTTCCGGCAATCCATCACCTCCGGCGACGGCTGCCCCCCAACGGTCATAACCACCCCCCTCCCAACGGCTCTTTTTCTTGGAATCAACCCTTCATCACGCGTGACACCCATCACGCAAGCTCCCTTTTTTCAGCATAACAAAGGGGGCGGCGGTTTTGAAAAGCCCATCACGCGTGATGGGGAGGCCACCACGCACCGCCCCGTCCGCCCTAAGCTTTCAACTATACAATGAACATGTTATTTTTATAGTCTCTACAAGGTGTTTATGTACCAAAATTTCCAGATCTTAATAACCCATATTAACCTCTTATTTCATCCCATTATCATCTTTTAAACAAACACATTCTTGATTCTTTAACAACAAAGTTTCTATTACTAGTAAGTAGCAATTTTTAATAACCTTATTATCATACCAACGATCTTTACTAAATTAATCCTAACCACAAATCTTTAATCATCCACACAAGATTATGTTCACTTATCAAATCATCTTGCAAAACATCTTGTACAATTTACAAAGTTCCTTTTATTAAGTTTAACACAAACTCTTGTTTATCTAGGTTATCATGTTTCATGCATCCTAGTACTTCTAGTAGATTTTATTCTCTTCCATATGTCCCATTCAATAACTTAGTTTGTCATTTTCAATCCATATAAAAATCAATACAAGACAAGTATGAGCTTTATGGTCAAAAATCAAATTTTTTGTATTACTTGCATGTGTAAGTAACTTTCCAACAAAATCAAATCTCTACACTTTTGTCAACCCTTTTCCAAGATCTTTTTTATCTTTTCAAAACCATTATTATTATTATTCTTACAACGTTTTCAAGAAATCAAGTATGTGGGTTTTCAAAATTATCATTCTTTCTTTGACCATTTTACCATTTAACAAGCTTACAACTTCAATCAACACCCAAATCAAAACCCACGGTTCTAATGGGTGTTTTTACCCATAATCCATTTCCAATCTTTTGACCATTTACACATTTATTTCCATTATTAAAACAATACTTAAACCCATTTGTTAAACAAACTCAAGTAACATCAATATGGACAATCTATACAAGCTAAAATGCAACCATAAATAGTCATATAATCAACAAAACCCATCTTATAAATTCACATGCAAACTCACGGGTCACTCACATGCATGCATACATCCACATTATACTTGTATGCATATTATCAAACATACCAAAATCAAGCTTTAAACATCAAATAGCAACTAATATACACAAATCTTGAAGTGGGTTACCTTGGATTTCGGATTTGGTGCCTATGGAGGTGATAATGTGGCCTTAAGTTACCTTATGGTTCCCTCTTTGGCTTCCTACTCCTTGTTATTTGCCTAATCCTCCATCAAAGCTCCTAATATTTAACAATGGTGTAAGGTGGTTTTTGAAATAGTGATGATGGTGAAGTGGTGGTGGTAACCGGTTTTATAGAGAGAGAAAGAGGTATAGGGTTTATGAGTTGGATGATAGAGTGTGAATGTGTCCATGTTTGAAGCTTCCAAGTAATCTAGGTAATCATTGTATGTGTGTATATATTAATATAATAATGCAAGTGGGTGGTTTTGTGTGAGAGTGGCGACCGTAGAGGTGGTAAGGGAGTGGAAAGGTTTGTGATAAATAATAATAGATGGTATTATCTAGGTGTTAAGGTTTAACGTATCTCGTATTTTATCTAGCCAAACGACATTCGTTTCTAATAATTTTTATCAGACTTTGAGAGAAATTGGATTACAGTCAATGTCTGCCTAAAAACATAATTTTCTGAGAAACTTGGTGTCAGGTCCTTACGGTGTCCTCTACTGGCTTTCGGTTACTTATTTTCTAATTTTCGCGATTCGAACATTCTAAAATTAAGTTTAAATACTATCTCTAATATCCTAACATAAAATTTAATTTTTCGAGGTCATCTTGACATGTTTATGAATTTATCTGTTTCGAGACATTACCCAGTGTCAATCTGTACAGTGTTAGTTACATGACAAAATTGAACTTTTTCGGGTTTCATATTTTAAACTCAACTAAAATCAAAGACTTTAGATAAAAATATTATTCCTATGTATTTATCTTACTAATTAATACGCGATTACGGTTAAGATAATTACCAGATTAGTATAATTTTTGGCGGTTGTCACAATACAAACGCCTACCGATAAATGAATCCCATGGCATTTATATCACCATCACAAACACTTTGTGATTATACAATGTCCCTTTAGATGACTAAATGTTTTGCACACTAAACGTATCATGGGTTTCATTACACAACACATTTATTCAAATACCCGTCAACACAAAAAAGAGAATATGTCAGAGCGACTTCCTTTTAGTCCAATGGGGGAGCTCTATGTTAACATGCATTGTACTTCGTCATTTCACATGCTTGGTCTGTGTTTACAAACGTTGTTATTAAATTTCACACAATAACGGACGAGGTTAAAGAGATAGCGTTCCCTCCTGTGTTCCATCAAAATTATTTTTTAGGGCCCATTTGGGAAACATTGACAATTACATCCACTTGCTCTTAACTCATGAAAGCCACAACATATCATACAGCCTATGGTCCGTGCTCCAACATAAGTGGATCTCTATGTAATAACCCCAACAATCCCATCCATATCCTTGCCATGGCCGGCTCCGAGAAAGCAAAACCAGTTTTGGGCCGAAGGCGAAAATTTTTTTAGGTCTTAAGCAAAATGAGTATTTTGTTGTGTTTAATCAATTTAATTTATATATGGGTTACTTGGTTATAATTTGGGTTGTGTAAAAAATTTTGTATGAAAATATGATTAAACATGTCTCAGATGAATGAGACTAGAACTCATAACATTTTGGTTGAAAGTAATACCCCTTTGCCACTAGACCAGACTAATGGTTATTGAATGAGTTTAAACATTAAATATACATATTGTATTTAATAAAAATACATATAATTAAAAAATATATATTATCTAACAAAAATGTTGCACTAGATCTAATGCAACTTCACCTAATGCAACTTTTTTTTTGTGAAATAAAGGTTGCCTTAGGCCAACTTTTTTGTAATGAATGTATCAAATATATATGCATATGTCAGTATTTTAGTAACCACCTCCACACAAAAATCAACAGCCAACAAATCATATGCACATGCGGCAACACGCTCGCACTAATAAGTGATAACTCGTTACACACCACACCAAACGCTACAAAAAAATACAAGAGGATAATTTGCGCAAACCCGCAGCAACGCGCGGGCACTTATGCTAGTTCTCTATTAAAGGTATCTAAAGGTAAATCTTAATTGCTCGTTTAACTAAACGCTCCTTAAAATAATCACTTTATACAATTGTTAAATCAAGTAAATGTTGGGGACTAGTTATGTCATATCGGTAACGTTACTCAAATGATCTTTAAGATCACATTCACGAGTTATTTCCAACATACAAGAGATGCTCTAAACTTAAGAATGCTAAGAGCATTCTCATCCGGTCCTCTATCCCTATCTCTATAATTACACTAAAATACACTATATTTCTCTCTTCTGTTTAATTAAATAATATTTTTGATACCTTTATCATTACAGTTTTCTCTCTCCTCTACTCACAACCAATTCAACAACTATTAAAAAATAAATAGCGGCAAACTTTTTCCCCAAACTTACAAAAAATCACTACATTTTCTCTCTCCACACTATAATTTACACTCACAACCACTCAAAACCCCACCCTATAATTTACAAACTCTCCTCACATAAATTTAGGAGATGGGTTGTGAATGCTCTAACCAGAACATCAAAGCACCATCTACAGTGGCGGATCCAAGAATTTTTTCCAATGGGTTCACTATTTTTAGGTGCTCGATTTCATAGGAATGGGCATAAAAATTTTCGGGTCGATGCGACGGTTTGGGTCAAGCAAGGTTAATCACATAATAAAAATACGATAAAAACGTCTCCATTAAAAAACATAGGATAATCCACATGCCTTTGTCATTGGTGTAACTTTACGAGTGAGCTGATAACCGTGTTTTTTCCTACAATTAAATCTACCTTAAATTTTCTCTTAATTTCACAAGTCATAAGCATATAAAGTTTCATAAACATAAATACAAATGTTGCAATTGCATACACCTTTACATTTAGAACAATCCTATTTGTTTATTAGGCCACATCTTCATCTTTTTTCCACATATCTAGATTCTAGATATATAGAAAGTTTATACATCCGTAAATATATTATTAACATTTGCTGTATGGTGGAAGCTGTGATTGAGAGTGAAAGAAAGTAACCTTAAATCTGTTTTGAATAAAAAATATTTGAAAATATGCAACAAGAGAGAGAAAGTAACCTTAAATCTATTCTCAATTACAAAGTAACGGCTTAACCACTAGAGCATTTATATAATTTGTTTATGGGTTCACTCTAGCCTTTTATATGGACTTTCTACGAAAAATCCGAAACTCAGTGGGTTCCCGTGAACCCGATAAACCCACATTAGATCCGCCCCTGACCATCTAATAGACTAATTATCTCAAGTTGTTGAGTTTGCTTATGTCAAATCTTTTGGTTTTCTGTGACTGATGGTTTTAAAAGGACCACATAAATTTTTGACATTGTAGACTTAATGGAGATCTCATTTTAAGTTGGTTACCAAAGCCCTCTTCTATGTTTTCTTGACCTCGAATTAGTTATAATTTTTGTGGCACTATCTAATAGAAGGAGTTTGCCTGCATTGCGTTAATTGTAGTAAAAAAATCTCAAGTTTTCTATCAGGAAGTGTTGCAAAGACATAGTCATCTTTAACCCGTTTAGTGGAAAAATCAAAACTGAGAGGGCTAAACGTAGTAATATATCTTACTAGAATGGTTCAAAATATATCTTCTATATGAGGTCACAGATTTTAGTTCAATTTAGGCCCCTAGAATGTTTGAGTCGCCTCTGCCCAACTCTTGATGAGTTGGTATTATATAATAGTACTTTATGTCAGAGGTTTGAAACATTACAAATGCAAAATGGCATTGAGATTATCTTATGATGCATTTTATCTATAAATTCGAATGTAATAGAAACGACGGCTATGTAATTGTCTTTGTTTTTCTCTCTCACAACTTTGAGTTATCTGTTATGCACTATATACAAGTTTATCGTGATGTTTTTAAATGCTATTCTTAACATAGGAAGTATAGCTTGTTGTGTGGTAAAAGTGGAAATGTTTCATAATTTGGTGTTTATTTCGTAAAGAGAGAATGGTTATTTTGGTTCATTCGGTTTGTTGATTTTAACTATTTTGGTCCAATCATCAAATCCTTAACAGTTTTAGTCATTAAAGTTTCAATTGTTAACGATTTCAGTCCAATTGACAAACGACATCCAACTTCTCCGTAAAAAACCCCCCCACGTGAGGGGTATTTTTGTCCACCCATATATAATTTAAATAAATTACTTTCTCACCTCACATGAGGGATATTTCCGTCCACCCCATAACCGTCTTTAGGGGGGAGATCGTCCTCGTCTGATCACCTGGTAGGCCCGATTTTAAAAAAAATTATATACATATAGGGTGGGTCATTGTATAATAATTAGTTATCATACATTACGTACGCAAGAATACTAAGTATCGATTTCAATTTAAAACTCAATCACGAGATGACAGCTTCGTAAATAACCCAAAACTAATTTCGCAATCAAATCCATCGATTACAAATCGACTATATCATAAGGCGTAATCCATTTTTTGAACTTTGCAATCTAAGTCATCCAATTTATCAACTCTAATCAGAGCTCAACCACGAAATCAAGTATAAAAACCAAAATAAAAATGAAACGTCGTTTAACTCAAGAATTGACTTGAGATTCACATTTCACTGTATAAATCAATGCATAGGACCTATAAACAATTAATTGAGTGTAAAAGTCAAATAAATTCCATTTACGCATTCTATAATTGAGATTCATAATTGCAAACAAAGATAAATTGTACAAGTTTTGGAAAACATAGTGTGAAAAAAGCTTAAAAGAAAATTGCTGACCTAAATGAATTAAAATTACACTGGTAACAAAATACACACTACAAAAAAAGGCCAGAACAAAAATAAAAATGTTTCAAACTAAATTGTTAACCTAAATGAATTATAATTACACTTAGAACAAAATACACATTTTACAAAATAACACTCAGATGTTGACCTAAATGAATTCAAATTACACTCAGAACAAAATACACACTGCACAAAAAAAACTCAGAACAAAATTAATGACCTAAACGAATTATAATTACACTCAGAACAAAATTGAATTAAGATCGTAAAATAATAGCGTTTTGTTACTCTCAATTCATGTTCAGTTTAATAGCCTATCCTCGCTCTCATCATTTATCTGATAATTGATTTACGTTTTCACAAACCAATACGTTTGATTTTGAATTTGAGTTTGATTTTGGTCAACAATTTGAAGTGCTTTGTTCATAATCTTAGATATGAAATTAAGCTTTCTCTAAGAAGAAATTGATCATTGAATGTAACACCCCAACTTAGGCAGATGATGCATCGGGGCAGTACACTGATTGTTCATAGCTCAAAGACGTTATTGAAGTAACAGTAATATTTAATTTCTATAATCAAATTAAAAGTACACATTTTGTCTGAAATTTAAATACAATACATCGAATAGACTAACATATTTATTTAAATAATATTTTATAGGTTTCATTCAATTTTATTCTGATCTTCAATGATCCTCGGCCTGCAGCACATTTAAAATAATATAACTTTGTCAATAATAATGATGGTGAGAGTTCATAATGTTTGTATATGTATATGAGTTAAGTGCTATTTTAGTACATGTGGTTTGGCCAACAACACAACTTTAGTACCTATTCTTTATTTTGTGCAAATGGCTACCTCGGTTTCAAAAAACTTGCATTTTTAGTACTTTTTTCTAACCCCGTCTATTTTTTCCGTTAAGTTAGGGATAATTTGGTAACTTCGTTATTTTCTGTTAAACACTTATATCTTGTAAACCCTAAATCCCCAAATCATAACATCAAAATCCAAATTCTAAATCCCCAAACCCTTTCTCCATATCATCATAGGATTTGAGGATTTAGGGTTTACAAGATATAAGCGTTTAAAATAAAAGAAAAAAACAAAGAAAATAACGAAGTTACCAAATTATCCCTGACTTAACGGAAAAAATAGACGGGGTTAGAAAAAAGTACTAAAAATGCAAGTTTTTTGAAACTGAGGTAGCTATTTGCACAAAATAAAGAATAGGTACTAAAGTTGCGTAGTTTGCCAAACCACAGGTACTAAAATGACACTTAACTCTATGTATATATTATGAAATATCAAAATTCAAGTGTCAAGATGTAACGTCTCAATCACAAAGTAAAAAAGAAAATAAAAACATGATATTCCCGTTCGCTTGACATAAGCCAAATTTAGTAAGGACCCCCCCTACGCTCGGAGTAATATATGAGAAGCACCGTGCATTCCAACATAAGTTGAAGAATTAGGCGGTGCAAGTATGCCTCGACAGACCCTCCCACTTCGAGTTTGCGTTTATGTACCAATCACCATAAAACAATAAACACCTTGTACATATATCACGTAATTCACAAGCAACAAATACAAACTAGACACATATGTGAGCTGAACTAGACGGGTTCGGTTCGAGGCGAGCTGAACCAGACAAGTTTGGTTCTAGGCGAACACAACCAGGCGATGGATTAAGATTAAGCGAGTGATTTAGATTAGGGGGTTATGAAAACTCACATGATAAGGTTAAGCAAGTGAAAGATGGATTAAGCACTTAAGCGAGCTGAACTAGACGAGTTCAGTTTGAGGCGGGATCCTATTACATAATTCTAGGTTCAATACAATGTTCATGGAGAAAGGGAACATGAGTGAGTGAAAGATTTGAAAGAAAAATATAGATTTCACTATAATTAGTTATTGTGTTTTTGTCGTAAAACTTTTAAGTTGGTAAATTTTAGTTTTTATTTAAGAATTGGGTTTCAATAATAACTAATCATGTTTATAAGCTTGACCCATTTTAAGAAAAGCCGAAACGGGCCTAGAAGTAAGAAAACAAGTTTAACCGAGTGGTTCGGTTTTGGTCGGACACGAACACAACTTTATGTCAGGTTCGTTTCCGACATGGCAAAAGATGTTATATATTGATTAAGAGGTGAAGAGATGAGTTTTCAATTAGACTGAAACTTTTAAGATGGTTTGATAGAGGGACCAAAATAGCCATTTGTTGTTTCCTAAATTGCCCTAATAACACTCACTACAACCTTGCGTTTCTCTTCTTCCGCCTGCATCATAGCATTACCTTACCATAAACCCTAACTCTAATCTCAACCTCAACAATACGATGGGCGACGCTGTTACCGGCGGCGATGATCGGAAACCGGTGAAGCTTCCGATTGCCGGCAAACGAAACATCCTAATCACCAGCGCCTTACCTTACGTCAACAACGTTCCTCATCTCGGAAACATAATCGGCTGTAAGTAGCACGTATACTCGATTTTGATGTGTAAACTGTTAATTTGAGCTTAATTTTGTGAATTCGTAGGTGTTTTGAGTGCGGATGTGTTCGCTCGGTACTGCCGATTGAGAGATTACAACGCCATATACATTTGCGGCACTGATGAGTACGGAACCGCTACCGAAACCAAGGCTATGGAAGAGAATTGCACGCCTAAACAGATTTGCGATAAGTAATTGTTATCATCTCTTTATTTCTTACATGATTTTGATTCAGGTCACCTAGGGTTTTGATGCCTCTGTTTGATAATTTAGTCGATATATCGGTTATCAGTAGATATTTGACCGATATCAGTTTTTTTAGGTCTTGATTGTCAATTTTTAGTGTTTAATGTTAGTTTTCTAAGTCTTAATCAGTTTCCACTTGCTACAATTGTTAGTGTTTTGTAACTTGCAAAAAGGTGAATTTGTTAATGGCAGGAGAGTATACTGAATTGTTAGTGTTAAATTACTAACTGCATAGAATTTAGTTAATAGTTAATTTTTTTTTTTTTGGGTATCATTTTAGGTATCATGCGATTCATAGGGACGTGTATAAGTGGTTTAATATAAGTTTTGATGAGTTTGGACGAACTTCAAGTCCACAGCAGACTGAAGTTTGTCAAGCAATTTTCAAGAAGTTGTTGGAGAATAACTGGCTTTCAGAGAATACAATGCAACAGGTGTGCTTAACTGTATTTTTGGGGTTATTTTTTTAACTTGTGGTTTGTATTATATATTAATTATTGGGAGATGAACAGTGAATTATGAATCTCTTGTTTACAATGCAGCTTTACTGTGATACATGTAGTAAGTTTTTAGCTGATCGGCTTGTGGAGGGCAGCTGCCCGACACCAGGCTGTAATTATGATTCTGCAAGAGGAGACCAGTGTGAAAATTGTGGCAAGCTGTTAAATCCAACAGAACTCATCAATCCTCGATGCAAGGTTAATTTACTGTTCACTTATATTTGATGTATTTTGATCTATTGTAATAGATAGTAATCTTTCATAGTTTGACACTTTAACTTATGAGGATGGACCTTTTGAAACTCTTGATCAAGTTTTTTTGGTAATGTTTTAGGTTTGTGCAACAAGCCCTCGAATCCGTGATACAGACCACATGTTTCTTGAGCTCCCTTTATTGGAAGCTAAATTACGTGAATACATTAGCACGATGTCAGTGGCCGGTTCATGGAGTCAAAATGCTATTCATGCCACAAATGCATGGCTTAAAGAAGGTTTAAGACAACGCTGCATTACTAGAGATTTGAAATGGGGCGTTCCGGTCCCACTTGAGAAATTCAAGGACAAGGTAAATTAGCTCTTATATATAGCTACAATTTTATTGTTAACTGTGTTTCATTATATATAGTTACGATTTCATTGTCTAGGTTTTCTATGTATGGTTTGACGCACCTATTGGATATGTCTCTATTAGTAATTGCTACACAAACGAGTGGGAAAAATGGTGGAAAAATCCTGAAAATGTTGAGTTGTATCAGTTTATGGGAAAAGATAATGTTCCATTTCACACTGTAAGTTTACTTTTTTAAAATATTCTAGTCGTCTACAAATACATTGACTTTAATTATAATGAAAAATACACATTTTTAGGTAATGTTTCCTTCTACACTTATTGGGACTGGTGAGAATTGGACTATGATGAAGACTATTAGTGTTACCGAGTACTTAAATTATGAATCAGGTTTGTACTATACTGATAAACAATTATGGTTTTTTGCTTTTGAGTTGTTACTTTATGTTTGTAATCGTTTAAAGATTTTTATGTTTGTTTTGATACTTGTGTAGGCAAGTTTTCAAAGAGTAAGGGTATAGGAGTGTTTGGAAATGATGCTAAGGATACAAATATTCCTGTAGACGTCTGGAGATATTATTTGTTAACCAATAGACCAGAGGTACTGCATTTGTGTCATATTTGATTCATAGCTCCATCATTATGTTGATTTTATTAATTTTATTTCACTGCGTTTTGGTGTAGGTATCGGATACGTTATTTACATGGGCAGATTTGCAAGCAAAGTTAAACAGTGAATTGCTAAATAATTTAGGCAATTTCATCAACCGTGTATTGAGCTTTGTTGCTAAAGAGACAGGTTAGTGGTTGGTACCATTTAGGCCTGTAATTGAACCAGACGGACATCAACATAGCATGTTCATTTGTTCGTTTAACGTTAATCGAACAAACAATCAAAAATGAAGAGTATTTTTGTTTGTGTTTATTTTTTTAAGAAAATGAACGTGTTCGTGCTTGTTTATGTTCACTTTCTAACAGTATAAATGAATTTGTTGAGCCTAGAAAATACTAAAACAGAGCTAAATTGTGACGGGTGATTGTTGAGCCTAAAAGTTGCAAACTAAAACTGAGCTAAATTGTAACGGGTGATTATTTTCATAAAAATAGAATGCATGTTAACGGGCTTAAAAGATTTTAATGAATATATGCGCGAACAAACGTAAACTAATGAGCATGAACAAACTTTCACGAACACATATGACTGAACATGAGTACAATCTGTGCATGTTCATTCATTTTAATAAATGAACATAAAAATGTTGTTTGTGTTTGTTTGTGAGTTTATTAAGTAAACGAACTTCCCACCGAACGCTTCATGAATGGTTTACTGAACATTTGGTTTGGTTTAGGCGTAGTGGCATTAGAATCCAGGCTATGTAAATTAGCAACATTCTGTCATTTTATTTATTCAATGCTTTTTTTCTTTACCACTGATTGCATATAAATACTGTCTATAATCGACAGACTCTTCTGGCAAAGCGTCGGGATACAACTCTATAGTTCCTGAGGCTCTGGGTGCAGAGTCACATCTTTTAACAAAAGCATTGGGAGAGAAAGTTGGTAACTATGTTGACCAATATGTGGATGCCATGGAGAAGGTGAGTTAACATACTGGGATATATTTTTATTATGATTCTTGTTATTGTTATTATTATTCCTTCACACCTTTTTATCTTTTACATACATGCACATATATATATATATATGGCTTGGTATCCTTTCAGAACTTAAAAAAAGTTTAGAACTTTTAGGAACTCATAGCAACCAGACATTTTTTTAAAATTCTTTTATATATTAACGTTGTTTGAGACTAGTTTATCATATTTAAAAACCAAAAATTTGATTACATATATAAATTACAAGTTTACACATGTAAAATTTATGTAATAACAAATTTACATGTGTAAAAAAATCTAGATATGTGTAAAAACAAATTTCATAATTGTAATCGTAAATACAGATATAAAAAGTGATAAAACTACACTCAATTATTATTAACATACAAAATTTTTTATAAAACACGTTAGTTATTAAGAGTTCTTTAAGGCTCTTAAATCTTTTCAAAAGTTTTGTAATGATACTCATCCTAATGTGTGTGTGTATATATATATATAAATATATATATTGGTATCCTTTCAGAACTCAAAAAAAGTTTTAACTTTTAGGAACTCATAACTAACAAACATTTTATTTTACTTTTTTTTATATATTAACATTATCTGAGACTAGTTTAATCATATTTAAAAACCAAAAATTTGATTACATATATAAATTACAAGTTTACACATGTGTAAAATTTATGTAATAACAAATTTTTTATGTGTAAAAAATAATTTTCATAATTGTAACCGTAAATATAGATCTAAAAAGTAATACGACTACACTCAAGTAATATTAACGTACAGATTTTTTTATAAAAAACGTTAGTTATTAAGAGTTTCTTAAGGTTCTTAAATAAAGTTCTGTAATGATATAACAAATTGTTCTTATATACTCATCCTATATATATATATATATATATATATATGCATACACGTGTGTGTATATATAACAAATTCTCATTGGAAATTGTTGTAGGTCAAGCTAAAGCAAGGATTGAAAATTGCAATGAACATATCTGGTGAGGGAAATGCTTATCTACAAGTAAGTTCACAATAAAAAAAATTAAATTAAGCATGTTCGTTTAACTTTTATTCGAACAAACAATTTAACACGAACGACTAAACGAAAGGGGTTTTATTGTTTGTGTTTGTTTGTTAATAAAATGAACGTGTTCGTGCTCGTTTATGTTTGTTTGTTAACAGCATAAACTTAAGGTTTACAAACGTAAACAAACTCAAATAATTGATATAGATTGATGAACATAACTGAGCTAAAAACCAATCAAAAGTAAATGTGAACGTGTCAAGCCTAAAAATTTATTAAAAGTAAATGTGCACACGAATAAACGTTATTGTCTTTTTCTTCATGCAGGAAAGTCAGTTCTGGAAGCTTTACAAGGAAGACCTTCCGTCCTGTTCTATAGTCATGAAAACTTCAGTGGGGCTCGTTTATCTTCTTGCATGCCTTTTAGAACCATTTATGCCATCGTTTTCTATTGAGGCAAGTAATTTTAAATTATTATGTTAGTGTAAAAAGATTAGTTTTTACAAACTCTTTTTATCATATTATTGTTACAGGTACTCAAGCAGCTCAATCTGCCACCTCAACTATCACTTTCTGATGAAAAAGGGGATATTGTTAAGGCTAAAACTCCTTGGAATATTGTACCCGCCGGTCACAAAATTGGGACACCTGTCCCATTGTTTAAGGAATTGGTACGTACATTTGTTGTTCTTGTTTTTTATTTTGCTTTTTGTACATATGTTTTTTTTATTCAATTTTTGTGTGATGTGCAGAAAGATGAAGAAGTAGAATCCTTTAGAAATAGGTTTGCTGGAAGTCAAGCTGACCGTGCTGATCGGGCTGTTAAGGAAGATGCTGAAGCAAAGAAACTTACTGAAAAGCTCAAGAACACAAAAATATCAGGTGATTCATTTGTGGCATGATTTCATTTTTAGTGAATAAAATGTGGCAGTTCCATATATACTCCTGAAAATTTGCATTATATCGTACTTGTCTAATAACAAAGTTGATTGCAATATATCATACTTGTCCAATAAAAATGTTGATACCAAATATGCCCATTTGAATTACTATCGTTAGTTTACGTTTACGTTCGTTTATACATTGATAGGCATCGGACCAGGCGACAAGTATGATATTGAAATAAAATGAAACGGGTAGAAACAGATAGATCTAATGCTCGTTTGTGATACAGAAATCACCACACAAATGAACTGTAAGGCAACAACACCCAATCAAAGATACAGGTACACCATTACGTTTAGTTAATCGGGTCTAAGATCACTACCTAACACATCACAGCTGAACTAGCATAGACGGATCAATTTAACTCATAATCCAATGAGATAAATCAAAACAAAACTTTTCCATTCTAAACTATCTCATTTCATCCCTGGTGAATTACTTACATGGAAGAAACCAGAACCAACTACACCATGTTCCTAGACCTTAGAGAAATTGGAAACTAGAGTACTAATTAACATGCAAAAAGTACAAATTGAAATAGCATAAGAAATAAAAAGTAAAAAACAAAACAAAACATGGGAACGTGTGGAACTTTGTTGTAGTTCATGCTGACCCGTCTTTTGAACCCGATATATATGACTATTTTATCTGATTGTACCAACGACTACAGTTTCATTTTGTGGCATTTTACTGGGTCGCAATTGCTATCACTATTCATTGAAAATTTTCAAGTAGTTACAAATATCCCATTACAAACATGGTCTAGTACATTAGTTTTTTAGATCCATTAGATTGATGTATGCATTTACTTTTAATTGGTTTAAAGCTCAATTATGTTCAATTATATTTGTGAACCGTTCGTTTATACTGTTAACGTACGAACATAAACGAACAAAAACATCTTTTTCTTAATGCATGAACATGAACAAGAAAACTACGTTCACTTAGTTATTTGTGTTTGATTGTTTGTTTGGTTAACAAACAAATATGAACATGCTATGTTCATGTTCATTCAGTTCATTTACAAGCCCTAGTTATCTCAATGCAAGTTTTAAGTGAAAAATTTGTTTATATGATATTAAGATTTTTTGTTGGATAAATGTCGTACGATACCAAGTTTTGAGGGAGATATAAAGTTATATCATAGTTTATCTACCTTAAAGTATTAATGTTTGTATTATATGAATTTGCAGATAAAACTGGGAAGAAAGAACGACCAGCTAAATCTGCAGGTGAACCCAAAAGTATGCCTGTGGAACAGGAAGTCATAATTAGTAGACTCGATATACGTGTTGGAGTTATTAAGGAAGTTCAGAAACATCCGGATGCTGATTCTTTGTATGTGGAAAAAATTGATGTTGGTGAAGAACAACCTAGGACTGTTGTTAGCGGCCTTGTGAAATTTATTCCTCTTGAAGAGATGCAGGTTCTTTTTTCAACACATCTTAGCAGTTAAATATTAATATCAACGCTACACATAACTTTGTTTTTAGGATTAAAATCATATATAGCCTTTTTAAACTTGAAAATTTTCATATATGCTTAACTTTAATGAATTTTTACTTAAAACCATTTTGCCCCTTTCGATTACTTTTGTTTAAATTGTTTTTGATGAATGGGTATACTTGATGTTTTAACTACTCTGTAAGGGTATATATAATCTTTCTAGTTTGTAGGGGTATATATGAAGTTTGATACTTTTAACTATCTTGTTTTTTTATACAGAACCGGAAGGTGTGTGTTCTATGCAACCTAAAGCCGGCAACCATGAGGGGAATTAAGTCACAAGCTATGGTTCTTTGTGCTTCAACTAGTGATGGCACTAAGGTATAGTAATCTTTCTTTCTTTTCATGTGTGTACAAGTATATAACTAGCCAATGGTTAACCGTCTGTGTGAGTCGGTTTGATTTCAGGTTGAGTTGGTGGAGCCGCCCGAGTCTGCTGTGATTGGAGAGAGGGTTAAGTTTGCTGGTTTTGAGGGTGAGCCCGATGATGTTTTGAACCCCAAGAAGAAGGTTTGGGAG
The DNA here is from genome assembly GCF_021521415.1 of Bidens hawaiensis. Lineage (NCBI taxonomy): Eukaryota > Viridiplantae > Streptophyta > Magnoliopsida > Asterales > Asteraceae > Bidens > Bidens hawaiensis. The sequence goes on from NW_027491042.1 coordinate 5,631,929, forward strand.
GCACTGCAAGTGGATCTACATTCAGACAAGAATCTTGTGGCTTGTTATAAAGATCTACCATTCACTACTTCTGCGGGTGTTTGCAAGGTTTCATCAGTATCTGACGGGTCGATTCGATGAATGGTTGCTTTGCATTTTTGGAATGGAACGGTGTTGTGTTTGTTTTATTTATGTTTTGGGATAACACGAGTCAGGTGTTATAGGTGATTGATGCGATTACTATATACTGTTTTTGAAGATTTTTTGCTTTTATAATTATAGTTTTCAACAATGTTTTAAAAGCCGGTATTTTACTTGTACCGGATTGGGCTAAAAATGGTACAACCGGGTTATACTGGGAGGTTCAACCAGCTAAATAGTTTACCTTATAATTTTCTATTCTATAAATGAAACTTCAATACAAAAATAACTCAAAACTAAATGATTTCTATAACAAAAAATAATTCAAAAGTTAATCCATATTAAAAAAATAATACAAAAGCACTCAATTTAAAAAAAAACAGTCCAAAAGTTTACTTGTATGAATGTTAATTGATGGGTTAAAAGTGATTTTGGAAAAAAATGGACCACAAATGTAAAAAATTTCTCGGCTTAAAACCGGTTTGTCGGTAAAAACCGGTACTTTAGACAAAATCCGCCGGTACGATGTTTTAGCAAACCTGTCAAATTGGTTTTCAAACTTAAGTTGACGTTGGGTTCAGAGCTTAGTTGGACATGAAATCTTAGTATATGATTACATGATATAACAAGTAAATGTAGGTAATACAAAACTAATTTTCCCCTTACGCATACATATTGCATTTTAACAGGGTATTTAAGTTATCACAAAAACATCCAATATATATGTGTAGGTATCTTAATTATGTGTATGCTATATAATTCATCCAGTAACTTTCTTATTTCTGGAAAGTATGAATTGAGTTATGATGCAGGTGATATTTGAGGGATGTGATTAACACACTTGGGCTTCAAAAAATAATATAAACAATAAAACCCATTCAATTTAAATCTATTTAAATAAGAATCTCAATATTACAAGTCCACTAATTTGACATGTTAACTTTTATCATGACTTGAATTGACACGTAAAGCTTTGCAAGATATTTACTGTTATAATAATATTTTTTTATAGAAAAATATGATATGGTGGATGAAAATGAATAATGCTTAACATATATTTCTACTACTAGTCAGTGTAATAATATTTGTAAATTCTAACCACTACGTAAGGAATGAGGTTATTATCATAGAGGGCAAAATCATGCATATTACATGGGCCTACTTTGATACGAAACATATCTGCTATGATTTTTTTGTGTTTATTTATTTCTTTTCTTCTTTAATTATTTTGTGGATAGATTTGACATTTTCCCTAAAGTTCATTGCCTATGTTTATCATTTTCTTAATACCCATTCGGTGGGTCATTCAAGTAAAATACACGAAATTATTGTTGTCTTTGTGTGCAATTTAAAATTTAACAACAAAACAAAAAGGTAAAATAAAAATATTGTACTATTTGTGTGCAAAATTTTTAGTGGGCCCGTCCAATTTGCACCTTTTATAGTTTTATATATTAACTAGTGTTGGTGTTAAATTATGACGGGGACGTAAAACCGTGACAAGTAGCATCAATATCATACTAGTGTTGGTGTTAAATGTAAAGCATTAATTACACATGATCAATGATTAATATTGATTTATTGCATTTAAATCATTTATTATATGAACCATCACCCCATAATAATAATAATAATAATAATAGTGGAATCAAATAAACGGTTTTATACCTCTACAACAAGGCAGGATGTTAATACTGGTATATAAAACACAAGGTGAAGATTATAAAACTTTTGTTTTATTTTCGTGTTCAATTATTGAATTTCAAGAAAGAAACTTGTTTCACCCCACGTGTGTATAGGCTAGCATTATATATTTATATAATCAATATAATTGTTGTATTCCATAATTTATATTAGAACCTTAACAATATAAAAAAGAATTAATATAAAGTTGAAACTGGATGTTGATTGAAAACATTTAAAAAACATTGTCAAGATATGGAGATTTGTCAAATATCTTTGCAAAAGAATTTCAATATTTTAGGGCATTTTTGGGATTGAATTTTAAAACAGTTTATAGATTTATTAGTTTTTTTAAAAAGCTAATAAATTAAAAAAAATGTTTAAAAATCACAAAAGCCATTCTTATTTTTGTTTTTTAATAAGGTTAAAATGACTTTTTGAAAAATCTAATAAGTCAATAACTTCTATATCTCAAAAATAATAAGTCAATAACTTCTATATCTATATGTAAGTTTATAAATCTATAGTGCTTTTGTAACTATAACAAACCACAAAACAAATTAAAGGAAAAGTAAAGAAACAAAAGAAGAAAATTCCATCCCACATTGATAGAGGAAAGAAAAGGAGAAGCTTCCACCATAGTATAAATAGGAGTGTAAGTTTCTTGTCCCACATCGCTAGATTATAAAACTAGTAAGCTCTTTATAAGAAAGAAAATTTATATGTTAATATTCTTATAAGACAAATCACACCCAATGGTCCTAGCGGGGGTGCAAAGCACCCGTACGCGCACGGGCACGAGCGAAGTGCGATGGGCGCAATGTGGTGCTTTGATGGTGCACTTCGCTCTAGGGCTGTCACTTTTACTTGAAACCCAACCCGAAAAAACCCGTACCCGAACCCGAACTAACCCGACTCGAAGACCCCGAACCCGAATCGAATTAAGTAATTCGGGTTGGTTCTCGGGTTTGATTTAGAAGATTTGGGTCAACCCGAAAAACCCGAATAAACTTTTAGTTATGAAATTAAATATATTTTTTATGTGTAATAGGCTAAGTCTTAGTCATTAAAGTTATCAGAATCTGGCTCTAATCGACAGTTGTTATTCTAACTATTATGAATCGATTGCTTATTATTAATTTTATGAATTGAGTTTATTACTAATAGCAACTGTAATCGAACAACCAAATCACGACCGATTGAATACGATTATGGTTCGAGTTAGTTTTACTCTTCTATTGAATTGTTTTATCAAGTTAGGTTAGTTTTTTATTTGATTATATGTGTTATAAGTAAAAAAGAATATGTTGTTTTAATTTTAGCATTATAGTTTTTAAAATTTTTTTGGTTTTGTGTTTTTTTTCTAGGATACTCGAAACCCAATTAACCCAACCCGAAAAAACCCGAACCCGAATTACCCGAACCCGAAAAACCCGTGCGAGATTTGGGTTGGGTTTCGGGTCAAGATTTAAAACTTTGAAACCCGAATAGCCCGACCCGAAAACCCCAAAACCCGAAAAACGAACCCGAAGAACACCCCTACTTCGCTCGCATTGCCGTAAGCCGCTTAAGGACCGCCTTAGTATTTTTGTGAAAAATCAAGATTTTTAATAATCTACCTATCGCGATACGCGACGGGTTTGGATCAACCTCATCGCGTAACGCGATGACGTGTAACGTTATCCAGAAATATTGCGGCGTAGCGATACGCCCTATGTTTATGGCCATCCCGTATCGCGATGGGCTTCAGAATTGGCTATAAATAGATTGGCCACGGGACATTCAATCTTGCACCAAAATTCTCCTTTCTCTCTGAATTTCTTCACACACATATATAGATTAGGATTATAGTATAATACCCGAGTGTCGTAGCGATATCCTATCCGATCGAAAGAAACTTATATACACAAATCCAAAAAGCTCTACCTATTAAGGTAAGACATTGTGCCATCGTGTAAAGTTTCTACTCTCGTGATTATCGTTATGATTATTGGTTTTATACTAATCTAGGTATACTACATTTTGTTTATCCTAGGTGCTTAATACCAGAAGGCGTTCTTTAATTATAAACTAGCAAGGTGAGACATTCGAGTTTTTGTACAACTCACATTTGCGTGAGACAACTATTTCCCGACACTGTCATGATAATTTTAAAGCCTATAAAACTCATGACAGATAGTCTAAATGATTTCAAATATATTTTTAAAGTATTTTAAATACATTACAGTGATTAAGTCTCTGTAGACTTACGGGATGATTACTACTGGTATTGTGGGGTTTTGTATACAATGCTTGCCTACTAGGGTATTACACGTTACTTATTGGACAAGTGTTAGCCAATAAGTAATATGACCACAGTCATAGATACGATCGAGTGACAAGTACCTTTCGGTAATTTGTAAGCAGGCAGATGTAAAAACATCTTAATGCTGGAAATGTAAAAACGTGTCATTTACAAATGAATGTACTCACCAACATTTCTTGCTGATCAAATATTTTAAACATGTTTCAGGTGACTTGTTAGAGACCAAGGAATGATGCCTGCGGGCTTCCAGTTTAAATAAGTGGCTTGTCACCAGAATAAAGAAACGTGTTTTGTAAATTAGGGTTTATCCCTATAAAAATTATGTTTGTATCAAAATGGATTAAATTCCCAGTTTATTATAATAACAATCGTGGTGTTTTTATAACTCTGATCCTTTTTCCTAACTACGGTTCTGATGAAAATTTCCGCTGCAATATAATTTAATAAACACCGATACCACCAATCAATGTTCACGACTTCCCTCCCAAGGTATAGGGGTCGGGGGCTGTGACAGTAACATAGAACACGCATGTGTGTTTTTTTCTAAGCGATTGATCGAACTCATAATATGTTTCAACCGCATTAAGTTTCAAAGTGTGTAACAAAATTCAGAAAGTTTAATAACTTGTATAGAAAAGACAATGTCATTCGTATTCTTTACGATTGTTTTTTACTTTAAAATCTTGTGATAGATAGAATAATAGTGAAAAATACCAAAAAAAAAGAAAAAGAAAAAAGAATATCAGTATAAACGAAAAAGAAAATAAAGAAAAAAAAACTAATTAGTTTTTTGAAAAAAAAAATATATATGTTAGAAAAAAAACACAAAAACGATTAAAAAAACACCAAAAAAGCTAGTTAAAATAGGTAAATATGTGATTTTTAAAGATATAGTCATTAGATTTTATTATAATAAATTAAAATGGGTAAGTACGTAAAATTTTGAATTAAGGATTAAGTATGAAGGGTTTAGAACGGAAAATATGCAATTGTTGGTTTCATTTTTTAAATTTTTTTAGCAACGAACAAAGCCCGATCACTCGGGTTTAGTCACCAAGACCCTTCGTTGTGGGCTGTAAGGGAGCGATTTGGGGGATGGAACACCGACGAGGGGCGCATTGGGGGTGGTGGGATTTGGAACCCTAATTCAATCGCTTGTATTTTTCTCTCGATCCCCTCATCTCCCGACCACAACCACATCCAAATCTGGAAAACCCTAATGAAAAATGTTTAACTAAAAACGATAATCTCTCGGCATATCTACCTTCTGTTGGCACTTAGGTTGGCGATATTGTGCCCCACCCCTTTGAACTGGATCTGATGTTAAATTGTATTGTACCCCTTTTAAACAAACCACCGACGGTGGTGGTACGGTTACCGCTGCCACATACTACCCTAAATCAAATGCGGTGGTCAGCGATGAAGACGAAAGTGGGTAACATCGTTAGATGTGGTGGTGTGGCTGGTTTATGAAGACGATATTGGCCCGTGATGAGGTCGATGATGAAGAACACCGTAAATCTCTCTCATAGATTCTTATCACATCACGATTTTGATAATGATGTGAATCGAATCGGCTATACGAATGGCCACGCCGAGATAGTGATGGTGTAGCGCAAATATGGATTTGGTTCCAGATTGGGATGAAGAAGGTGACACCACTAATCAAATAAAGAAGCCATTCCATAATATTAGATAATAAAAAAGGACAAAATTTGTAATTATTTTGATTTTAGAAACACTCTCCGTCTCACACCAATTCAGGGGAAAGTCCACCTGGCTGTCAAATAAAGAAGAGTCGGCATAAATGATAAAACCCTAACAAAAAAACACAGTCAACAGAAACACGTGGAGCTTCTGAGCACACTGGACGACTTCACAATCAAAGAAAACTGGGACGAGTTCTTCAGCATCAGAGGCCAAGATGACTCCTTCGAGTGGTACGCCGAGTGGCCTCAGCTTAGAGACATTCAAATTCAAATTGAAGATGTTCAGATACTTGTTCCCGGTTGCGGCAACTCTCGGCTGTCGGAAGAGTTATACGACGCCGAATATTGATTTCTCCAAAGTGGTGATTGGGGACATGCTGAAGCGGAATGTGCGTCAGAGGCCCTCTATGAGGTGGAGGGTCATGGACATGACAGCTATGCAGGTACACAAACACTTGCTGTGCCTCGGTTTCTTAGTTAGTTACTATTTTTTCAGCTCATTTGTTATTTATTGATTACTTTATATGAATTTATAATATGTTGGGCTCAATAACTAAACAAGCTTTATTGAGGTCAGGCTCAGCTCCATTTTAATTGATTTGATATCGAGTTTCGAGCTTTTTATCAATTTTATCTTCTGTGGATCGGCTTGTTTGCACTCAGGTAAGTGCTGTTATCGAAATTGTATCTTGGCATTGCTTTGATGACTTTGATGTACAGGATTTATTTGTGTGAATATAACTTGATCTTTAGCTAAACATCACTTGTGAGGAACACCGATTTAACCAAATTAACTGACAGAAGCGTGTATATATATATTTTTTTTGATGTTCCCATACAAATCTCGGGTTCCGTAACTAAACAAGCTTTATTTGAGGATTAGACTCGACTCACCTCGTGTCGAGCTTTTTACCGATTCGATCTCTAGTAAATCATGAGTGGATCGGCTCGTTTGCGCTAGTGCGTGCTATTATCGATATTATATCTTGGTATTGCTGGAGTAATGGTTAATGTACTGGATTTCTTTGTGTGAATATAACTTAATCTTTAGCTGAACATCACTTGTGAGAAAAAACCGGTTTAACCAAATTAACTGACAGAACCGAAGCGAACTAGCTTATCCAAACTAAAGACACAATAAATCTACTTTCACACACTCTAAAATGACTAGTTTTAATATATTTAAAGAATTTTGTTTCAGTTTTACTTGTATCAAACCTTTTTTTTACTCTCTGACTGCTGTTACTTTCCAGTTTGCAGATAAAACATTTGATATTGTTCTTGACAAAGGAGGATTAGATGCTTTAATGGAGCCTGAGCTTGGCCCTACACTAGGGAGTCAATATGTATCAGAGGTCTCTTCAAGTCAATAATGATAGCATTTTGCAAATAAACTTCATTTTTTGATAATATTTGAATGAATATTGGCAGGTGAAGAGAGTTCTGAAAGAAGGTGGCAAGTTTATTTGTCTCACCCTTGGAGAATCTCATGTTTTAGGTATCAACTCACCTAGATTCCCTTTTCCTGTTTTATATTATAGTATTATGATTCACAAACTTTCATCGAGTGTTTTTATCTCTCTTTTTAGGCATGTTTTTCCCAAAATTTCGTTACGGATGGAAAATCGATATTCATGTGTTGCCTCAAAAACCATCTAAAAGTTCCAAGTCAAGTTTAAGAACTTTTTTGGTGGTTGCCGAGAAAACAAGTCCCACTACACTGCAAACAATATCAACTTCTTTTCATCATGATATACTTGGTAGCAGTGATCAGGTACAAGGATTCATTAGATCATATGACTATATTTTATTAGTCTTGATATTATTGGAATTGTTTTGCATGTAATAATGTAATATTATTGTGCATACATATAGGCTCGTGGGCTTACTGAAGCACTTGAAACCGAGAACAAAATCAGAACAAATTGGTCTAATGGTGACGATATACTGTACTCACTTGAAGACCTAACAATAGGAGTCAAAGGGGATCTATCAGAGCTTAAACCGGGTCTTCGTGTACAACTCACTTTAGGTGGGCCCAGGCAGTCTCGTTTCTGCTACAAATCTGTACTTCTTGATGCCAAGCAAGACTCAGACGAGTTTGCATATTATTGTGGAGTTTTTCTTGTACCCAAGGTTAGTCTTTCATTGTACTTGCTTACACTTTGTACATCTCAAGGAAAACATACACATATGTATATATGTGTATGTGTGTATATACACAATTACACATACATATAAGGGAAGGTTCTAGGCAGAACACAGTTTTCTGTGAGATCAGAAAAAAAACAAAATAAATTATTCATTTTCTGTTTTTAAAATAAAAAAATAGCTGTAACACAATGTTAATTTATCTTTTCTAGTATTCTAAAAGAAAATATAAACAAAATTATGGTTGAACTACAATGTTTTTTTGTACCTTTTCTGTAATAAGTGAAAGTTTCAAAAAATATGAACCAAATTTTAAAAAATGAAACGATTTAGGTTTGTTAAATTGTTCTCTCAATACTATAATGTTTTGTAATAAACCTCGGCTCTCCCTGATAGAATTGGAAGTGAATAATATTATTCACGTATTGTTACAATATAAATACAGCAAGGGGCTCCATTATTCATGGAGAGAAATAATCAAAATACATTAATCTAGGAGAGAAATAAGCAACTAATAAATACAATATTGACTATTGACTAAATTTGAATTTGATCTTATCTATTACCCCCTTCAAGCGAACATGTGGAGAACCGACTCTTAGCATTGTGCGAAACCGTTCAAAGAGAGGTTTCGGAAGGCTTTTAGTAAAAATGTCAGCCACCTGAAGCGTTGTTGGAACAAACTTGGTGTAGAGACGTCCTGAAGACACGAGTTCACGAACAAAGTGATAATTGATGTCGATGTGTTTGGCTCGCTTGTGAGTCACCGGATTCTGACTTAGAAAAAGAGCACTTTTGTTGTCACATAGCAACGTGGGTCGGTCAGGAGGTAATGCATGTAACTCACGTAAAAGATGAGTTAACCAAATAATTTCAGCAGCAGTGTTTGCCATTGCTCGATATTCTGATTCGCAACTAGAGCGTGAAACAGTAGGTTGTTTCTTGGCACTCCAAGATACAAAATTTCCACCAAGATAAATGAAATAACCATAATTCGAACGTCTAGTTTCAATGCAGCGCGCCCAATCAGCATCAGAGTAACCCACTAGTTTCGTAGTTTTGGGTTTATCAAACGTTAGTCCAAACGAAAGTGTTCCTTTGACATACCTCAAGATACGCTTAACAAGATGAAAATGGGCTGTTGTGGGCATTTGAAGAAATTGGCTCGCTTGATTTACCGCGTAGGACAGATCCGGCCTTGTAATTGTTAGGTACTGTAAAGCACCTACTAACGATCTGTAAAAGGTCGGATCATGAAACGAAGTGCCTTTGGAAACGAAAGTATCTGTAGTGGTAAGCGGTGTTGCTACAGGTTTTGTGTCAAGGAGTCCGGCCCGTGCAAGTATGTCATATGCATATTTTGCTTGGTTTAGGAAGATTCCCGAATCAGTATGAGTGACTTCAAGACCCAAAAAATAATTTAACGAACCCAAGTCTGTAATAGCAAATTCGGTGTGAAGCCGTGTAGTAAACTCTCGGATAACTGCCTCATCATTACCTGTCACAATAATGTCATCCACATACACTAAAAGATTTATAAGTACTGAGTTCTTTTTTAAGATAAAAAGTGAAGTATCGGCTCGGCTACATTGAAAACCAAGGGTATTTAAAAAGGAGTTGAGACGTTGAAACCATGCTCGAGGAGCCTGTTTAAGGCCATAGAGAGCCTTTTTCAAGCAACAAACATAATCTGGGTAACGTGGGTTTATAAAACCCGGTGGTTGCTCCATATAAACCGTCTCAGTGAGAGTACCATTTAAAAAAGCGTTTTTAACGTCTAGTTGATGTAAACGCCAGTTATAAATAGTAGCAAGAGCAAGAACCACCCGAACCGTGGAAGCTTTGACAACAGGGCTAAAAGTTAAGGAGTAGTCTAAACCCGGAACTTGAGTGAACCCTTGAGCGACGAGACGGGCTTTATAACGGTCAACTGAACCATCGGCTTTATACTTGGTTCGATAAACCCATTTAGAACCAACAACATTTGAATGCCTTGGGCGTTTAACAAGTTCCCAAGTTTTATTGTTATGAAGGGCAGTTATCTCCTCATTCATGGCGGTCACCCATTTCGGATGTTTTGAAGCCGATTTGAAACCTTTAGGGTCATGAGCAGCAAAAAGAGCATGATGAAGGGAAGAAGTACTGACAAATGATAGGTCTGCATGATGCTTTGGTTTAAAAATACCCGATTGAGACCTAGTTGTCATTGGATGAACAAATGAATTCGATTGTTGATGTTGTGGAGGAACAGGGTTGGAATTTGAGGTTGAGACGGTGGAAGTGTGTGTAACAGATTGGGGTGGTGAGGTGGGAATTTGAGCCGAAGGGAAGGAGTGGGCTGAAGCAAGTGAGGGTGGGCTGGAAGAAGTATGAGAGTTTGGGCTGGATGAGTTAGAATGTGTCGACAAAGGACCTGTAGATTGGTCTTGAGAGGATTGAGATGTAGATTGGGTTGGTGCGGAGTTTGTGGATTGAGTTTGTGTGGAAGGTACAGGAGGATTTGTGGAATCCACATGAGGAACAGTGCACAATATGCAAGTGGATGAATTATTTGTCATGCATGAATTTAATGGTTGTGGTTTGAGTGGTGATTGTTGGTTGGACATGGTTGGTAGTAAAGATCCAATAGTGTCATCAAAATTTGAAAACACGAGCTTAGCATCATCAACTGGTGGTATAACACCACTAAAGGGAAATGTGTCTTCATCGAATTGAGCGTGCCGAGTGATGTAAACTCTAGAAGACACAGGATCTAAGCATCGATAACCTTTGTATTTGGGGCTATAGCCAATAAAAATACATGATGCACTTCATGGAGATAGTTTATTTTTGGCATAAGCCCGAAGATATGGAAAAACCCGACAACCAAAAATTCGAAAGTTTGCATATGAGGGAGGTTGAGTAAACAGGAGCTCGAAAGGTGATTTTTTGTTTAAACCGGAGTGGGAAGACGATTGATAATATAAGTTGCAGATGTGAATGCATCTACCCATAAGGTGGCCGGCGCATGAGAGTTTAAAAGCATGGCAAGACCGGTTTCGGTTATATGCCGATGTTCGGCACGACCGTTTTGTTTGGGAGTATGAGGGCATGATAAACGATGTTGAATGCCACTCTGATGTAATAAAGTTTGAACCCGATTATTTGTAAATTCAGTGCCACCGTCACTTTGAAACACTTTGACGGTTCGAGAAAATTGGTTCTGGACAAAAGCTAAAAAAACCGTCAATACATTGTAAAAGTCGGATTTTGCTTTTAAGGGATAGAACCATGTAAACCGGGAAAAATCATCAACAAATATCACATAATATAAGTAGCCATCAGTTGAAACAATAGGTGCGGGTCCCCAAAGATCACAATGTATCAAATCTAAAACATTCAAAGAACGTTTATTATTCAAATCAAACGGTAAACGATGTGCCTTAGACAATTGACACGAATAACAAATTCCCGGTTTGGGCAATAAAGAAGAAACACACAAATAACCAAGTTTATTTAAAAAGGAAATGACATCAAATGAAACATGTCCAAGTCGACTATGCCATCGTTCAAAAGATGCACGAAGATGGTGTGACGAGAGAGCAGCTACAAATGCTTGTTGTGCGTGTGAGAGAATGTAGAAGCCATTCTCACACCTGCTTTTTGCTAGAACCGCTTTCGTTTTTCGGTCCTGAATATGAAAAAAATCGTTAGATAACAATACATCAACAGGTGCATCATTTGTAAGTTGGCTAATTGAAAGAAGACTTTTTGTGAGATGTGGAACAAGGACATTTTTTAACGACAAAGAGGAATTTATGGAGCATTTACCGACTTTTGTAACCGGTAAAGAATGACCATTACCAAAGGTTACATAATCATTACCCTGATGTGTGTGCAAGGCATCAAGACCATCATCCGAGGGCGTCATGTGAGCGGTTGCACCAGAATCAACACACCAATCAGGAGTGTTATCGTTGACATGACATTGGGCATGAAACGCCTGAGCAAGATTTGCATCAAGTGGAGCAACAGCCCGCTGAGCAAAAGTCGATAAAGAAGGACAAGCATTTGCATAATGACCGTCTTTTCTGCATAATTGACAATGAGGCGGATGTCGGGGTCCAGACGAGCGACCACGACCAGATCTGGATCCACGATAGCGACCACGACCAGATCCGGTAGAGTCACGGGTTTGTCGGGGCTGAGCAAGATAAGCAGCTTGAGGCACCGATGAACCATGGAGAGATAGCATAAATATCTCTTGGTTTTCGGCCTGTGAGAGTAGATCACGGAATGGTAAAGGAGGCCGAACGGTACGCTGGGATGTAGAAAAATTCTCAAAGGAAGACCCTAGACCGCAAAGAAACCAGTGGGTTTGTCACTGTCTTCAACCGGATGCCCAATTGCAGCAAGTTGGTCACAAAAGGACTTGAACTTCCGGCCATATTCGGTAACAGTGGAGGATCCCTTTTGCAATTGCCGAAGGGAATCCCGAAGAGTGTGCATACGTTCCAGAGAGTGATGGCTATAGGCTGCCTCAAGGGCTTGCCAAACACGTCGGGCCGAGGTAAGACCAATGGCTTCAGCCATGGCCTCTTCGGTAAGAGACGAATTAAGCAACAAAAGAACTCTCTGATCAGCCTCTTTCCAATCAGTGAAGGCTGTATTTGGGATAGCTTTACCATCAACGGTGATGGTTTCCGGTGGCGGTGGAGTGGTACCATCCACATGACCATTGAGTTGTAGGTACGAGAGAACCTGTGAAACTTGATTTTTCCACATGAGATAATTTGTGGATGAGAGTTTAATGGTGATTAGGTGAAAGAGAGAGTGTAAGGGAGTAGCGGACAAGGCATTTGAGGAGGAGTTGGAGGTTGTCATGGCCGGAGAAGAAAGACAACAGAGGATGGCGGCTAAAAGAACAGGGAGATTTCTTTTGGATTGCCAATTAGGCTGATACCATGATAGAATTGGAAGTGAATAATATTATTCACGTATTGTTACAATATAAATACAGCAAGGGGCTCCATTATTCATGGAGAGAAATAATCAAAATACTTGAATCTAGGAGAGAAATAAGCAACTAATAAATACAATATTGACTATTGACTAGTTTTGAATTTGATCTTATCTATTACTCCCTATGTATATGTAGTTATGTGTGTGTACATATTGTAAAAGTCAGCCTATGTATATGTAGTTATGTGTGTGTACATATTGTAAAAGTCAGCAACCAGTTGGGTAGATTTTATTATCAAATGTGTAACTATATCTTAGATTTCAGACTCGGGCTCATGAATGGCTCTTCTCTTCAGAAGAAGGACAATGGATGATTGTTGAGAGTTCAAAGTCAGCTCGGCTGATAATGGTAGCGATTTTGAAACTGCAATCACAGTCGTTTTTTTATTTATAAAATTACCCTTCTAATATATAGCATCAAAATTAATTATTATGCCTTAATTTTAGGTTTTCTTAGATGGTAGCCATACTGGCACCGGCAGTGAAGATATACAGGCAAGTTTTTATGTTATTATTATTATGTCATATGTCTATCCAATATTTATGACCATTAACTTAGTGAACTATTTTTCTTTTTTCTCTTTTCTTAGAAGGATCTATCTCCTCTTGTGAAACAACTAGCACCTGCTAAAATTGAGGACGCAGCTCAAATTCCGTACGTTGTTTTGGTACCATATATTTTATTTACCTTTTCTTTTAAAAGATACCTACTAATGCTGAAATCTTGAATAGATTTATGGCAGCAAGTGATGGGATCAAGGAGAGGAAAGTTGTTCATGAGGTTTTGGATCATCTCTTAATAATTTATTACAATTTATAGAGCGTTAATCTGCTTCAAGATGATTTTTTTAATCTTTTCATGTGCTATGAGTCATAAAGCTTGGTTTTTATTAATAGGTCACATCTGAGTTGACTGGTCAAATAATTGTTGATGATGTGGTGTATGAAAAAGTTGAAGGTCTACTTGGTCAACTATCATTCTCCAATGACCTTGTATTTCGCCGGCTAACTTTTGAGAGATCAGAAGGCCTGGTACAGTCTGAAGGTTTACTAACAAGTGAAGGATCTCAAAACAAAGTTGGAGGAATTGAAAATGGAAATAAGAAATCTAATTCTTCGTCAAAATCAAAGAAAAAAGGAAACGATAAAAGAAAAGAGTCTCAATTGCCGGTAGTAGGTGCAAGCAATGATCTGAGTGTTGATCATGGTTATATAGCAAGTTCTTATCATTCTGGTATAATATCTGGATTTATGCTGATCTCTTCGTACCTGGAAAATATGGCGTCATCCGGAAAGACAGTAAGATTTTTTTGCGTTTACCATTATTGATTAAAGTATCTACTTTATGTTTCTATGCATTTTCTTCATGCTCTTAGTGTGTATGGGTTTCGGTTTGGGTTGTTTTTGGGCTCAAACCGAAACAAAAACCAAAAGTTTGGTTTTTGGGTTTCTGAAAACCGTTCATGTTTCGGTTTTCACAATTGTTTTGGTTTCGGTTTTTTTAGTTTTGCTATCTGGGTTTGAAATTTTCAAACCGAAAAACATGGCCCAAAATAATGAATTTGGGCTGAAACTTTGGGCAAAAGGTTTCTTGCTAATTATGAGTAATTGATTATTAAACATTTGGGCCTAAATTTTTTGGGTTACACCATTTATTAAAATTTATAAATTACTTAACAATTAAGTATAAAAATCATAATAATTTATTTCAATAAGAAAAGTCCAGTTTTTTGGCGTTTACGGGTTTGGTTTTCAATACGTGCAAAACCGAACCAGAAATTTGGTTTGGTTGGGTTTTGGGGCGGGTTCGATTTGGCTATGTCAGTTATTATGGTTTCATGCACACCTCTACTCAGTTTTTCTTGGTCGCACTATAAATTTTGAAGCAAAACACTTGGAATTTGTTTACTAGAGCCTAGAGGTGGCAAATTTGACCCTCGATTTGTAAATGGGTCAACATGGAACATGTTAAATATAAAACGGGATGAATAGAAACCTTTGAGCGGGTCAAATGAGTCAACTGGGTTGGTGACTCTAAATATAAAACGGGACGAATAGAAACCTTTGAGCGGGTCAAATGAGTCAACTGGGTTGGAAGTCACCCAAAGTCTACATTTAACGCATACAAACTCCTAAATTGCTTTATTCAACTTTATGGACTGTTATCGTGACGGTATTGTGTATTGTCGGATAGTTTATATAGAATTTACCTGCTTTTCAGGTTAGGGCGGTTGTGATTGGTTTAGGCGCTGGACTACTTCCTATGTTTCTCCATAGATCGATTCCACTTCTACAAGTCGAGGTAATATTAAGTTTCCAACTAACTTAACCGCCATAAAAGAGGAAACTCACAGCTTAAAATCACCCACTAAAGTATTTCCAATACTTCAGGCTGCAGAGCTGGATCCAGTTGTTGCGCAAATCGCTAGAGACCATTTTGGTTTCAAAGAAGATGAACGCTTAAAGGTAATCCATAATCCACCAATCAACTTTAAGTTATTTACAGCTGTAAATAAACAACAATCAACTTTGAATTACTTGTTAAATACATAAAACATATCAGGTACACGTCACTGATGGAATCAAGTTTGTTGGAGACATTGACCGAGTGGACATACTCATAGTAGATGTGGACTCAGCAGACTCGAGGTTATTAAATACTTTACAGTTATGAATAAAATATTCGATTATTAATTGTAAGTGTGTTTTGAAGTTACTTTTCACCTGTTGTTGCAGCTTGGGAATGGCATGTCCCGCTCCAGACTTTGTTGAAGAGTCTTTTCTCAAAACAGTTAAAGATTCGTTATCGGATGAAGGTCTTTTTGTTATTAATTTGGTATCTCGGTCGGCAGTTATAAAAGAAAGGGTTATATCAAGAATGAAAGGGGTAATCATATTATAATTTATAACACACTTGTCTACAAAGAAATCTTGCACAAATAAATAGTGTTTAGGGTCAAACGACCCGACTTTACCCGCTCTTAACATGGACCGTGTTTGGTTTCAGGTGTTTGGCAAACTTTTCTCCCTTCAGCTTGAAGAAGATGTTAATGAAATTATATTTGCTGTTAAATCTGAGGGGTGTACTTTGCCCAAGCATTACGATCAACTGCAGAAGCTATTAAATCTTAAATATCCTGAGATTTACACGAGCATAATCGATTCTGCAAAGAAGATTAAAAGTCTTGATGGTTGATGTGTTCAAGCTTTGGAACAAAGTGCCATAATGGTTTTTGGGTCAAGATGGTATTTTTTTTGTACGAGTTGGTCGGGTCTGGTTGAGTCACAAACATGTTTTGGAGTTTTATATAAATGTGTTTAATGTTATCTATCTTGTTTTTTTGAAACGATTTAGGAGGTTGTAAACTGAAACAAACTACTCTTTTAAGCTTTATTATTTTTATGTTTCTTTCCTTCAATTTGACATGCAGTTGTATTATAACCATGAATCATTTAAATTAAATCATTTTATAGAACTCAATACAGACTAATGATTCTAAAAAAAGTACTAAAGTTTTAACTGTTAAACCTAACTGTCAAATCTGTAAAACCGGCCGGTCCATTTGACCCACCCAAGTTGGCTAGTTTAGGTTGTTTTTTAAAACCACAAGTAACATTTTGGCTTAGATTTTTCGTGAAAGCTGGGCGTACGGAACTATGGCAAGATCGCTGTATCAACTACTTCAACTTTGTTATCGGAGAACAGTATGATATATTACATTTATTGCTAACAATATTACCAAAAATTTAATTATCTTTGATTTTTATTAAATCAAATTTTAAGTTGAAAGATATAACTCCAAAAAGGTTAATTTTTTGTTCAGTTCACTACTTTAAGAATTCTAATTATCTAAAAAGAAAGTTTAATAATACAAAAAATGAGAATGTTTCAAAGTTCTATTTTGAAATTTGGTTTTATACATAACTTAAATTAACATTTATGTGAAACTGGATTCTGCCACAAAGAGAGGCCAGAACTGAAGTCCAGCACCATCTTAGAGAGACATTTCATTATGCTGTCATAAGGCCCAAATGTTTGCATTCATTAAGGGGCGGTGTGGGATTGCTTATTTTCACTAACTTATAAACTTTTTGAAAAGTAATAAGGTGTTTGGGATTGCTTATATTCTGAGAGGAAAAGTAGTTTCACTTTTGTAACTTATTAACTTAATGAAAAGTTATAAGGAGACAATATAAGGAATCCCAAACCCCCCCTAAAACTTGTCTCTATTTAAAAAAAACTCATAAATTTCATTTTAACCCATTCAACATTAAAACTTTATATTTACCACTTACAAAACTTTTCACAAAATACAATAATTTCTCATTTCATACAAAACAAGCTACTTTTAACCTTCTCATTCTCACTTATAACTAGTATTAACACCCCAGCATTGCGACAGGGGCGTAAAACCGCTAAAAAAACTAATCTGTTTAACCTAGTTACGGTCTTTAACCCATTCAAACCGTTGAAGACAAGAATTGAAGAGGCTTAGACAAACGAAAAGTATATGTAAAAACGTTGAAGCACGCCCACTTCTAAATAATAATTATAATAAAAGTGTAAAGGAAAAGAACTAAAAGTTAAGGGTATAAATAGTAATCATAACAAAATATAAGGGTGAATAATAATAATAATACTAATAATAATAATAATAAAAAAGTGAAAAAGAAAAAGAATAAAGAAAACCTTATTAAAAGTTAAGGGGCTAAATATCGAAGGTGTTGATAAAATATATCAACAAAACCCTAAGTATAACACACCAATGCCACAAAGAGGTTGATAATTATAAAAATGAAAGTTAACGTACAAATAAAATTATCATATTAACGGTGAGAATCACGTAATTTAATTATGTTTATAAATAGTGTAATTATGTAATTACATTGTAATGTAATTAAACTATGTTGTAATTACACTATGTTGTATATATAATTGCATTAACTGATTCTCACAGTTAACACGTTAATTTGATTTGTATTTGATCAAGATCCAATTGTATATATACAAATTATTTTAAATGAATATGTTTAAGACTAACATTATGTTCCAAAGAGACTTGAACTCACCTGTTTAGTTTCTCCTCTTATAAATTTGTTCAAACCTATGACAATCTATTGACGTTTGTTATTTTTAAAATTTTGATTCTTTTAATTTTTGGGATATTGGTTTTTTATACTCTTAACTTTCACCGTTGGTAGATAACACTTCCAACTAACGATTTGTTTCCCACCACTCCCAACTTGTAACTTCATTTCTTTTGTCACTCCCGAACTTAACGGACCCTAACTCCCTTAGTTTTTTTTGTTGACATGACATGTGTTTGCTGATGTGGCATGCCATGTGGAAACTACCTAATTAGAAAAAATAAAAACCTAACAAAAATAATATATATATATAACAAATAATATATATATATACACACATACACATACATACAGACAAAAGCACCACCACCACCTTTCATAGCCACAGTCTACACCACCACTTCAGCCTCTATTGCCACCTTTATCCCTTCCGCTAGCCTCACTTCTTTCACCACCACCACCAGCCTCCACCGCTTCCATCATTACGGGTCATGTTCGAATCAATTTATTGTTTGCATATTGTGATGGATGGTTGGATAATGAAAAATGAGGTAGGTGTTGATCAAAATCCCAAACATAAATGAGCTTTTCTCTAACATCCCATTTTCTAATTTCGGTTAATAAATAAACTATGAGTTATTACGAGTTGGGCTTGTGTTGGGTTAAATAGATATGAGTTATGGACTTGGGTTAAAAAGGAAAGAAATAAAGACCATGGCTTAAGCCCATGACCCATCATATATAAACAATAATTACTCCATTAATCCATTCATTTCACATATTCCATACACCACCCAAAACACACACTTAAGCTCTCTCTAGTTTCTCTTAGCCGAACCAAGAAGGAAAACCAAGCATCCGACCCGAGGTAATGAAAATATGATATTGTATGGACCCAAACCCGCTAGATCTAGTCGCGAAACGATGAGCCGACACCCTAAGCCGTTAAAGTCATGAAATCCGGGTGAAATCGGGTATAAACCGACCAAAAGATGAGCTTAGGGGTCACCCTAGCTCAGATCTGGATCGAACGGGACGAAAAACGATGAAAAACGGTGGAAAACAAGCGAGATCTCTTTTTTCACGCGAGATCGCGGTTTTTCGGCGATGACGGCGCCGGAAAAGTGTGTACGATGATGTCAGAGAATATGCTGACATTCTGACCTAACCCTAATTCGTTAACGGAGAAATAACGAATTAGCGGTAATTCGTTAAGGAAGAATAACGAACTAGTTCCGTTCGTTAAGCAATTCGTTGACCAATTCATTAGGCAGTTCGTTATAAATGCCAGTTCGTTATAAGGGTTCAATTCACTATGAAGTTCAATTCGTTAACCAGACCAAACAAATAAGTCCAAATTCGTTATAAGGACCAGTTCGTTATAAGGTCCGATTCGTCATGAAGACAAATTCGTTATAATAGTCAGTTTGTTATGAAGTAACGAATGGGTTCATTCATTATGAACTCAATTCGTTAAGAACTGGGTAACGAACTAGAAGTTTAATAAAATGACAGAATGGTCCATGGACTTAGAAAAGAATGGTTTAAATACAAAGAAGCCCTCGAACTTTTTAAGTTAGCAAATTAAATAATGATTTAAAATTCTAATGGAAAATGTGTTAAGACAGTTAATGGAAATAAAATTTTTCCAAGTTAACCTGGCTCTGCCCCTTGGACCCTGCTAGGGGATGCCGCCCCTAGAACCTCGCTGCCAAGGGCGCTGCCCCCGGACCCTCCTTCATTGAGGGTAATAATTAAACTAGAAACACGATATGGGTAGTAGTAGTTAATTGATACGTGTAATTGTTATACAGTTAGTTGCGCACGGCTCAAGAAAGGAATAACCATTAACAATGAACGTAACCGAGTTCAGGTGAGTTTCTAGCCCCATTCCTTGTTTTGTTTTCGGGGCTGTGTGCATACTCGATGTGATAGTTAATACACTTATCTTAAATGGTAAGTGTATGCCATGTATGATTTGTATGTTTTATATGTATATCTTAAATGTGAACGAAAGCTTGTCGGTGCGTGAACGATCTTCGGATATTGCATGCACTGCCAAGTGATGGTTTTATGATATGATTGTGTATGTGATGGACGAATGATGTATGTTTGTATGAAACTTACAATATATATGGAAAGGTGTAACATCCTACTTTTGGTTATTATAATAAAATAAATTTCGTTATTTTATAGTGGGTCGTTATCGGTTTAGATAAATAGAATACGAGTTAGGCTAGTGTTGGGTAAATGAATATGGGTTATGGACTTGGGTTAGGAAAGAAAGAAGGAAAGACCATGGGCTTAAGCCCATGATCCATAAATATATAAACCCTTAATATCCATTTAATCCTCATTCACACATATTCCATACACCACCCAAAACACACACTTAAGATCTCTCTCTAGTTCTTCCCTTTTCTCAAGCCGAAACCAAGAAGGAAACCGAGCACCGACCCGAGGTAATGATAGTTTAATATTGTATGAGCTTAACCCGTTAGATATAGTCACGAAACGACGAGCCGACACCGTTAAACCGTTTAAGTCACGAGATCCGGGTGGAATCAGTTATAAACCGAACCTATGATGAGCTTAGGGGTCACCCTAGCTCAGATCTGGATTGAACGGGACGAAAAACGGTGAAAAATGAGCTAAAACTCGTTTTTCCGACGTGTTCGCGGTTTTCTGGCGGCGTTCCGGAAATGGCGGCGCCGGAAAAGTTAATACGAGGTAAGGAGGTGTCAGGGAATGTTCTGACATTCCCTGACCTAACCCTAATTCGCTGACGGAGGTCTAACGAACTAGCTTTGATACGTGTACTAATTCGTTAAGGAAAGACTGACGAACTAGCTTCAGTTCGTTAAGTTCAATTCGTCTGTTGACCAGTTCGTTATAAGGTTTAATTCGTTATGAGGACTGGTTCGTCATAAGGGTTCAATTCGCCAAGGAGTTCAATTCGTTAGACAGACCAGACGAATTTGGACCGATTCGCTAAAAAAGCCAATTCGTTATGAAATAACGAATTAGCCAATTCGTTATGAAATAACGAATTAGCCAATTCGTTATGGAAGACAGAAGTAACGAATGAAACCCAATTCGTTAAAGAGCTTATTAACGAACTAGACTTTGATAAAATGACAGAACAGCTCGACCCCAGCCAGGGGCTCTGCCCCTTGGACCCTGCTAGGGGTTGCCGCCCCTAGACCCCGCTGCCAGGGGCGCTGCCCCCGGACTCCCGTCCGTTGAGGGTTATAATTAGAATAGAAACGTGATATGAGATAGAATAGTTAATTGATACATGTAAATATTATACAGTTAGCCGTGCACGGCTCAAGAAAGGAATTACCATTAACGGTGAACGTAACCGACTTAGGTGAGTTTCTAGCCCCATTCCTTGTTATGTTTTCGGGGCTGTGTGCATACTCGATGTGATTAGTTAATACACTTATCCTAAGTGATAAGTGTATGCCATATATGTATTATGTGAAATGTATGAATGGTTTCTTGTCGATACATGAACGATCTTCGGAATTGCATGTATTGCCAGGAAATGGTTGAGGTTATATGTATGTTGTAAGATGAAGAATGAATGATGTATGTATGAAACTTACGATTATGTATATAGAAAAGTATGTTAAAAAGGTATGGAAGAAATGGTACCGGACCCTAATAATATCCGAGGATGAAGGGTACCGGACCCTAATAATATCCGAGGATGAAGGGTACCGGACCCTAATAATATCCGAGGATGGAGGGCACCGGACCCTAATAATATCCGAGGATGGAGGGCACCGGACCCTAATAATATCCGAGGATGGAGGGTACCGGACCCTAATAATATCCGAGGTATGTAGGGCGAATGCTCTTTATAACGTAAGGTTAGATATGTATGTGTATGAAAGATTGATGAACAAGTTAAGTATGTAATGCGTACCTACGGGCACATGTATGTGTATGTGAAGTAGGTTATGTGATTAACTAGAACTCACTCAGCGTAGCTGACTTTTAGTATGCACGCAGGCAAATAGGTTGAGGCAGCTAGCATGATTGAAGACACATGGCATGGAATCGAAGAGATTGGCATCTCGAAGAAATGTTGTGATGTTTTAAAGACTATGTTTTGTTTTAAATGACTTTGAATGCTTTTATAAGACAAGATTTGAAGATTATGTAATATATTATGGTTGAAGTTTTAATGTTCCGCGAATATTTTAATTAACTTTGATATTAAGAACCGTGTTTATGAGTAAATTTAACACCAAAGTAGGGCTATCGGTAACGGGGCCTTACAAGTTGGTATCAGAGCAAAGTTCGAGAGATTTAAGCATCCTACATGGTTAGACTCGAACAGAGAATGAGATTTAAGTAAGGAAAGAAAGAAGATGCCAGTTCGAGAATGCCATGTGTCAATCAAGCAAGCTCAGTAACGGTAAAGAGTATGATTAAATATGTATGCTAATGTTAGCTTAACTTCTAAAGAAAGGATATGTGTATGTAGGGATAGGATTTCCTGATTGTTTAATTGATTAACTGTTTAATAGTAGAACCAGCACAAATAGACTCATGAAGGGAAGTGTATAGGACACGGAGAGTAATGTGATCAGCTAATCACAGCTGGCCACTGTTATTACCTGTTAGCTTACTATCATTGTACTAAATAGTTACTTGAGTGATAACGTTTGTGTTTTCCTTCCAGAACACGATGGCTGGATCTAGGGCGGTTATTGGAGCAGGGGGCCGCACTGGACGCCGTGGCAGGCCTCGTCGCGTCCAACGACCTTCGGTAGAAACAGCTTCCAATACCGAAGAAGAAGGAAGTGCAGCTGGAGGAAACCTTAACAACAATGAAGGGGTTCAGCTAGATCCCTTAATCCAGGCAGCTATTGTCCAAGCGGTAGCCGCGACTGTGAAAAACATGAATCCGGAGGGGTCTGCAGGGGCCGTGAAAGAACCGCTGAAGGAGCAGGAGGAGGTGGTAGGAGAGATGATGAAGAAGAAAGAGAGGCCTCGAGTGAGGTTAAGTCTGTGAAGGCCGATGGTAGAAAAAGGGGCCGAGGTGGGTGCAACTATAAGTCCTTCAAGGGCTGTGACCCGCCGAAACTGACTGGGTTGGGAGACGTAATCGCTACTCTTCAATGGATAACTACCATGGATAAAATTATCCGAATTAGCGAGTGCTGTCCCGACCAAGCTGTCGATTATGCCACCCAATCATTCGAGGATGAAGCTATGTATTGGTGGGAGAATGTGGAGCAGAGGAAGTCCCGGGATGAGATTAAGGCTCTGAAGTGGGAGGATCTGAAAGAGTTAGTGATGAAGAAGTTCTGTGCTGACGCCGAGGTTGAGAGAGCGGAGATGAAATTTCTGAACCCGAAAGCCGGAACGATGACACATCGTGAGTACACCACCGAGTTCAACCGAATGTCTATGTTGGTGCCCGAAATGGTCAACACCGAGGCTAAAAGAATCAAGTGTTATGTGAGGGGACTGCCACAAAAGGTTCGCATGCTGGTCAGGGCGTATAAACCTGCTACTTTTGACTCTGCTGTAGAACTCCAAGATAGCCGCACCATTGACCGGTATGACCCGAAAATCGATAGTATTCAGTTGGGGTAAGTTTCAAGAAGAGGCTTTCCAGGAGTTAAAGAAAAGACTCACGCAAGCCCCAATCCTTGCTCTACCCGATGGTGACGAGGATTTGGTTGTTTGTACTGATGCTTCGCATCGTGGGTTAGGTTGTGTGTTGATGCAACGAGGGAAGGTGATAGCTTACGCGTCTAGACGGTTGAAAGTCCATGAGAGTACTTATCCGACACATGATTTAGAGCTAGCAGCAGTAGTGCATGCCTTAAAGATATGGAGTCATTATCTGTATGTTACTAAGTGTACTATTTACATATATCATAAGAGTTTAAAGTACTTCTTCGAGCAGAAGGAATTGAACATGAGGCAGCGAAGATGGTTAGAGTTGATAAAGGATTACGACTGTGATATTAAGCACTATCCTGGTAAAGATAATGTGGTCGCTGACGCGCTAAGTCGTAAGAACGAGGAAGTCCTTGCAACAGTGAAGTCATACCAGTTGATTATAAATTCAAGTCTGTTTGATGAAATTACCAAAGTACAGTCAGAGGTGCTGGTAGATGAAGGGCTAGTGAAGAAAGAAAGAATTTTTGGTCAGAAAGACGAGTTGATGGAAAACACTCATGGTGTTAAAACTAGGTTTGACCGTATGTGGATCCCACGCCATGGAGATCTTAGAGGTCGAATCTTAGATGAAGCTCATAAGTCAAGGTATTCGATTCATCCAGGAGCTACGAAAATGTACCAAGATTTGAAAAGAGATTACTGGTGGCCAGGCATGAAGAAAGATGTAGTAGATTATGTCAGTAAGTGCCTAACTTGCTTGCAAGATAAGGCAGAGCACCATAAACCTTATGGAAAGATGCAGCCTCTGGAGATATCAGAATGGAAATGGGAACACATCACCATGGATTTCATAACTAAGCTACCTCGTACAACTAAGCACCATGATACTATCTGGGTGATAGTGGACCGTTTGACCAAAGGTGCTCACTTTTTACCCATACGAGAGGCCATCTCGTCAGAAACGTTAGCAAGTTTGTTCATAAAAGAGGTTGTGGCCAAGCATGGAGTGCCGTTATCGATCGTGTCTGATAGGGATACTCGATTCACTTCGAGGTTTTGGAAGAAGTTCCATGAAGCTATGGGAACAAGATTGAACATCAGTACGACGTATCATCCTCAAAGAGATGGACAGTCTGAAAGGACGATCCAAACCCTTGAGGATATGCTACGTGCTTGTGTTTTAGACTTTGGAGGGAGTTGGGATGATCATCTGCATCTAGCAGAGTTCTCATATAACAACAGCTACCATTCAAGTATTGGTATGCCACCGTTTGAGATGCTTTATGGTAGACGATGTAGAACTCCCGTGTGTTGGGGAGAGATTGGTCAGAAAGAAATGGGAAGTTTAGAAGTTTTCCAGGAAACGTCTTCAAGGTTCGATCAGATTAAAGCAAGAATGAAGGCTGCTCAAGACAGACAAAAGTCTTATGCTGATAAGCGACGACGACCGATTGAGTTTAACGTTGGTGACAATGTGATGCTCAAGGTCTCGCCTTGGAAAGGAATCATTCGTTTCAGGAAGAGGGGAAAGTTGAGTCCAAGGTACATTGGACCGTTTAAGATTATAGATCGTTTAGGTGAAGTGGCTTATAAGCTGGACTTGCCAGAAGAGTTAGAAGGAATTCATTCAACCTTCCATGTTTCTCACCTAAGGAAATGCCTAGCTGATGACACGTCTCATGTGCCATTGATGGACATTGAGGTTGATGAAAAATTGAACTACATTGAGCAACCGATCGAGATAGTCGACCGCAAGGTGAAACAACTTCGTCACAAGGTTATACCTTTAGTGAAGGTGATATGGAAGCATCAAAAAGGTTCAGATGCCACTTGGGAAGCTGAGGATGAGATGCGCAAGTTTTAGACGAATTTGTTTATGTAATAGTTAGGTTTCGGGGACGAAACCTCTTTAAGGAGGGAAGACTTGTAACACCCTACTTTTGGTTATTATAATAAAATAAATTTCGTTATTTTATAGTGGGTCGTTATCGGTTTAGATAAATAGAATACGAGTTAGGCTAGTGTTGGGTAAATGAATATGGGTTATGGACTTGGGTTAGGAAAGAAAGAAGGAAAGACCATGGGCTTAAGCCCATGATCCATAAATATATAAACCCTTAATATCCATTTAATCCTCATTCACACATATTCCATACACCACCCAAAACACACACTTAAGATCTCTCTCTAGTTCTTCCCTTTTCTCAAGCCGAGAAACCAAGAAGGAAACCGAGCACCGACCCGAGGTAATGATAGTTTAATATTGTATGAGCTTAACCCGTTAGATATAGTCACGAAACGATGAGCCGACACCGTTAAACCGTTTAACTCACGAGATCCGGGTGGAATCGGGTATAAACCGAACCTATGATGAGCTTAGGGGTCACCCTAGCTCAGATCATGATCGAACGGGACGAAAAACGGAGAAAAACGAGCTAAAACTTTTTCGGCGGCTTTCCGGCAATGGCGGCGCCGGAAAAGTTAATGCGAGGTAAGGAGGTGTCAGGGAATGTTCTGACATTCCCTGACCTAACCCTAATTTGCTGACGGAGGTCTAACGAACTAGCTTTGATTCGTGTACTAATTCGTTAAGGAAAGACTGACGAACTAGCTTAGTTCGTTAAGTTCAATTCGTCTGTTGACCAGTTCGCTGTAAGGTTTAATTCGTTATGAGGACTGGTTCGTCATAAGGGTTCAATTCGCCAAGGAGTTCAATTCGTTAGACAGACTAGAAGAATTTGGACCGATTCGCTAAAAAGGCCAATTCGTTATGAAATAACAAATTAGCCAATTCGTTATGGAAGACAGAAGTATCGAATGAACCCCAATTCGTTAAAGAGCTTATTAACGAACTAGACTTTGATAAAATGACAAAACAGCTCGACCCCAGCCAGGGGCTCTGCCCCTTGGACCCTGCTAGGGGCTGCCACCCCTAGACCCTGCTGCTAGGGGCGCTGCCCCCGGACCCCCGTCCGTTGAGGGTTATAATTAGAATAGAAACGTGATATGAGATAGAATAGTTAATTGATACATGTAAATATTATACTGTTAACCGTGCACGGCTCATGAAAGGAATTACCATTAACGGTGAACGTAACCGACTTCAGGTGAGTTTCTAGCCCCATTCCTTGTTATGTTTTCGGGGCTGTGTGCATACTCGATGTGATTAGATAATACACTTATCCTAAGTGATAAGTGTAGACCATATATGTATTATGTGAAATGTATGAATGGTTTCTTGTCGATAGATGAACGATCTTCGGAATTGCATGTATTGCCAGAAAATGGTTGATGTTATATGTATGTTGTAAGATGAAGAATGAATGATGTATGTATGAAACTTACGATTATGTATATAGAAAAGTATGTTAAAAAGGTATGGAAGAAAGGGTACCGGACCCTAATAATATCCGAGGATGAAGGGTACCGGACCCTAATAATATCCGAGGATGAAGGGTACCGGACGCTAATAATATCCGAGGATGAAGGGCACTGGACCCTAATAATATCCGAGGATGGAGGGTACCGGACCCTAATAATATCCGAGGTATGTAGGGCGAATGCTCTTTATAACGTATGGTTAGATATGTATGTGTATGAAAGATTGATGAACAGGTTAAGTATGTAATGCGTACCTACGGGCACATGTATGTGTATGTGAAGTAGGTTATGTGATTAACTAGAACTCACTCAGCGTAGCTGACTTTTAGTATGCACACAGGCAAATAGGTTGAGGCAGCTAGCATGATTGAAGACACATGGCATGGAATCGAAGAGATTGGCATCTCGAAGAAATGTTGTGATGTTTTAAAGACTATGTTTTGTGTTAAATGACTTTGAATGCTTTTATAAGACAAGATTTGAAGATTATGTAATATATTATGGATGAAGTTTTAATGTTCCGCGAATGTTTTAATTAACTCTGATATTAAGAAACGTGTTTATGAGTAAATCCAACACCAAAGTAGGGCTACCGGTAACAGGCCTTACAAAAGGTATGGCATGATAGTAGGAAGGAAAGTGAGACCGGACCATAATAATATCCGAGGATGGAGGGTACCGAACCCTAATAATATCCGAGGATGGAGGGTACCGGTCCCTAATAATATCCGAGGAAGAAGAGAGACCGGACCCTAATAATATCCGAGGATGGAGGGTATCGGACCCTAATGATATCCGAGGTATGTAGGGCGAAATGCTCTTTATAATGTATGGATAGTTATGAAAATATATGAAAGAATGATGAAAAGGCTAAGTATGTAATGCGTACCTTCGTGCACGTATATGTGTATGCAAAGTAAGTTATCTGATTAACTAGAACTCACTCAGCGTAGTTGACTTTTAGTATGCACGCAGGTTAACAGATTGAGACAGCTGGTTTGAGCGGGACACATGGAAAGATCTAAGAGGCTGACATCTGAAGATTTGTCATGATATTTTGATATTATCATTTATGTTATGTTTTAAAATACAAGTTAAAAAATGTTTGTAATGAATAGTTGACAATTATTATTATTCCGCGAAAGTTTTAATTAACTCTAATATTTAGAACTGTGTTTATGAGTAAATCCAAAGTCCAAAGTGAGGCGCCCGTAACGGTGCCTTACATTTTCGACGCCGCCACGTTTTTCCGGTGAGTTCAGCCGTTAACAATAGAGCAACGATTCAAGAAAATAAACATTGTGTTTTACTCGTTTCTTTATTCCGATCAAAAGCCCTATGCTAATGTATTCAAACTATAAACACGAAGATTGAATTTTAGCAAAGTAAATTCGGATTGTCTAAGCACTAGTACAAATTCAGTCTACTTGAGCGGTCCACTAAAGAATTTTGGGCGGTCCACTAAACTTTTGGGCGGTCCATATATTAAACCGCTTAAAAGATATATGGATTATTTTCTAATACTCACTAAACCGCCTAAAACAAACAATGACCGCTCAAAAATTAGTCTTCCAACTACTTTTACATTTTGGGCGGTGATTTGAAACAGTCCTTTCCTGTTTTTTCTATTTTTTATGTTTATTATTTGCTTCGTAATTAACTAATATCCTAAAAGTATGTTACGTCCCTTCAAAAGTATTATTATAAATACTAAACAAACCTCATCTTCTTCTGTTAGTGGATGGATGCAGTTCAACTGATTCATAATAACCTTTCAAGTAGGTATGTAATATATATATAGACTTTGATTTTATTTATCGTTCATAATTCAACAATATATTATTTAATTTGGTTTATGTATTAATTGATTATATTTTTGTTGTTTGTAGATGAATATTGAATACTAGTCTTTTCCTATTTCTTTTAAATCTTTGTTCTATCTCAAGACGTTAAAGGTGCTTACAGTTTTAGTTTATTACCTTTATTCTTAATATATATATATCTGTGTCTGTGTCTGTGTGTGTCTTTGAACGTATGATATGTGTGTATAAAAGATTGCCTTTTAGAGTATACCCGTCCAAAATTTATCTAATAAAGATAAATTTTGGATTGTCCCTGTTGGGACTGCTTTCTGAATATTCTATCTCATTAGGACGTGTATACATTTTAATTTGTTGACTATTTAAGAAAAAAATCGACAGTTGTTTCTTCTACTCCTACGGGTGTGTGGCTTATTCGCATACTTGGGGAGTTAAGGGAAAAGCTGCCGATTTTTTCTTAAATAGTTAACAAGTTAAAATGTATGCATATGAGATAGAATATTCAAAAAGTGGGTTAGGATCTACCGCCTTATGTACCTATTAATGACCCGTGCATAAATTGCATATAACTTATTTGATTTTTTTTTATTTTCAGATGGAATGTAGAGAATATTGGATGTACAAAAGTGGACGTCCTTCTGAAATATATATGAAAGGCGTTTATACTTTTCTTAAGGCTTCTGAATCTAATAGGAAGATTGTTGGCTCTAAAATGATTTGGTGTCCTTGTGTGATTTGTAAAACTTTGCAAAGATTTGAAAGTACTAATGATATAGAGCATCATTTGCTTATAAATGGTTTTATGCCTAATTACACTTGTTGGTATAAGCATGGGGAATCACGAATTGACGGTGCCACAACATTAGTTAATTTAAACGATGACGAATATGAAAATAATTTAAATGATGACAATTTAAACAATGACAATTTACATGATGAAAATTTAGATGACATGTTTAAGGATTTAGAGAATGATATTGGCGATGATGATAAAGTAAAACTACAACATCTTTTTGAAGATGCAGAAAAACCATTATTTAACGGTTCTGATAATTCAAAACTTGAAGCTGTTATGAAGTTGTTTAACGTGAAAGCGAAAAATAGATGGAGTAATACAAGTTTCATAGAGTTGTTATTTGCTTTGCATGACATGCTTCCGAAGGGTAACGAGTTACCTATTTCGTTTTACCAAGCAAAAAAATGATGAATCCGATGGGATTGAAAGTTGAAAGAATACATGCATGCGAGAATGATTGCATGTTGTATAGAAATGAGTTTGAGAACAACCATAAATGTGTTCACTGTGGTAAATCGAGGTACAAGAGAGAAAGTAAAACTGGTGGATATGATAATAATGTTAAGAAAAATGGACCACCGGCTAAATTATTATGGAATTTTCCGATTATACCGAGATTAAAAAGATTATTTTCAAACGAGAAAGAAGCAAAATTATTACGCTGGCATTCGGATGAGCGTATAAATGATGGAAAATTAAGACATGTGGCAGATTCACCTCAATGGAGAAATATAAATAGCAAATACCCAGAATTTGGTAATGAAGTTAGAAACATAAGGTTTGGGCTAAGTTATGATGGAATCAATCCTTTTGGACATGGTAATAGTCAACATAGTACGTGGCCAGTTCTTCTTTGTATCTACAATCTTCCACCATGGTTATGCATGAAACGGAAATACATAATGATGTCGTTGTTGATTCAGGGTCTGACACAACCTGGTAATAACATTGATATTTATTTGTCCCCTTTAATTGATGATTTAAAAACTCTATGGACTTCTGGTGTAAATGTGTATGATGCTTATAAAAGGGAATATTTTGAATTACATGCCATGATTTTTTGCACCATAAATGATTTTCCAGCGTACGGTAATTTGTCTGGATACACTACGAAAGGTAAGAAAGCTTGTCATGTTTTTGAAGATGAGACAAGTTCAATGTATTTAAAACATTCTCAAAAAACGGTATATATGGGACACCGAAGATTCCTTCCAACCGGTCACAGTTATCGCAATAACAAGAAAGACTTTAATGGAAATACTGAGACTGGAAGAAGCCCGAAGAAAGTTGATGCATTTTCAAGAGTTAAAAATCTAAATATCGTTTTGGGAAAACGAAAACGAACTAGTTTTAAGAAAGGAACCATTTGGAAAAAAAGGTCGATCTTTTGGGACTTACCATACTGGAGATATTTAGAGGTTAGGCATTGCCTAGATGTTATGCATATCGAAAAAAATGTATGTGATAGCTTGCTCTTGTTAGACATTCCAAAAAACAAAAGATGGTATCTATGCTCGTAAAGACATGGTAGAAATGGGAATACGTAAAGAGCTTGCCCCTGTTGATTAAGGTAATCGCATTTTGCTGCCACCCGCGTGTTATACAATGTCAAAGGCAGAGAAAACAAAGTTTTGTAAATGTTTACACGATATTAAAGTTCCATCCTGCTATTCTGCAAACATTAAAAGGTTGGTGTCCATGAAAGACAATAAACTGTTTGGTATGAAGTCCCATGATTGTCATGTTTTGATGACACATATGATTCCTATTGCAATCCCTGGATTGCTACCAGAGAGCACACGACATACCATCACAAAACTTTGATGGTTTTTTAACATGATTCACTCAAAATGTATTGACCCCGACGAATTGAATGCATGGCAAAATGAAATTATCATCACGTTTTGTGAACTAGAGATGTACTTCCCGCCGTCCTTTTTTGATGTGATGGTTCACTTGGTGATTCATATTGTTGGAGAAATCAATGCTTGCGGTCCTGTATTTTTGCGTTACATGTACCCTTTTGAAAGATACATGGGTGTCTTAAAGTCCTATATAAGAAATCGTAATCGACCTGAGGGTAGTATTGTTACAGGGTATGCTTCTGATGAGGTGATTGAGTTCTGTACAGACTATTTGGAAGGCGTCAAAAGTATTGGTCTGCCACAATCTCATCACTCTGGTAAACTTCAAGGGGAAGGAGGCGATGGTATGAAATTGTCCAACCCTCGTAAGGAAAGTCTAGAACTTGCACATTTTTATGTCCTAAAACATATGAATTGCCTTGCTCCGTATGTCAATGAACACTTGAAGTTATTACAATCAACATACCCAAATAAGAACAAAATGTGGCTTGAAATTCAGCATAACAAAGAGTTTTCTTCATGGATGAAAAAAAAGGCAAATGATGGTCAGTTAGATGTTGATACAATTGTGAAAACATTGGGGCACGGTCCTGAAAATAGAGTAAAATCTTACCAAGGTTATAAAATTAACGGGTATACATTTTACACAAAAGATCAAGATGAGAAAAGTACAATGCAGAATAGTGGAGTTACAATAATAGCATCCACAACCAAATTCGATAGGACGAGTCGTGATACAAGGTTAGAAATCGCCAAAGACTCTTATTATGGTGTCATCCAAGAAATATGGGAGCTGAATTACAGAACTTTCACTGTCCCTATATTCAAGTGTTAGTGGGTGAATAACAACTCAGGTGTTCAAGTTGATAAATATGGCTTTACACTTGTCAATCTTACAACAAATGGCTATGCATCTGAACCATTTATTCTCGCTTCACATTGCACACAAGTGTTCTTTGTAAATGACTCGAGCAAACCAAGATACCACATCGTACTGCAAGGTAAACGACGTTTCCTTGGTGTTGATAATGTTGTCGACGAGGAAGAATACGACCATTTTGACGACCTACCACTATTTTCAGTTGGTGTTCAACCGTTAGATAATCTAACTGATGGCGCTACATACTTACGATCTGACCACACTGATGGGATATATGTTGATCCTTCGTCAAGTTAGACCAAGGTTCGATATGTATATAATTTTGTTGGTATTATAAAATTTTAAATTGTTGTCACTAACTAAAATTAATTTTTAAATAAATATAGGAATTTGTAATCAAGGCGCGGCTTAAGACCCATAAGGAATTACATGCATTTTTGTTGCAAAGGATGTGGCTCAAGCATACGAGATCGAATCGACAAATATTTTTATGCAATTATTATTATTATTATTATTATTATTATTATTATTATTATTTATGAATTTCTGTTTAATTATAGGACGTTATACGACTGCTGTCAATTTTATTTTTTTTAAATTTTAAGCATGTTAATTTAACGATGTCATTTTAGGTATATTTTTGGTATTTTAACGAACGTAGTTTATACAAACAGGACTCACGTTCACTCCTTGTTGCAACGCTCGAGTTTACAAATAATGGCGTTAGCTCGTCGAGTCATGAGCGGGCTCAAGTTTTTGTGCGAGCCGAGCTCGAGCTTAGCGTCTCAGCTCGTTAAATAAAATCGATCCGAGTAGGCCCAGCTCGGCTCGTTTACAGCCCTACAACGCGCACACAGTCTATGGATAAAAACTAAAATAAAATTAAACTTTTTAGTTAAGATAATGATATGCAAGAGGATAAACTCAAAGATTATATATAACTAGCTTTAGAAACCCGTGTATTACACGGGATAAATTAATGTATAAATTACAATGAATAATTTAATATAAATAAACAAAATATAATTAAGTATCTTCATATTATGTAAAAAAATGTATTACAAATATAGTCGTTTTATATCATCAAAAAAATTTGAATTTTAAATCAAGAATAAGTTGTTCAACTATCGGTATATAATAATGAAGCAATGCCACTGGAAGAAACATTTAAAACAATGAGGTCTTTCGATGTGAAAGATGTAGCAAAAGTCTTTCACAAAAATGTTACACGTTTCATACCCGACCATAGACAAAAAATACACCAGATTTTCCTTTTTAAACAGCTTTCATGTTGTCCTTATAAACACACTGTTATTCAACTATCACAATAGTCTTATAATGAATATAAAAAATGGAAGATTTGTCTATGATTTTTAAGACTAAATATTTGTTTAAATATAAAAAAAGTTTATTATAACTTTCTTCAATATGAAGATGTCTCAAAAAATTAAATGTTTATGTACTTTTTAAACAAAAACTCTTTTATATATACATTTCAATATTAAAGAAAATATATTTATGACACATATATATTATATTAATATTTTTTTATATTAAGTAAGTTTAGAATATAATTTATTGTATTAATAATTTAATCAATGGAGTTTAATACTATATTTAGAACCAATATTTATTTTCTTTGCCATTAATAGAAAGTGATTTTGGAGGGAATTTGATAATGAGAATCAACCTTAGAATGACATGTGTCAGAATTATTTTCTTTTATTAGTATAGGTAGATAAAACAAACTCCACCGTTTCTTTACATTTTTAACAAACTAATTAAACATATATAACATATTAAAAATAAACATGATTTAACATCCATAACCCACTAAATTGATCTCTTCTTTGAACCGTCCAAACACAATCACTAACCGTCCAATTCAAGCCTTAACCCGCCAGAATTTTCATCCTCTCGCGCCATAATCACAATTTACAACCCTTAACTCACCAATCAAGAAATCACCATCTGAAAATAACTTCTCCTCTCCTCCATAGCGAACACACAGGTCACATATATGTAACTGTAACTTTTCTTTTTTAATCTTCATTATTCTTTAATTTTGTGTAAAATTATGAAAGAAATTCAACATTGGTTCAGGAATTTAGGTTGTGGATTTGTGTAGGAGCTAGCTTATAGTGTTTTATTACAAATATTGGGCAATTTTGAGCTTTGAAAGGTTATGGTTTCTCCTAATTTAAGTTTGGACGATTCTGATTCCATCGTTTTTTAGTACACCATGTGGTCCCTCTTTGCGTGTGTGTGTATATGTGGTCCTTGCATACTTTTAGTACATGTAGAAATCAGTATTTGTAAACATATGAATTTCCTATTTTTAAGTGTTTAGTCTAATATTGTACCTAGTTCGCGCGCAAGTATGTATTACCTGTTTTGTTAATTTGGGTTTTTTTGCTGTTTAGTGTGTAAAATGTCGAAATGTAGGAAACGTAAGGCTGCAACCTTTTCAAAGAAACACTGTGATTACACAATTGAATTAAATAGGGACATGCAGCAAGTTGGGAAGAACACCTACGATTTCACTACATGGTTCGGGGTGTATTTAAAGGTGAACTTTTCTTACTATATTCTGTCGCACCCCGACCAAAGGCGGCGGAACATGCAGGGTGCAACGTGGTTGGACAAATACACAAGACACTATTTAAAGTGACAATATTTATTCAACTCGTTTTAGTTCAACAAATCAATAAACAACACATCTCATTCACACAACCAAGTTAAATACAAGTAGCAAATATATTGTTCGTTTTACTAATATCCTAATAGTCTTGGTAACGTTTTCGTCAAGTCCTCAGGGGCGGACCCACATAGTGTGGATCGGGGTCCCGGGACACCAATGTTTTTTAAAAATTTATTAGAAGCGGTATATTAAATTTTTTGAGGACCCCATAAGATTTAATACTTGGAACCCATACTATTAATGTTGATGTGGTCTGGTGGAAAGTCCCTTGTTTTATCTTTGAAAGGTCATGGGTTCAAGTCTTACAAGGCTCAGTTTTTGGTTTTTTGTGTTAATTTTTAGTGTTGATCAATCATTTGATTGCTAATGTTGCAATGATAACTTTGGAAACATTCAAACACCTCTAAAATACATATCATTGTT
>NW_027491042.1:5672500-5747083 GCF_021521415.1 Bidens hawaiensis
TTAGTTTTGATTATTATTTTTATCTTCTATAATTATATAATTTTTAAATACAGTTGAATTTTTAACCTTGTTGGGTTTTAACAAGATTATCAAAGTGATAAAATCCATATTTTACAAAAAACGCAGCGGATATAAAAGTTTTAAATCTTGTTAATATGATATGTATAAAACCAATTTTAAACATGCAAAACCCAAACCCGGATCCAAATACGAATTACACACTATCAAATACATGCATGTCACTATAAGTCCATGCATGTTACTACTACCTTTCAATATGACAAAACCGGGTGAAAGAGATGATGATTGAAAGGTAAGAACTTGAATATGGAAGCTCCTCAAGCTAGCATACCCCAAGCTTCAACAACACACCACTTCTAGCTAGGATTTGCACTTGAAATTTTCTTCTTCTTTTCTTATGTTGGATGAAAATACCCAAGAGAGGAAGAGAGAAAAGTTTACTTGGAAATTATGTGTGTTATGAAAGAATGAAAGAGAAAGACTTGGTTTTATTTAAAGACATCTTTCTCTCCACCAATAATAACCATTGCATGTCTCCACTCACCTTGCATGTCTCCACTCAAACATATAATAATATTACATTTGAAAGAGTTATTATCTTTTTCTTTTATAAAACTTTAAACATATATATATATATATATCCATACATATATACTTTTATAAGTTTATAACTTATAACTTATAAAACCTATTATATGTTAAGAGACATGCTTGGTTATTATTATTCACATATTGTTATTTATCCAACTTAAATAACACTATGTAATGTTCTTTCATAAAACATAAATCATCCATATGATTTGTTTATTACACAAGTACATTTTATTTAGAAACCCCTTTCCAAATAACTCAAGTGTTAATATTCATTTGTTATGATCACATCATATATGAACGAATATTATCGGTGTTTGTCTAGCTTGTTATTGGGTATGACCCGACTTGGATCATAACGTACTAGCCACATCAATTTAATATGTCTCTTGGGCAGACTGAGTCCACAATCTCCCACTTGCACAAGATACATAGAAGATTGATGCAAGTAGCAAATACCGCCTAACTACGGTTTACTACCCCTAATACGTATGACGAAGTGCCATTCAATAACATCATCCCTTTCAAGTCCCATACTTGAAAATTATTTAGGTGAAACTATCATTTATCCTTTTGCCACAAATGTCATGTTAAATCCAGATACACAGAGTGATCATTCTCTGTTGATTTAACTTGTCAGGCCTTAGACATTTAACTCTCAACGAATAAGAGGGACAAATCCCATATTGACTACATACGTCTCTCACTATCACCTTGTACTATACTTGAGCTTAGCCTTATGTATTGACATATTTCAGAGCAGCGAAGAACTAAGTCAAAGCATAATAGTCGATGAATATCAAGACCCAATATGTATCTCAGGTCGGAGGATACTATGAAGTTTGCCTTTACTCAAATTTACTTATGATCACAAATCCCAAGGATTCCATGCAGTAAAATTGAGAGCGGGTCAGTCCAATATTTATCCCATAAATATCTATGAACCTTGGCAGCAACCCTTTGCTATATTCATACTTCATGAATATCTACCAATCCAAGTTCATAATAGTCTTACTTTAACATTTGTTCCCACAAAGATGAACGACTACGGACGTTTAGAATAATTCAAATTATTATCGGATTTAAACATACTAAAATGGAACATAACTCAAGAACATGACCATAACCAAAACCATATGATTGAGTTAAAATAAAATTGTTCCAATATCCAAATACAAATTTTGATCAAATCCAATCACTAGAATATCGAAGTCCTAAGGCGCAAGTATGACTCTCATGCTTCGGCCTTTCAAGGAGTTTCGTGAGTGGGTCCGCAATGTTTTGATCAGTGTGAACTTTGCGAATACATATCTTTCCCTTTTCAACTTCATCCCTTATGTAGTTGAATCTCCGCTCAATGTGCCTAGTCTTTTGATGTGCGCGGGGTTCCTTGATTTGAGAAATCGCACCCTCGTTGTCACAAAAGATCTCTAGAGGGTCCTGAATGGTACGAACCACTCCTAGATCGGCAATGAACTTTCTAATCCATGCAGCTTCTTGAGCTGCCAGGGAGGCGGCGATGTATTCAGATTCAGTGGTGAATAAAGCTACCACGTCTTGTTTTGCACTCTTCCATGAGACAGCACCACCATTGAGAACGAAAACGTATCCCGATTGTGATCGAGAATCATCTCGATCAGTTTGGAAACTCGCATCAGTGTAACCCTTTACAACGAGTTCCTCCTCACCAGAGCCATATATTAGAAACATATCCTTAGTCCTTCTAAGGTATTTCAATATGCTCTTAACAGCCATCCAATGGCTAGTTCCTGGATTTTGTTGGTATCGACTTGTCATGCTCAAGGCGCATGACACATCCGGTCTAGTGCAAATCATGGCATACATGATGGATCCTATAGCAGATGCATATGGGATACCACTCATTTTGTCTTGCTCATCCTTTGAGCTTGGACATTGAGAAGCACTCAACATCGTTCCTCTTTGAATAGGTACCAAACCTTTCTTAGAGTTTTCCATCTTGAACCTTTTCAAGATCTTGTCAATGTATGCACTTTGATTCAAACCTATCAACCGCCTTGATAGCCCTATAGATTCTTATTCCCAGAATATAGGCGGCTTCACCAAGATCCTTTATGGAAAAACAGCTTCCAAGCCAGGCTTTCACACCTTCCAAGGTTGGAATGTCATTTCCAAACAGTAATATGTCATCGACATATAATACCAGAAAGGTTATGATGCTCCCACTAGCTTTCTTATACACACAAGCTTCATCAGCGTTTTTTATGAATCCAAATTTCTTAACTTCATCATCAAAACGGTGATCCCAACTTCTGGATGCTTGTTTCAATCCATAGATTGATTTCTTTAACTTGCATACTTTGTTAGGATGTTGTGGATCGACAAAACCTTCAGGCTGAACCATATAAACATCTTCATTAAGATGCCCATTTAGAAAAGCAGTTTTGACATCCATTTGCCATATTTCATAGTCATAATATGCGGCTATGGCAAACAATATCCTTATAGACTTTAGCATCGCCACGGGCGAGAAAGTTTCATCATAATCAACCCCTTGAGTTTGAGTGAAACCCTTTGCTACAAGTCTAGCTTTATAAGTATCCAAGTTTCCATGCATATTAGTTTTCTTCTTGAAAGCCCACTTACTTCCAACCAGCTTGGAATTTAGAGGTGGAGCAACCAAGTCCCATACTTGATTGTCATGCATGGATTGCATCTCAACATTCATGGCTTCTAGCCATTTGTCACAATCAGATTGCGACATTGCATCTCGGTATGTGGTGGGTTCATCCGAATCAACCACGTAGCATCCATCCATGAAAAATCCATACTCTCAGGTGGGGTGCTAACTCTACCAGATTTGCGAATGTTTTGTGTGTTTTGATCAACCATTTGATCATCCTCAACAACCTCTTGTTGATTGCTAGTGTCAACCAAACGTGTATCGGCTTGTAGTTCTCGATCCTCTTCGAGTTCTACAGTTCTATCAGTTCCTTCCATAAGGAACATTCTTTCCAAGAACTTAGCCTTTCGAGCTATAAACACTTTATGCTCGCTTGGATTGTAGAAATAATATCGCATCGAATCCGTGGGATATCCTACAAATATACACTTAGTGGATCGACATTCAAGTTTGTCAGGGGTGTAGATCTTAACATAAGCCTCACAACCCCATACCTTTAAATATGAAAATTTTGGAGCCTTTCCATGCTATATTTCAAAAGGTTTCCTATCCACTTTCTTGGTTGGTGCCATATTTAAAATACGGGCAGCAGAGATCACAGCGAAACCCTAAAATGATAGAGGTAATGAGCATCTAGCCATCATGGATCGAACCATGTCCAATAAAGTTCGATTCCTCCTTTCCGACACACCATTATGTTGTGGTGTTCCAGGTGGAGTAAGTTGTGAGACAATCCCACAACTCCTAAGATGTTCTAGAAACGCATCATTGAGGTATTCACCTCCTCTATCGGAACGTAGTACTTTGATTGTTTTGTTGAGTTGATTTTGTACTTCATTTTGGAAGACTTTGAACATTTCAAAGGCCTCATTTTTGTGTCTTAACAAGAACACATACCCATAGCGACTATAATCGTTGGTAAAGGTAATGAAGTATCTTTCACCATTTCTTGTCATTGTCCTAAAAGGTCCACATACATCCGAATGTATGATACCTAATAAGTCTTTCGCCCTTTCATTTGTTCCATTAAAGGGTTCTTTGGTCATCTTTCCCAATAAACAAGATTCACATTCATCAAATGAATCAACATTTGATTTCAAAAGACCATTCTTTCGAAGTGTATGAATACGATTCTTGTTTATGTGACCAAGACGACAATGCCAAAGAAAAGTATTACTCAAATCCATTTTGAGTCTTTTGGTGTTAGCTTGGTACAACAAGTTATCAATGTATGAGTCATCATGAATTAATTCATAAATGCCATAAAACGGCATCGCTTTAAAATAAAAGACATTATCCATGAAAACATAAATACCATTATCAACAAACTTAAAGTCATAACCAGATTGTCTTAATACAGAAACAGAGATAATATTCCTAGTCAAACTAAGGGAATATAAAATGTTTTTCAAAACAATTTCCAAACCATTTGGAAGCTTTAAAACATAATCTCCTCGGGCTTGGACGTCAACCTTTGCTCCATCGCCCATGAAGAGACTTATATCTCCTTTCTTCACCTCATTTCTTCTTTTGAACCCCTGCAATGAATTGCATATGTGAGTTCCACATCCGGTATCCAATACCCATGTGTTAGAAGAAATAATATTAAGATCAATGTGAATCATGAAAGTTGTACCTGAGGTTTGCCCCGCATCCCTCTTAGCTTTCAACTCCTTGAGATAGGTCGGACAGTTTCTCATCCAATGACCTATCTCACCACAACCAAAGCACGGATCCTCAGCGCTAACCTTTAGCTTCTTTGGCTTTGGCTCCGCCTTTTTCTTTCCCTTGAACCCCTTCTTGACTTGCCCCTTACCAACGGCAACCTTTGCTTTTGGTTCCGGGTGATGCCTTTTCTTTGAGCCACCCTCATTGATCGCAAGAATGGGTAAAACCTTTTTACCCATGCCGGCCTCGGCTGTCTTAAGCATTGCGTGAAGCTCACCAATGCTTTTGTCCCATCCATTCATGTTGTAGTTCATGACGAATGTCTCAAACCTTTTAATTAAGCCATTTAGGATTAAAATCCGTGGCTAACTCTTTTGAGACGGGCGAGTTAAGCCGTTCAAGCCGATCAATGTGGCTCTTCATCTTAAGTACATAAGATGTAACAGATTGGGTTTCTTCAATATGACATGCATGAAGCGCTGGAACCGTTTCGAATCGCTCAACCTGAGCTTGAGTAAGGAACATTTCTTTAAGTTGGGTTATCATGTCATACGCCCCATGATTCTCGAAATCCTTTTGGATCTCGGGAATCATTGTTCTCAACATGAGGCAAGAAACTTGCACCAAATCCTCGGTGTATTTTAACAAATCCACATAGGCATCCAAGTTATTGACATCGGGTTCATCGGGAATAGGATCGTCTAAAATATAAGACTTATTTTCTTGCTTGAGAACAATTCTCAAGTTTCGATACCAATCCATGAAGTTGTTAAAGTTTAGACGATCCTTATCCAGAATGGATCTTAGTGATAGATTATGCACGTGTGGGATAATTGCGTTCGGTGCGTTGTTTGCGGCCATCTAAAAGAATTTTAACAAAGTTCAAATTAGTATTTTCGATATTAATAAAATTTCAATCTTTAATACCCTTTAAATGTCTCCAAGACAATTATTGATTAAAATCTAGAACCCAACGTTTCATTCAAATAGTAGTTAGGTGACCTTTATCCTACTATTCGAATTAACATGGTAGTCAACGTTTGACAATTGCAACCCTTTGCAACTTCTAGTTTTATGGGATCGGTTAAACATCATATGTTTAGTTGGTATGTTAAATCCCATCAACACCTTTGAACGCCATGTTAAGGTGATCCTATAGTCATGGTTTCAAATCAAGTCGTCCTACTTATACACACGTGTGAGTTTACTCATACAAGTGGTTAGGTGATCCTAATGCCAAAAGTACTTGTAAAATCACCTTAAGATCACAAGTTTTCTTAAAAGTGCTTAGGTGATCCTAACTCACTTTCAAGTCTACAAGTGACTTAAGTGTCGTATAAAAGGATGGTGTTTAACTTGTTTTTAAAAAGGGATTTTAGTTTTCTAAATTCTAGATTGGAAAACTATTTATTGTACCTTTCATTTGCATGCATTCAAATGTATGGTACTTAGTTGAAAAACCCATTTTCAAAGTTCTAATTAATAAAACCCATTTTTATTATGAAATCATTAGTTATTAATAAAACCAGTTTTTATTACCTAACGATTTCTAAGGAACCAATTTTATGCTAGTTGATTTTAAGTTGTTAAGCAAACCATATTGCAAATAATAAGTAAATCAACCATGCAAGCACAAAATATACACAACCACAAGTTCATAACCACAGCCTCCTAATATTGACCACACTTGTTGACCGAAGACAAGTGTGTCAAAAAGTCTCTCCTAAGGGACCCAAAAGAACATGCACTTGTGTCGGTGAACTCCCACTTGATTCCGCATCCATATGCTCCAAGTGTTTACTCCCGATGTGGTCTTCATCATTTTATTTGGGCTTCCATCCATGCATCTTCTTTTACAAAATATATCCTAATACATTTTTCTAGTAAAAGAAATACATATAATCTACTTATTATTACAAGCCATATGAATGAATAAATAGATTACAAACCCAAATAAATATTACAACCAAATCGAATGAACAAACAACCAACACAATCATTCAACCAAACACAAGGCCATGGCTAGGTTATGAACATCTATTACACATCCAAATATGCAATAATACAAGACCAAAATGGTTCCCCTTTTTGCCTCAAAACTTTCGGCCAAAGCTTAAGCAAACCGAAAGTTTCGGGTTTTGTCCAAACAAACTAAACAATCATCCAAATGACTTGGTTTTTCAAGATTACCACATGCATGTAAAGTATAACCTTGAAAAACCATGGGGTAACCAAAACCCCAAAAAGTTTCAGCCAAATGGTGAAACCCACCATAAACCCGAAAAATTTTGGGTCTAATGAAGCATGCATTCGTATAAGCGGCTCTTGATGCCATTGTTGGGTTTTAACAAGATTATCAAAGTGATAAAATCCCTATTTTACCAAAAACGCAGCGGATATAAAAGTTTTAATTCTTGTTAATATGATATGTATAAAACCAATTTTAAACATGCAAAACCCAAACCCGGATCCAAATACGAATTACACACTATCAAATACATGCATGTCACTATAAATCCATGCATGTTACTACTCCCTTTCAATATGACAAAACCGGGTGAAAGAGATGATGATTGAAAGGTAAGAACTTGAATATGGAAGCTCCTCAAGCTAGCATACCCCAAGCTTCAACAACACACCACTTCTAGCTAGGATTTGCAGCGACATCTGTTTGGGCGGTTCCTAAACCGCTGAAAACAAGCAATTTACCGCTGAAAATAACTTCATTTTTGTACTAGTGAAGGTTTGGCTGTTGATGTGGCTGCTTACGATAGTGGTAGTGAAGGCTTGTGGTGATGGTGAAGGCAGTAGAGGCTGGCGGTGGCAGAATCCGGTGGTGGTGGAGGCCGATGTGGTGGTGCAAACAATGGTGTAGGAATGATGTCGGTATATGTAATGGTGTATATATGTTTGT
Organism: Bidens hawaiensis; assembly: GCF_021521415.1. NCBI lineage: Eukaryota > Viridiplantae > Streptophyta > Magnoliopsida > Asterales > Asteraceae > Bidens > Bidens hawaiensis. Next base: position 5,680,357 of record NW_027491042.1, read on the forward strand.
GTGTGTGTGTGTGTATATATATATTATTTGTTTTTTTAGTTAGGTTTTTCTTTTTTTTTTGACAATGTATTTTCTACATGGCATGCCACAAAAGCAAAAAAATGCCACGTCAGCAAAAAAGCTAACGGGGTTATGGTCCGTTAAGTTCGGGAGTGATAAAAGAAAATAAGTTACAAGTTGGGAGTGGTGGGAGACAAATCGTTAGTTAGGAGTGTTATCTACCAACGAGTGAAAGTTAGGAATATTAAAAACCACTATCCCTTAATTTTTCAAACAAAGTATATTAACAAAACATGTCGGACTATTCTAATCTACATGCTACATACAACAACTCTTATAGTTAGTAATGTCTACACAAAAGATAAGTATCCAAGTATGTGACATATTTTTAAAAAGTCGATCTGAACTCGAATCCAATGAGAAAAAAAAATCTAGGACATACACTTAATTTTAGAAAGTCTCATCTAAAAAATTATAAAAAATGAGAAGGTTAAAAATAAGTTGTCAAAAAAAAAATTGAGATACATAAAATTGAAGTTTTAAAAAACTATGAGTAAATGGTCGATCCTTGAATTATTTTATAGAAATGAATCCATTTGATATTTTAACTCGTTTCTAAGGACGTATACTATATTTTAAATTTGGATTCAGCTTATATAACTTCACAAGTTTTTAAGGGCATATGTGAACTTTCATTGTAGGGGCTTGGTCGGTTATATGCTTTGGTTTATGGTTCGGCCGAAGGTTATAAACTTTATAAGTCTCGTTTAACTTAATACTCATCTATGTTTCATTTCTATATTATCCGGTTATTACACTGTATAATATTGATTGCACATTTTCTTATCTTTCTTATCGGTTTCAAAAAGTTAATACATCATCATCATCATCATCATTGTACTCAGTATATCCCACCAATAGCAAAGCTATAGTAGAGTCTGAGGAGGGTAAGATGTAGACAGCCTTACCTCTACCCCGTAGGAATAGAGAGGCTACTTCCGGTGAGACCCCTGGCTCGAACAAAAAATTAATACAAACTAAAACAAATCGGGTAAAACTAGCTAACGGTTTTGAACTTTCAATCGTATTTGGTTAATGCTATTTTAAAAAGTTTGGACTTTATTGGCAAAAGTCATCATGTTTGAATTTTCTATTTTGTATATATTTTCTCTTGACTTTATTATATCAAATCATTGTTTAAAAAGTTATTATACTATTTTCTTTCTGGTTCAATCACATGGGGTGATGGTTAATTTAAAATTAAACTCTAACTTAAAAGAATTTTCTTACAGTGGTGAGTTTCCTTCTTAGTGGTGGCCTCGAGTGAGTCAAAATTAAGATGAAGATTAACATCCCGTCTTATGAAGACACGCTCGGGTATTTGAGGTAGTTTCAAACCCTGTTTAGAAAAGACATTCGAAGATTCTGAATGAATATAAGATGTGTAACAAAAATGCCTTGAAAGATACATAGGTTTCACAAATTGATATTAGAGTATGATTTAAAAGATCTTGAATGATCTTATACCTTTGTTGTGGATTAACGCTAGGGGCGCTACCACCCGCCATATCTTCATTGTTCTACCCCCTTCACTCCTTCGACCGTTAACTCCTCGCCGCCCTCGCCTTTACATCCTCTTTGGCATGGTGTTTGGTGCCCCTCCATCCACAAAAAAGTTGTTGACTCAGACTCATGGTGCCACTATCGTTACCCAGGCCCGACCAGGGGGGGATTGGGCTACGGCTTTGGGACCAACCTTTCGAAGGGACCAAATCTTTTTTTTTTTAATTATATATGTTTATCATAATATATTTGGATTATATATCCAGTTGGTGTACATCAAAGTTTCCTTAGTTCAGTTAGAAAACCATTCTAAGAATTTGTAAAGATCACAAGCTCAAGTCTTGAAACCAACACAACGTATTTTTTATGTGTTTTATTCTTCTTTTCTCTTTTTAAAAGATTGTTCCACAAAAGCTAATAATTGTTTAAACTATTAAACAAAATCTAAAAAAGACACAAAAATCTATATTAGTTGTCCTGCATTTATATTACTTGTCCCAAGCCCAAAACATTTTGAGGATTCTCAAAGCCGGCCATGTGGTTACCCCACAACTATCATTGTTCAAATTGTTTAGAATTAGATGTTGGCGTGCGATCTAGTGCACACTTACAAAAATTACAAAGGGTAAAGAGTAATGAAGCTAGAATAAGGTATGAGTCATGTATATACCGACTTTATAAGTATATATAACCTGAAGTTTTGAGATTTGAAATATGTGACGATGGTTAAAAGTGTGCATGTGTATATTGCATAGGCAACGACATTTTGTATTGAATAGGACAATCAATAGGTATTACGTGGTAGTATCGTATGAATAAGCAAGTTGAACTTATTAAGGCTATACGTAGTGGAGGGGCTATAAATTAGGGGCGAATTGTGACACGTGGCGCCCGGCCAGCAAGGGATGAAAATTTAATTTTGGGGTGTAATGGTGTAGGGTTACAAATAGTAATATTTATATATATATATATATGTGTGTGTGTGTGTATAATACACATAATAATATAATAATAATAAAATCAATCCTCTTCTGGCGACAAAACCCACCCGCCCCCGCCCCTTATCACCCTAAAATCGCCCCGGGGTGGGTGGGGTGTTCCCCTAAAATCGCCCCAATCGGCCATTGAATATCACCCACTACGCTTGACCTAATCGACTTCTCATGCTAAATAAATAATTTTGTTGCTAAAGTGGTTTATGAATTTGATGGGAAGTGTAAAAGAGTGATTAATAAAATAACTACACATATTTTTTATTTTCTTTTATTTTGATGAAGATTACATATAAAACAATAAAAAAATAGCGTTTAGAGGTGGGTTTCACGAGTTCTCAAGTATATTAGTGTTTTTATTTCAACTATCAAGTTAATACAATAACGTTTAAAAGTTATTATTTACGAATTTAAAAAAAATCACTTCAATGTAAACGAGGTTAAAATGGGTATGTGCTAACCACTCATAGCCTAGACATTCAATTATGAATAGATCCTTGTTCTTAATGTTAGGGGCCAGTTTCAAATTAATTATTTTTTCAAGTAATCATATAGAATTGAAGGTATAGATAGCCAGTTAGAATCTATAGTTTCTTATAGCTAATAGGGTGAACACCGTCGTAAAACATAAAGTTAAGAGATTTAATGTGTACCTAAAGATAATTGTTCGTGTGCTAGAAACAATTATGTGTTTCCACATTGACATTGATGGTATGGCCATATGGGCTCGGGTTTGTGGCGATTGACTAAAAATTAAGAAGGAAAATTCTCTAAATAGGCCTTGAGAAGAAAGAGTCTTGAAATAGGCCACAAGTTTCAAAACTTTCCAAAATAGGCCATCGAAATCCATCTCCGCCGTGACATTTGGTTTCCCGCCAAATTCGAGAGATTTCAAAGGAAGTCCATCTGACCTGTGAGATTTCAAACAAAAACAGTCTCCTATGTAAGTTTTAAAAAAAATTGAATCCACCTCATTCCACCATTGATTCACCACCACCACCACTCGTCGGAAATCGGAGAAGATGACAGAACCACTGATTCACCACCACCGCCACTTGCCGTAAACCGTAGAATATGGATGCATATATGTTGATTTTGGAAGATGATGAAATTGATTCACCACGAAATAGAGGCGGTGGTCGGATATGCTGATGTTGGATGGTGAAGGCGGGTGGCTGAATATGGTGATGTTGGATGGTAAAGGCGATGGTGAGAGGATATAGTGATGTTGGATGGTGAATACGACGGTGGCCGGAGATGGTGAGTGCGACGGGGGCCGGAGATAGTGTAGCCAACGGTGGCTGGAGATGGTGATGTTGGATGTTGAAGGACGGAGATGGTGACAAAGATTAATCGGGATTATTTCAAAGAAATGAGGTGGTGGTGGTGAAGGTGAATCAAAAGAAGATGAATTCAAACTTTTTTCAAATCTAACGGAGGAGATGGTTTTCAAGAAAAAGGATTTTGCTTGAAATCTTACGGCTCAAACGGATTTGGCTTGAAATCTCATGGGTTAGACGGAAATCCCACAGGTCAGAGGGATTTGGCTTAAAATCTCACGAATTTGGCACAAACCAAATGTTACGGCGGGAAACCAAATGTCACGACGGAGATGAATTTCGATGGCTTATTGTAAAAAGTTTTGAAACTTGTGACCTATTTTAAGACTCACTCTCCTCAAATGACTATTTTGAGATATGAATAATATGGTACAACTTATATCGACAAAGTATATAGAACTATGTTGATGCATATAACTCTACTCATAAATAATTATACCATATTAACTATTAAATATATCTAATCTATAAAGTGTGTTAGTGTAATTTACCTATGTAATAATTTAAAAGTTGAGTGAAACTAAATTTAATAAAGTACTTGCAAAAATATTACAAATTAGGAAAGTAAATATAGTCAACTTTCCATTTGATAAGTTACGAAACATTCAAAAAATTTAGGGCTGTAAACGAGTCAAGTCGAGTCGAGTTAGGGCGTGCTTAAGCTCGAGCTCGTTTAAAGCTTGAGCTGATCTCTTTAATTTTTTTTTCATTTTTACAAATTTTGATATATAAAAAACAAAAATTATAATTTTAACATACATATTATATAAAATTTATAAACTAAAGTATTTATAACTTAATATGTTTATTTTAGTTATTCTTTTATAATGTTTTATTTATCGAGTGGTATAATATATGTATAATTTTTATTTATTATTACATATAGATATTAAAATTTAAGGTTTAATCTAAACGAGTCGAGCTAACGAGTCAAGCCAAGACATAGCCATGAGCCGAGCTAACCCTGGCTTGTTTAGAAATCGAGCCGAGTCAAGCTGTGCTCATTTAGAATCGAACATTTTCAAGTCGAGGTTTTTTCGAGTGAGCTTTAAGCGAGCGTGGGCTTTAAACAGACCTAAAAGCATCGTTTTCTCAACCAAAATTATAGATAAACCTGCAAGAAAGTAGAAACATTGTGGGTATGTTTGGCGAAGAACTTTTAGGAGCTTTAAGCTACAAGCTTTTAAGAAAAAGCTCATATTTATTGAAAAGTCTTGTTTGGTTAGAGTAGCTTGAAGCTTTTAGATTAGGAAAAAAAGCTTAAAGCTAAAAGCTCCAACTAGTAGCATTTAGAAAAAGCTACAAGCTTTTAATATTTCACATTCTACAATTTTGATACTTGAATTTTCATCATCTTTTGTTAATTCATACAATAATTATATATTTAACCCATATTGAAAACAAACTACCCTCATGAGTTTTTAAAAGACCATAACGTTTTCACATGTTAATATTTTTTTTTAAAAATTGCATCATAAAAACGAGCATTTTATTCTCTTTAATTTGAGTATCATATTGTTATACTTCTTTAACTTTAAAAAATTAACATATTATGTAAATATTGGTTAGGATTGACAACAAGTCGAGTCAGGCAAGTCCGGGTCATGTGTAAGACCAAATTAGGGTCGGAACGAGTCGATGCAAAAAAGGCTAATTTAGTTCGGTTCATGTTGGTACAATTTTGAGTCGAAAGTGTTCAAGTCAGAATAGGTTTCAAATTACAATGGTGCACCGCGCGAACCCCAACTAGTTTTATTAAAAGCTCCAGCTACTCTATCAAACACCTAAATATTTCTAAAAAGCTACAGCTTCTAGCCACCAGCTTACAGCTACCGGCTAACAGCTTCCAGCTACAGCTATCAGCTAGTTTTGCCAAACATACCCTGTGTATTTTCTTTGACAATAATTGTAAAAAATGTAAAATGTTATTTTTCTTTTTAGAACGACTTTTATGTATTTAGGCTACCGCGCTCTTCAAATTTGGAGAGCCCCGCCCAGGGCTGGTCCATAGGGGTGGCAGGGTCGTCGACGGCCACAGGCCCGACACCCTGTTAGGCCCGAAATTTTTTTTTTTAAATTTATATTTATTTTTATTAAAAACAATATGTATATTTAATGTATAAACTTAATTACATGACCACTAGCTTGGTCTAGTAGCAAATGATTATTTCTCTCAAACAAAAGGTTGTGGGTTCAAGTCTCATTTGAGACAAATTAAATTTTTATATAGGTTTACTTGGTTATAATTTGGAACTTGGGTTGTTTAAAATTTTTTGTATAAAATGGGATTAAACAGTTTAAACCAACAAAATATTCCTTTTTAATTAAAGGCCAAAAATAATTTCGCCTTCGGCCGAATTTTATTTTTTTGCTTTTTGGAGCCGGCCTGCTCTGGCTAGACTATGTTGTCTTAACCGGGTCTAAGCCGACGTCAGAGTTTGACTTGGACGCTCCCTCGCGTAACACACGATGGAACAAAAATCCGGGTAAGCTCAGGGTTCAAATAACCCGTCTTTACGTAAGACCTAACTCAAATAATTAATTGCCTATACTCACCCTAATAAACACACAAAAAGTAGTCAACAGTATACGTAACTAACTAATTAACTAACTATATACAAAAAAGTAGAAAAATAGTATGAATTATTAAATGAGGGGACGACAGTTTTGACCAAAACGTCGGCAAGTCTTCGTCAACGGTTAGTCGTCGTCTGACCGGTGGCTCCGGTTAACCATCACCTCTCTCTCTGTACCTACCATTTATATTTATTAATCAACAAACAAACACTCACTCAAATTCATTCTCTTATCTCTAAATAATACATACATATATCCTCCAGCATGGCGGTAAGTTAAACTTTCTTTCTTTTTATTAATTCCATCATACGTTTTCAATGGCAATTTCATAATCAAGGTGATGATGTTCCATACACAGAATTTCAAAGTTCAACCATTGCAGGCTCCAGAGGAAGCTCAGATCAAATACGGTGAATCTGAACCAGAGGGACCAAAGGCTGTTCAAGGTACTTCACCTAGAGCAAAACTGGAGACTCGTGTCAGCCGAGAAGAAGTTGACTTGAGAAAGTCAAGTGATCCTTCTTCGCAGCAGCCTAGAAGAGTCTCGAGGCCGAGCGCTCGTGGTTCCGTTCAGAGTTTTGATAACTCACCGATGCATCCACGTCGAGGCGGGAACAGGGGTAGTGTTTCCTCCGAAAGTAGCTATGGTGCAGATTCTTCGACTCCCAGTAGAACGAAACTGGGACAGGTTACTCGCGGTGATGAAAATGTAAGTTAATTATATAAAAGGTGCATAGTTCATAACATAGAAGAAACACAAAGACATTCACAATAAGATTAACCAAAAACATTTGAAATCGTGTCTAGTCTTGAAGAAACACTAAGTGACCCGGTACAGATTATAGATAATCTGGGGGTTAAGTAATGTTTCCCACGGATGAGGTCTAACTGAGAAGGCTGTTCTTCAGGAGACCTGCAAAACAAACACCGTAAGCTCGTCACTGAGAAGGGGGGAGTTCCTCCTTGTGACCACCCTCCGGCGTGAGAATCAGACTAGGTTGCTCTGAATATAAGTGTATATTAAGAGATTGCTAGATAACTGGATAGCAGATGATCTTACCATTCCAAGATATTGGAGTATTTATAGCCGAAGGTAGGTTTCCAAGAAGGTACAGCCGGCTGAATAGTATTCCTGTTCAACCAACAGTGGACTATGCACAGGCCATACTGGTTGGTGGGTAGGTTACGGCCAACAGTAACAAAGTCGGCTGCACTATTCCACCAACTGTAGATTATGCACGTCCCACTTACTGTGGATTGTACGCAGGCCATGCTGGTTGGTGAATAGGTTACGGCCAACAGTAACACTATTCCACCAACTGTAGGCCGCGCATGCTCCTCAGTAAGGGTTGGTGAGTAGGCAGCGGCTAATAGTGACAAACAGTACTAGAGGGTGCTCCTCGCCCTGTTGTCGATGAGCTGTCACCCTGTGATTGGCTCATGGGCTGTTCTGGTCAGATCGTCTGTCCTGTCCATACCTTGGTAGGCATGGTACAAAAGATCTTTCAGAATCAGACTGGCTCATTTAGGCGGGATTGTTCCCGCCTTGCTCATTCCTTCATGTGACTACTGAAGTAGCTAATGTCTTGTGCGTGTAGCCCTGCTGTCTGCGGGTAGCCTTCCCTGATGGCTTGTATCCGCAACTGCGGGAACAGGCGGGGTACTTCACCATTGGGAGGCTTTCCCTGCGTGTTCAGCTTGTGTATTGCGCGTAAGATCCTATGAGCATGGTGGGTCCTGCGGGAGCAGATGGCCTTTGCGCAGACGTCCCTGTTCAAGGTGAGTCTTGCGGGACCAACTGGTCTCTGCTGGGACCTACCTCTTCAAGTCCCCCCAGTCCAATGTTCTTCTCCTGAATGTTTAATAAAGTGAGGTGAACTTTTGGACTTTAAGCAAGGGGTTTTGAAAAGGGTTTCTAGTTTTAAGGTTCTCCGTGGGGATTCTTCCCGCGGGTTTCCTAATGTCACTTGCAAAAATTCCCGATTTTTTTTTGCTTGATCTTTGGGTATGATGCGGGTAGGTATGTAACCTTCTCGCAAGTCAGGAGCGTTGAGTCTCACTTGTGTGGATTCTCCTTGAGGTTTTAGTGGTTTTGAACATAGTGATCAATTATGTTTAAACCACCAATTCCATCCTGGAGCCTCAAACAATGTATTTCTCGACGTTCCCGCTATGCGGGGATGTTATTTCCGTTTCCACAAGCATTGCCCAGAAGATCCTTCCTGGTTTCAATTCCCTGCCGGGCGCTAGGTATGTGAAGGGTTTTGCCTTAACACTGTACCCGCGCTCGTCTTACGGTTACTTTACTTTCAAGGTACTCCTGGCGTCAATTCCCTGCGGGTGCTAGGTACGTGAAGGGTTTTGCCTTAACACTGTATCCGCACCCGTCTTATAGTTACTTTGTTGCCGGGGTATTCTTGGCTTCAATTCCCTGCGGGTGCTAGGTATGTGGAAGGTTTTGCCTTAACACTGTACCCGCATCCGTCTTATGGTTACTTGGTTGCCAAGGTAAGGGGTATTTTCCCGCTTACCTTTGAATCTTTTTGAATTTTGAAATTCGAAAGGTTGGTGAGGATAAGAACAGTCCAAACATCTGAAACGTCGTGTGACGGTTTCTTCTGACTGTGTCAGGACGTGCAGGAAGTTATGGTGACGTGACAGAACATGGTCATTCCAGTTGCTTTTTCAGGCGCGTGGGCATGATTTTTCGGGCGCGTGGCCGCGAAATTACTGGCACACGTCCTTTCAACAGCTGTTGCCAGCTTGCTTTTTGCCACGTGTCATAGTTTCATTGCACCTTTGATTTCTCTCTCCTCCGCATTAAATTCACCGCATTAATTGCGATTACTATATAAAGGGGGAGAGGGTTATTTGCAATTCACACTTTTCACTCTTCTTCTTCTTCTTAGTGATTTCCGGCAAATACTCCCCTTTTTCAGGCAAGCATTTTCCCGAAATCACTCTTCTTTCTGCAATAATGTCCTCTCGTGATGCTGAAGCTATAGCTGACGACAGGGGTACTGCTGGTGAGTGCCAGTGTGCTCTGCCCGGCGATCAGTACCGGTATGTTGTCAGGAAGTTCATGCTCGATCATCTCGAGCCTGAGTTTCCTGAATCCCACCAGACCGTGTACGATGCCCCCAGTGGCAAGATCGGGGTTTATGCTGCATTTTTTGTCTATGGGAATCTTAGATTCCCATTGACAAAATTTGTTTACCGTGTCCTTGAGAGGCACGGTGTCCATTTGACCGAGCTGCATCCCATGGCGATCGCCAAGATTCGCCATTTTGAGTGGGTGTGCCGGATTTTGGGCATCGAGCCCCATGTGGACCGCCTGATGACCTTCTATACCTGGAGGTGCATCCAAGGGTGGTACACCCTGACGACCCGTATTAAGGGTCTGAAGATTTGCGACACCGAGCGCAGTCTTCGCGCGTGGAAGCAGGAATTCTTCTACATTTCTGCCCGCGCCATCCCCCTTGCCATGAAGTTTAAAAATGGCCAAGCGATACCGAGCCTTCACGCCCCCAACTACCAGGAGGCGGAATGGTTTTCGAAGATATCTCTGATCCAATCTCCGGTTTACCGGTTTGCGGAGTCCGGGATGGTCATGTTAGGGATGAGCCGGGTGTGGAAAGATGCATCTCTGGTTCCCATCCTCCTCGAATACGGTTTGAACTCTATTCCCTATGGTATGTCTTGTTTTTCTTTTTTGATACAAGTTTGTCTTCTAACTGTTTCTTTTCTTTCAGAGGGAAATGATTTGGAGTCGCTTCTGTTTCCGCGGGAAGCCGACGGTCCCGCGCGGATGGGTACTCGTGCTTTGGACGAGGGCGAGTTGCCCATCCTGGAGCAAACAGCGGATCGGTTTGTGGAGGTCTATCCGCTGGGCCACGAGATCCTGAGCCAACGGCGGCCAGGTAAGGCGATATTCCTTCCTCAACCCCTTAATGCTGTACCCGCTGTTGGAATTCTTGACCTGTCTTCTTCTGAGGAATCCTCAGATGCTCCTCCATTGGTGCGGAAGAAGAAAGCTGCTGCCGGCGGGAAAGGGAAGGAGAAGGCCTCCACGGCTGGTCCGGTGGTTCTATCTGACTCGGAGTCAGATAGTGAAGAGGTGGCGGGGAAGCCCGGTGGTGAGAAGACCACTGTTCCGGAGGCTACGACCGTTACCTCCGGAGAACCAACGAAGACGACGGTGACCGGTACCAAGAGGCCGGCTCCATCGGGTTCCTCCCCGCCCGTCCGTACGTTCAGGGTCAAGAAAACCCGTAAGTACAATCATAATATCTTAGCAGATTTATTACTTCTTAAATTTAACACTCTTTGTGCAGGCGTGTATGTTGACGCATTCCGGGGTGAAGCGCAGGGGAGTACCTCCCCGCCAATGACGGTAGGCTCGGTCAGCCTTCCTGAGGCGTCGACCCAGGCGCCTGCGTCTGCATCCACTGGTCCAGTTGCTCGTTCCTTTGAGCCAACTGTTCCGGCCGAGATGACGTCGCCGCCGGCCGTGAGTGCGATTTTTACAGCATCCTTCACGGAGCCGGCGGTTACTGCTGCTGCTGAGGAGGCGGCGACCACGGCGGCGACAACAACGGCGACCACGGCGGCTGCCACCATGCCCGCGCCACCGGCACCTACGGCCGGACCATCAGGTACGCGCAGGGCTTCCCACCGATCTTTGCCCTCTTCCCGTCTGCCTGACCTGTTGGATGGATTTCCTTTAGGTTCAGGTGATGGGTTTGGCGGCTATCGGCCTGTCATTGACCCTACAGGTGCGTAGGGTTCTTTTCTTTTTCCCTTATGTTTTTTATCTTTTCCTTACTGCCTTTGTTTCTTTTGCAGTGTCGGATTCCAATGAAGTGTATGTTCCGCGATGGAACATACGCCGAGGAACAACCCTTCGTACCCCTGTGGAGTGCGTGGACTGGGCTCGCCACGCTGCTCCTCATGGTGCGTTGGGGGAAGCCATGGCTAGCTACCAGGAGGGTAGGCTAACCAATGAGCTTCGGGTTCTCCAAGCCCGGATGCAGCCGCGCGTCGAGCTGCTTTGTCATGAAAACGACAAGTTGAAAGCAGCTCGCGCCAAGGACGTATCTGAGGCGCGTGCTCTTCGGGAGGAGAACCAACAGCTGGCGGCAGCTGCCGCCGACAAGGAGAAGGCCTTCAAGGCCCTCGAGGTTGAAGTTCAGGCGCGACTCGAGGCCCGCTCCAAGGCTGCCCAAGCTGTGAATGAACAGCTTCGGCTGGCCAGGGAGACTGCGCGAAACGCAACCGAGAGGGCTGCCAAGGCTGAAGCCGTTGCTGAGCCTTTGCGTGTGGAGAATGAGGAGCTCAAGGCCAAATTAGAGGCTCTCCAACGCGCTCATGATGCCTTGGCAATGGAAGATGCCAAGAAACTCCAGGAAATCCTGGACCAGAGGGGGGTGCTTGACCACACCGAGCGGAAGCTTAAGGGCGTCGAAGAGGCTGCCGCAAAGGAAGTTTTACTTGCCAACCCTAACAAGAGCGAAGCCGAACGCGCCCATAACGAAGCTCAAGCTGCCCTCCAATGGCTTCTTCGAGAAGGGTTGCCTCAGGTATGTTTAGCTTTATCTTCTCGCTTTTCTTTTGTAAGAAAAGGTTTTAATACTTGTATTTTTTCTTTGTAGGTTGTGCGTCGGGTCTTTTCAGAGACCTCTTACGATGATGCTATGACCGCAGCCCTCAACGCTTCTCATGAGGATGGGGAAAAGGCCGGCTTCCTGCTTGGTCTAGGGTTTGTTGAGAAAGGCGTCCCGCCTTCCAACTTCCCTTTGTTCGATGTGGATACCGAAGCCATTTATGACCAAGCATTGAACCAATACGCCGCCTTCCCGCATCCAGTGGTGGAAAAGGTGGACGAAGTAGCTGCTGCTGATGATGGGTTAGCTGTCCTCAAAGCGTTCCTCGAACCACCCCGTTCTTCTGACGGAGCGGGTCCAAGTGGAAGCGGCCCTGAAGCTTGATCCTGAAGACCCCTTTCCATTGCTAAGATAGACTTGTATAGATTTACTCTTTCAGGCGGGTAGTAACCCGGCCATTCTTGTAATATATCATTGAAATATAAATCTTTTTGCGGATAAGATTGTTATTTCCTTTGGATTCCTTGCTTTATAAGCTCATGACTTAGTTTAAGTTAGCAATTTTCCAAGTTTTTTAGAATAAGTTAACCTGTTGAACGTGGTTGATGATGGGTTAAAGTTTCGCTTCCTCCTTCGTGATTGTGCGGGTAGAACCGTCACTTGCACTTGGTAGAATGGCTAAATTTTAACCGTCATCTGACCTGCGTGTAGGTTTTCCTCATTTTTCCTCGAAATTTCTAAGTATTTAGGATAAGTTAACCTTTGAACGCGGTTGATAGTGGGTTAAAGTTTTGCTTCCTCTTTCGTGATTGTGCGGGTTGAACCGTCACTTGCACTTGGTAGGATGGCTAAACTTTACCCATACCTGACCTGCGTGTAGGTTTTCCTTATCCTTATTTCTAAGTATATATATATATATATATATTTTTTTTTTTTTTTTAGGATAACCTTTGAACGTGGTAGATGATAGTTTGAAGTTTTGCTTCCTTATTTGTGATTGTGCGGATAAGACCGTCACTTGCACTTACAAAGATGGCTAAACTTTACTTACATCATACCTGCGTGTAGGTTTCCCTTATTTTTAACGTTGTGTTTATGCGGGTTTTGCCGCCTTCCACACGCAATGACTTACTTCTCCTCATTTATGCGGTAAATACCGGCACCAGTGGGGAGTTCATAAGGATAAAGGTAAACACATTATGAAAGGAGAATCATTTCCATTAGAAGTGGCTCTTGGCCTTTTCTTTACAAGTTTTGGAATTGATCTACATATAACATTTGCGTAATTGAGCTCCATTCCATGTTCTTGGGATGGGAGTGCCATCGAGCCTTTCGAGCCGGTATGCGCCCTTTCCCAGAACCTGTTTGATAACGTATGGCCCTTCCCAGATCGGGGCCAACTTTCCTGGGCGTTCTTGGTTCGAAGCCTCGTTGTTACGCAGTATGTAGTCTCCTTCCTTGAAGTTGCAGAGTTTTACCCGCGTGTTGTAGTACTTTTGCATTTGTCGTTTGTAGTTCTCTTCACGCACTGCGGCTAAGTTTCTGCGTTCCTCGGTTAGCATAAGATCCAACCGTCTTTCCGCATCATTGTCTTCTGGCTGACTCAAGACCCTTGGTGAGGGTAGACCAATTTCGACCGGGACCATGGCTTCAGTGCCATAAGTGAGGCTGAACGGGGTTTCTCCCGTACTGGCCTTCTTCAACGTTCTGTTTGCCCAAAGGACGTGCGGAAGCTCGTCCACCCAGCCGGATCTGTGTTTCAAGAGTCTTTTCTTTATGCCTTCGACGATGCTTTTATTTGCTCTTTCCACCTCACCATTTCCTTGCGGGTGTGCCACTGAGGTAAAGGTGTGGGTGATTTGAAGTTCTTTTAGCCATTGTTGTAGCTTTTTGTCAGCAAAGTTGGTGCCGTTATCGCTCACCAAATTCTGTGGAAGTCCAAAACGACAAATTATAAATTCCCAAATAAATTTTTTGATATGCTTTGCGGTTGTTTGGGCTAAAGGTTTTGCTTCTATCCACTTGGTGAAGTAGTCGATGGCTACCACTAGGAACTGAACATTTCCTGCTGCTGTAGGAAATGGGCCTGTCACATCGATGGCCCACTTCTGAAATGGCCACGAAGAAGTGACTGGAACCAGTTCGTTTTTCGGGCGATGCGTGTTAGGTGCGTAAAGCTGGCAAGACCTGCATTTTCTGATGTATGCCAGTGCATCCGTATGCATCCCTGGCCAAAAGTATCCCGCGTTGTTTAGCTTGGCTACAACAGCGCGGGGACCTGCGTGTACCCCACAGATGCCTTCGTGTACTTCCCTTAGGAGGTAGTTGGCATCTTGGTTGTCCACGCATCTCAAGAGTGGGCCAAGAAAGTTACGTCTGTAAAGGATGTCATTGACGAGTTGATAATTCAGTGCTTTACAGCGTAGTTTTCTTGCCTGTGTTTTTGACTCTGGTAGTATTCCTGCTGCAAGGTAATTTATTATTGGTGTCATCCACGTTTCTGTACTGGTTTGGATGACACAAATTTCCTTGTGCGGGACTGATGGCGCTTCGAGGAGTTCAATGCGGATGTCCTTTCCCAGGTGGGTGAAGGCTAGTGATGCAAGCTTGCTTAACGCATCCGCAGATTTGTTTTCGCTGCGCTTGACATGTATGACTTTACAATCACTAAAATCACGCATAAGGGTTTTTGCCTGGGCGAGGTACAGGGCCATGGTGTCGTTCACAGCCGTGTATGTTCCATTTATTTGATTGGCCACCAGCATGGAATCCACATGGGCTTCCAAGTTTTTCACTCCCATCTTACGCGCAATTCTCAAACCGGCCAAGAATGCTTCATATTCGGCTTCGTTATTCGTACTTGGAAAGTCCAGCCGAATAGCGTAAGTATATTCTTGGCCCGCTGGGTTGGTTAATTTTAACCCTGCGCCTGAACCCTCGTTACTGGCTGCTCCATCAGTATAGAGTCGCCAGACATCATTGACGTCCTGTGCTGGGGAGGGTTGAGTCTCCTCCTGGCACTCTTTCTCCTGCGAAGCGGGGACTTCTGCAATAAAATCGGCCAGGACCTGGCCTTTTATGGCTGGTCTTGGCTTGTACTTAATTGCATATTCTCCCAATTCAATTGCCCATTTGGCTAGACGTCCCGATAATTCGGGTTTGCCTAGAACGTTTGAGAGTTTGAAGTTGGTGAGAATGGTGATTGGGTGACCCTGGAAATATCGTCTTTACCTGCGTGAAGCATGTATAAGTGCTAAGACTAATTTTTCGAGGGTAGAGTACCGGGTTTCTACGTCTGTTAGTACACGGCTAACATAATAGATTGGCATCTGGACGCCCTTTCGTTCTACTAGCAGGACTGCCCCGGTTGCTCTATCTGTTGCGGAAAGGTATAGGATTAACTCCTCTCCCGCTTGTGGTGCTGTAAGTGTTGGGAGTTCGATCAGGCGTGACCGAATCTCCTGAAAAGCTGCTTCCGCTTCTGGTGTCCAGCGGAAGTGCGTTTTCTTCAAGCAGTTTCTCAATGTTGACACGAAAGGAAACGACTTATCTGCATGGTTTGCCAAGAAGCGATTAAGTGCGACTAGTCGTCCATTCAGTGTCTGAGCCTGTTTGATGGTGGTAGGTGATTCCATTTTAACAATGGCTTCGACCTTTTCAGGGTTCGCTCTAAAGCCATCTTTAGTAACAATGACTCCCAAGAACTTCCCTTCTTCCATCCCAAATGAACACTTGCTCGGGTTGAGCTTCATGTTTATCTTTCGGAGCGTGTTGAAAGTTTCTTCAATGTCTTTCAACATCGCCTCAGGCTCGAGGCTTTTGATGACCAAATCATCCATATAGACTTCCAAGTTTCTCCCGATTTGGGCATGAAACTCTTTGTCCATTAGTCGTTGGTACGTGGACCCTGCATTCTTAAGTCCGAATGGCATCATTTTATAACAAAATGTACCATCGGGCGTCCGAAATGCGGTTTTGTCCTGGTCATCAATGGCCATGTGGATTTGGTGGTACCCCTTATACGCATCCAAGAAGCATTTAAGGCGGAATGGTGCCAACGAATCCACTTTGAGATCAATTTCTGGTAACGGATAACAATCTTTGGGGCATGCTTTGTTCAAATCTTTGAAATCTATGCACATGCGCCATTGTTTGTCATTCTTCGGTACCATTACGGGATTTGCAACCCATGTTTGATATCTACTAACGCGTACGATGCCTGCGTCAAGGAGTTCCTTGACTTGGGTTCTACACGCGTTAGTTTGTTCAGGCCCCATCACTCTGCGCTTTTGTACGATCGGCGTAACAGCCGGATCGCATTTGAGTTTATGCTCCGCCTTACTTCGGAGTACACCAGTCATGTCAGCTGGTGCCCACGCAAAGATGTCAGCGTTTTTCTGCAGTAAGCGTTTGAGTAAGGTGCGGGTGGGATCAACGATTGTTGGTCCAATGGTAACGGCCTGGTCGGGGTATTTGCCATTGAAGGCCCATTTTTCTGGTTCAGTGATGGTTGGTTTAGCCTTTTTCGGTTTGGGTTTAGATGAAACAGATGCAATGCATACCTGGGGAATGCCAGAGATCATTGCTACACCCTCAGCTGTTGGCCATCCCATCATGCCATAGACTGAAGATACCACGGCGTTGAATCTTGCCATCCCGTCTCTTCCGAATAGGATGTCGTACGTATGATGTGGCTTTTTCATTACGACAAAATCCACGTCTTCTGTGCGTGAATGATTCCCATCAGTAAGAGTAACGGGGAAAGATAGGATACCCAGGGGTGTTTCTGTACTTCCGTCAAACCCTTCCATTGAAGCGTAGACCGTTTCCAAGCGTTCTTTGTCTTCATCATCCAGCTTATCAAAGAACTGTCTGTACATCACTGTCGACGAAGCGCCGTTGTCGGCAAGAGTGCGTGAAGTGATGTAGTGCCCCAGCTGGCTTCTGATGACGATGGGGCCTTCTTTGCTGGGGCCTCCTGGCACTCGCGGGAAGCGCACCTCAGCTTCTTTCCACGCGCATGGTTCTGCCACCCGTCTTTTTCTTCCTCTGACCTTGCCATGAACCATGTTGATGCTGATATCGACGGGCTTTCGTCCGTTACCTCTGTACCGGTTGTCATTCCTTCCTCCCTTCCTGATCGATGCCACAAGATGTGCAAGCCTTCCGTCCTTGACAAATGTCTCAATAATATCCTTCAAGGATGTGCACTCTTCAGTACCATGACCCTTTGTCCCGTGGAAATCACAGGATTTGCTTTGATCCGCATTAGGTTTCTGCCGGATCAATGGGGCTTTAGGCCATGGCAATTTTTCCGTGGCAAATATCTCCGTGACGCTCTTCGTGAGTGGCGTCCACCGGTGTTTTCGGTTTGAAGGGTGTGTGTTGTCCCTTCCGCCAACAAGAGGGCGAGAGCTGGATGAGGTGTCAAAGTTTACCCTTGACTGCCAAATACCTAGCCTCCTCTTTTTGTTCTGCCGGGCGATCCGGACATTGTTCTCTCTGGTCCTCTGCGTGTAGAGGTGTGTACTCTGGGGAAGATCTCTTCCCAGTTGCTTTTCCGTCTTGGCAAAGCGCTTTGACGCCGTCATGATGGCATCCCAAGTTGATGGCATGCCATCCTTACCCGTCAATGTGCGGATAAGTTCTGGGTATTCGGCGTCTTGGATGAAGGCGGCGCGAACCAGATCTTCACTTATGTTGCCGAGACTAAGCTTTTTGGAGTTGAAGCGAGTGATGAAGTCTAGTAGAGATTCATCCTCCTCTCTTACGCAGTTAAGGATCGTCCACTGCTCTTCAGTGTACTTCCTCTGTTGGCTGAAATGCTGGCTGAACTTGTTCTGAAAGTCCGCCCAGTCATATATGTGGTGGATCGGTAAACGATCGAACCATGCCCTGGCCGCTCCGACCAGAGTCATCTGGAACATGTAGCACCACGTGGGTTCCGTCCAGTTGCTGACGGTAGCCCCCGCAATGAACCTGTTCAAATGGTCGTCTGGGTCGGATAGACCATCGTAAATGCCAATGTTGGACATTTGTTTGGCACTTCTCGGGGCGATTGCTTCCGCAATGTCCCTTGCGAACTTTGACTTCCCTGCATTTGTAGCAGTTGGTCTAAAGGTTTTGGAAAAGTCACGCGGGTTTCTCTCCACGATTGGTTTAAAGGCTTCCCCAAAATTCCTTTTTGGTTGGACGTCCGTTTCCTTACGCTTCCCTTTCGCCTTATGGCGAGGGTTCGCGTCGGTGTCGGACTCCAACTTGTCGTCTGAGTACTCGCAGTCACTGCTCATATTGAGGTGTTGGCGAGTACTGGCGAATTCGTCAGCCTGTTGAACTGAACGCAAGCGTTCGTCCAATTCGGCTTGGAATTCTCTTTGCCGTGCTTCGGCCCATGCCTTCACTTGATCTAGTGTTTGGCGAGGAACCTTCGTTCGTTTTTCCAGTTGGGTATCGGAGAACCCCAATGGAATATTTACTCCACTTGCCCCGGCTTGGGTAGTCGGGGTAGTGTTCGTAAGGATTGTATAACCGCCGGTGTTTCCCCCAGTTGCTGGGGTTGTTACCGGGGTTTCTTGGTCGGTTACTGGCCTTTGAACCGGAGTAACGTTAACCATTTCTTCAGAAATTGTGAAAAAACTAAAGTAGTTCTAGCTTTTATACACGGATGGCGCCAATGAAGAAACACTAAGTGACCCGGTACAGATTATAGATAATCTGGGGGTTAAGTAATGTTTCCCACGGATGAGGTCTAACTGAGAAGGCTGTTCTTCAGGAGACCTGCAAAACAAACACCGTAAGCTCGTCACTGAGAAGGGGGGAGTTCCTCCTTGTGACCACCCTCCGGCGTGAGAATCAGACTAGGTTGCTCTGAATATAAGTGTATATTAAGAGATTGCTAGATAACTGGATAGCAGATGATCTTACCATTCCAAGATATTGGAGTATTTATAGCCGAAGGTAGGTTTCCAAGAAGGTACAGCCGGCTGAATAGTATTCCTGTTCAACCAACAGTGGACTATGCACAGGCCATACTGGTTGGTGGGTAGGTTACGGCCAACAGTAACAAAGTCGGCTGCACTATTCCACCAACTGTAGATTATGCACGTCCCACTTACTGTGGATTGTACGCAGGCCATGCTGGTTGGTGAATAGGTTACGGCCAACAGTAACACTATTCCACCAACTGTAGGCCGCGCATGCTCCTCAGTAAGGGTTGGTGAGTAGGCAGCGGCTAATAGTGACAAACAGTACTAGAGGGTGCTCCTCGCCCTGTTGTCGATGAGCTGTCACCCTGTGATTGGCTCATGGGCTGTTCTGGTCAGATCGTCTGTCCTGTCCATACCTTGGTAGGCATGGTACAAAAGATCTTTCAGAATCAGACTGGCTCATTTAGGCGGGATTGTTCCCGCCTTGCTCATTCCTTCATGTGACTACTGAAGTAGCTAATGTCTTGTGCGTGTAGCCCTGCTGTCTGCGGGTAGCCTTCCCTGATGGCTTGTATCCGCAACTGCGGGAACAGGCGGGGTACTTCACCATTGGGAGGCTTTCCCTGCGTGTTCAGCTTGTGTACTGCGCGTAAGATCCTATGAGCATGGTGGGTCCTGCGGGAGCAGATGGCCTTTGCGCAGACGTCCCTGTTCAAGGTGAGTCTTGCGGGACCAACTGGTCTCTGCTGGGACCTACCTCTTCAAGTCTGTTGTCACCGCATAATAAAGAAACTCAAAAACACTATAAAACATTGTGAAACATGAACTTTTAAGTAGTTTGGATGGGAATTCTTGATATTAACCTTTTGTTTTGGGCTTTGGCAAATATGATACTATGCGACTTTTTAAAGGCATATATGAAACTGACATGTTACTATGAAATATGTTGGCAGGGTGATGATGGGCCTGCAATCCCGAAATTTGGTGATTGGGATGATAGCGATCCTACATCGGGCGAAGGCTACACTGAACTATTCAACAAAGCCCGGCACGGAGGAGGAGGAGGAAAGTCTCCGATGATAACATCCGAGGATAATAAGTTTTATGGTCAACACAATAAAAAGTCAAAGGTACATATCTAGTCAACACTTGGTTACTAAACCTTAAACCTTGCTCATGGTTTTTCCCTTTCATGCCTCAGGGTTTTGGCTGCTTTTCATGGATTAGAAAATGAATCTTGGATTAAAAAGTATTTTGGAATTGTGGGCGTACAGCGTATACAAAAAGACGGGTATTTGTTACTTAATTTGTTCTATGATTTCTTACTTGGGTTTAAGTTGTATTTATGAAAGTGTGTTGTATATATAGATGCAAAAATACCTATACTTGGAAAAATATGAAGGATTTTGGCATAATTTCTCCCTTCAAATTAGTCATAACAATTTACAATATTATCATAAGATTTTGCAGCATTAGACTTACCTATATCACATGACCTTTGTAGTCTAGCTACAAGGTTGAGGTTTTACTAAACAGCATTAGTTGTACCAAACACAATGCCTAGTGGCACCAACTGATCAGCTCACATCAACGTGTTTCACTCAAAGGGTACTCAACATTTACTTCCTTTGAATGTACCATATATGTCGGGCGCCCAAGATACTTGACCAATTTATAACTCGTAAGTCAATAAATTTACTTCCATACAAGTAGTCGATGAATACAATTTCACCGAAGAGTGATTTGAATTTCTAGAAGAATTGCATTAAGGAGTTAAGTTAAAGCATTATATATTCATATATCTAAAGTTTGTGAAAGCATCAAATTCATCTTTAAAAATTTGGTCAGGGGTTTTTGAACCCTAGCATGATGAAAATAATAGTAGACTCAAACTTTATGTTATGGATCGCTTAGAAATGGCTCTATGATTATTTGAACTTTTTACAAGTTTTTGATTTCAGAATCTAACAATATATTAAAAGCATGTAGTTAAAGTTGGTTGATTAAGAAAAAAAAATCCTAATATAGTTAAATTTGACCATTGTTGATCTAAGTATGATTATAGACTTCATAATCAAACGAACGGTCAATTTGACTAATTATAGTTCTAATTAGTGTAAAAAGCATACCGTGTATGGTTTTTTTGAACGACAAACTAGCCTACTCCTACAAATCACCAATTGGAAGGTTAATTTAGGAGTCGATCTAAAATAGGAGTTTTGGTGAAGACGAGTTAACACATGTTAACACGTTTCAACTCAGAAGAATTAATGATATGGGCTGTTAGCCCGTGAATACGATGCTATATAAGTCGATGTAATTAGAATTAGCCTTTTGACGTTTTATCAATTCATGGGTGAATGTTTATATAACATCGCATTCACGTAGCCATGTTAGAATCATCCTTATAATTTGGTTCTTCCTCACTTTTATCTATTAGTGTAGCCAAATTGTGTTTTACTGATTTACAATTTACATGGCATCATGTAAACGGGTGAAAAATCTTTAATATATATGTAATTGAATGAAAATACTTGTGTTTCGATATTGTGCAGTAAACACACATTGTTTAAGTAACTATGTATTTGATAAAATACTTGGTGAAACATTAACAAAATAAATAACTTTTGATGCACATAATTTGTCAAGTAAACCTAAGAGGGCCTCACAGCTAATGTTGTACACCATTTCTTTCTTTCTTTTTATTATTTTTTTTCCTTAAGGAAAGTTGGATTTGATACATTTGAAATGAAATTATAAACCTCGTTCTATATATATAAATGTTTGTATTGGTAAGCAAGATTGGCAATGGTTTTGATACTAAATTTTGATTTGATAGTCGGTGACTTGGTGTGATATCGAGTATCGACATCTTAAAAGAAAGATATCCACCGTCCCACATAGTGGGAGAAAGGCTCGGTCTTGGGCCTGATGATAATCTGCATTGGGCCTAGAAGTCCATCTGTGTTAAGCCCAACTTTACACGGGAATTAAATCAGTGTATTGCATCATTGGCTCTACACTAGGGCTGTCCAAACCGCTCGTCGCTCGAACTCGCTCGCCGCTCGCTCGGAAATTGCTTGAAAAACGCTCGCTCATTTTTTCGCTCGATTGAAAACGAGCCGCTCTGCTCGGTTCGGTTTGTAAACGAGCCAAGCAACGGGCAAAGGCCTGCTCGGTTCTGTTCGGCTCGAATGTTTTTAATTTATTTTATTTATAACTATATATGAACATATATATAAATATATAGACAAAACACATAAATATAAGCTTACAATCATTCTTACCCTTTTAAATCTTTCTTATTCCGTTAATTTTATAGTTTATTTGTTAGATTCAAGTTTTTAGAATACTAGAAGTTTGTTTACATGATCATTATATCTCACTTCAAACTTATTTTTAATAAAATTTTACAATATTACACGTTTCTCTAAAAACTACTAATTTATTTATAAAATATATCATTAATTTACAACCTTCAAATTTGTTACTTAGTGAAAATTTTAAAGTGAAAAAGAAATAAATAATGCTTGTAATCGCTCGATGTTCGATCGAAAAATGCTCGATTCGATTTTGACTCGTTTTGGTTTTCGCTCGGTTCAAATTTCAGTCGTTTGGTTCGGTTCGGTTGTAAACGAGCCAAGCAACGAGCAAGCCTTTGCTCGGTTCGGCTCGGCTCGGCTCGTGAACAACCCTACTCCACACGCGGGTATGGAGAGTACCTTAGCGGTTCATTCACTCCATGGCTTGATTAAAATCAACTTATTTGAGTCAGACTTTTATGTCCATGATTGGTCAAACTGGTTACCTATTGAAATATATTTCTTCTATTGAAACTCATTTCCACACCGTAAAGTTTATGGATTCGAGTAACAACGAAAGGGGAGCAAGCACCCGCTTTAGATAAGTCCTCATGTTTGATATTGGCATATGCTTCTTTCCACACTTAAGTCACTTTGGTACACACCATTAAATCATATTGTCTATTGTATTGTATGTGTATTTATATTAGTATAGAGAAAAGAGAGCGAGACGAGAATAGAAAACAACGTCCTCGAATAAAGACTTCCTATTTATTAGGAAATATTTGGGTTTAAAACCCAAGAGTATTCCCATCCTATACACCACTCCCTTATCTTTAAATTAAAAAAAAAAAACTCTATCAAAGATTCACTCAATCTCATCCGTCATTTCTTTACCCGAACCATAAATTATAAAAAAGTTTCTACACTAACTTTTTTATATACAAAAACTACTATTCATCTTCCATCAATTTATTGTGAATGCATAAAAACGAAAAAAATAGTTGTTTGTGCGTAAGATAAAGATAAAAACGGTGGATGAGATGTGAAACGTTTTTTTTAAATAAAAGATTAATTTTGAAAATAAAATTTTTAGTTAAATTATAGGTAAAATTGATGAATGTGATGTGTATGCTTTACGCCTTTAGTGTGCCAACCCTGAATTGGACTTTTGGCCTATTTACTTATTTAGTTGGACTGATGTGTTGGGGTTTTGGCCGTTTATAGGTGTGGCCGTTAGGCTCATCATATCTAAATTTTGTTACCATTTTACTTTTTTTTTTCATAGTTCACGTAAAACTTTTGAAATTCAATAAAGCC
Source organism: Bidens hawaiensis (assembly GCF_021521415.1). Taxonomy (NCBI): domain Eukaryota; kingdom Viridiplantae; phylum Streptophyta; class Magnoliopsida; order Asterales; family Asteraceae; genus Bidens; species Bidens hawaiensis. Next base: position 5,703,980 of record NW_027491042.1, read on the forward strand.
CGCCGAACCCCTCCTAATATACTTTTGATCCAACGTAACTGACACATCACCTGTAACTCGTAACTTTAATTCAATCTTAATATTTATTATTAAACTAGCTTTAGAATTCGTAATACACGAGACTTGTCAAATGTTAAAAATAAACTAGCATAAGTGCCCGTGCGTTGCGGCGGGATCATATTAAGGTGTTGTCGATGACGTGTTTGTTGATATATCCGTAGGACCAGTTGGATCAGTCGAACCAGAGTCAAGAACCAGATTAGTATATATATTTTTTATATAATTTAGTATATAAATTAATATTGATGAACCGTTAAATTGAATAATACCATAAACTTTGTTTAGAGTAAAACTAACTAAAGTATTATCCTTGACTTCCTTGATCATGAACTAACTTGATAACATTATCTACCATTGTTGGACGCATGAACGTCATACCCAAATATTTTTAGTTACATGAATCAATAATCAATTAAATATACCTTAACAGAATGATTGAGCTACATTTAATATTTTGGTTCAATATTTTCAACCAAATGATAAACCCAAGAAAATGGTTTTCATACACTTAAAAACCAACATATACCTAGACCTTTGTCATTCTCTCTTCTTTATTTTGAGCAAGCGTGACATAAAACGGTTTATTTCCATTATGAATTTCAATGTTACTTGGTTTGATAACAACTATTTTCCTATCCATACCCGTAAATTATATATTAAGTCTAACGTATAGTCAAATTATATTAATTACTTTGCACGATTAAAATGTATATTAATATTACACATTTTAGTTTAAAATGCCACTTAGAGTGTGTTCGTTTCATAGAATTCGTGGAAATTCAAAGAAATTGGAATTAAAATCCTATGACATGGCGTGTTTCTTTCATTGGAATTGGAATCTTAATTTCATTTTGGTGTGTTCGGTTTAAAGAATTGTAATTGGAATTTAATTCCTTCAAATTCCTTTAAATACATGGATTTCAAATCCTTCCAATATGTGGAGGAATTCAAGGAAATTCATTGGAATCTTATCTCGAGTTTTTTTTAACGAGGACAACGAATAAAACATTTTAGCCTTTTTACTTTTTTTGTTTTTAATTTATATTTTGAGTTATGAATTTTTTATTATTATTTTTGAATATTTTTAAGGGGTTTTTGATCTTAATATAAAACCCATAAAAAATTCAAATAAAATTAAAAAAATCATAACGCAAAATATAAATAAAAAACAAAAAATCTAAAAAAACTAAAATATTTTCGTTGTTATCATTGTTAAAAAAAACCTTCTTGATTTCTATTCATTTGTCAAACGAACACACTATAATGTATTTGGATTTCAATTCCCCCCAATTCCAATTCCTATTGGAATGTTCATATTCCAAATCCAATTCCTTTAAATTCAAAATCCTATGCAAATTCCAATTTCATTCCATTCCATTCCGTGAAATGGACGCGCCCTTAGAGTTTGAGAAGCTATTTAAGGAGTTAAATGCAACAACGAAAGACCCTATACTATTTTCATTGTTGTCTAATATTACCTATTTTATTATCTCAACTCATATTAATATAAAATTTAACAAAACCTTAAAAATAATTGAGCAACAAAGCGACAATTGTATCAAACTCAAAAACAATTCTTTACGTAATCCAACCTGCCTTATGTGACATATTATTGTAGAGATTATTTTCAACCGGCGTGTGAAAGGCGTCGTACACCTGATGGGTTTATGCTAATACAAGTCACATTGGGTCCGCCAATTATGTTTCAAATATCAACACCCTAAACTTCAATCTATTTGTTGACTTGTATTCATTTTTATATGTTATTTTACTATTATCTATTAAAAGATTAATGTGTGCAAAATTAAGGAAAATTCAAATCAACTAAACAAATTAACACACTTATAAAATAACTCACTTTGACCCGAACCAGGTTGACAACTTTTTAAAATGGCCCGCTTTGACTTGAACCAAATCGATACATTTTTAAAATAGCCAATCTATTTATCGACTTGTATTCATTTTTATATGTTATTTTACTATTATCTCAGCAGTTGCTCATGGATTAAAAGATTAATGTGTGCAAACTTAAGGAAAATTCAAATCAAAGAAACAAATTAACACACTTATAAAATAACTCGTTTTGACCCGAAGCAGGTTGACAACTTTTTAAAATGGCCCGCTTTGACTTGAACCAAATCGATACCTTTTTAAAATAACCAATTTTGAGCCAAACCAAATCATTAAGATTTCAAAAAGACCCGTAATGACCCGAACCAAATCGATACGTTTTTATATTGATTTGTTTTGAGCCAACCAAATCGACATGTTTTTAAAATGACACCTTTCAAACGAAATTTAAATTGACACCCTTATAAAATGACCCGTTTTATGGTATTCGAATTAACACACTTTTAAAATGACTTTCTTAAACTGGTCGTGTTACGTGGCAGGGATACTAATTGTTTTGTGTAGGCTATCCTTCGTTTGCAGTCGACGTTCCTGCAAAGTATGTCCGTCGACATCTGAATGTTTCGATCTGGTTCGATTCATGGTCTCATCTTATAATACCTAAGGAGCTAATGAATCTGTCTCAATTCCCCGACAGTCGCACCAAAAAATCGACTTCCATTTATTATTATTATTATTATTATTATTATTATATGGTTCACAAGGAATGCATCGAATTCAATGCACATGGTATATTCTAGATTATGAATATAATTGTCCATTCAATCTATTACAACATACGCTGTGTATTTGTGTAATTATCACATAAACCTATCAAATTATATTTTCTAATCATACCCTAAACCCTAACTTCTATTCTAGCTAATACCACCTTTTTAAAGTTGTTAATTTAACTCACAAGACAATTATATAATATACATCTATTTGATTCACGCCCCGTGTATTTGTTGTACTATAGGAATGAAGACATGTAAAAGCTCTTAAAAAAATTCTTAACATGCCCATGCTATATGTTTTATAATATAGTATAGATATAGTAACTATAGATATAGATAATATAGATTATATAGATATTTTTGAGTATTTTTATCTTATATGAACTTAATGTGATAATGTAATTAATAATTATTATATGCACTTAATGTAGTTAGTTAAAAGACCATAAACCTTTTGTATCTTCTAAGGATGCAAGAGTAATTTTACAAAATGTGAAGCTTAATCAACTTGTACCAAACGCTTTGAATACGAATCGAGTGATTGTCAAATTACTTTTCCTACCTGAATTGCCATTTTTGTCCTTGTCATGTAATTATGAAATTACTCAATTGTCCATCACTCTTCCTTTATATATAATATAGAATACAGATATAGATTTTCAACTTGTGTACGACCCAGCCCTACCATAGCTCGTTTCATCAGAAACACCATTATAGGCAACTCTTCTTTGGTTGTTGAGTTACTTGTAGAGCAAGGTGAAAGTTGTTTCATTATTGAGTTATGGATACGGTTAGCTTTTATTTTCAAATTTATAATGAAAAACTATTAAGCCAATTCCCAAAGTTACTTAAATATATTGGCCCAAGTCATAAATAGTTAATGTAAGATGGAAAGAATGAACAACATGTGACATATTAAACTAAAGTGCAATGCAACAATACTAACATGTAACAAATAATTTAAAGTCTCTACAAAAAGCACTTTTTTTAGTACCTAAGACTTTTAGTAACCTAAAAAAATGAGCAACATTTTCTTCTGGTGTGCCTACAACAATCCCATGACCAAGATTCAATATATGTTTACCTTTCCCTGCTTTCTTCACAGTATCATGTATCCTATTGGCGATGAAATCTTTTGACCCGAACAACACACCCGGGTCTATGTTCCCTTGAACCGCTATATCAGAACCTAACCGTTTCCTGCCTTCAGCCATATCCATGGTCCAGTCCAAACTAACCACATCCACCCTGGTCAAAGGTAGCCATTCCAACAACCCACCTGACCCACTTGCATAAAGAATTAAAGGAAGATCCGGATGAGTTTGTTTAACCGTGTCCACGATTCGTTTCAAGTAAGGCAAACTGAATTCTTCAAAGTCAGTCGGGCTCAGCTCGGTGGCCCATGAGTTAAAGATTTGAACTGCTTGTGCACCATTATCGGCTTGGTATTGAATGTATGTAGCCATTGAGGTTGTGAATTTTTCAAGCAGTGCGTGTAGGACCTGCAATAGTGAACCGACTGAGTCACTAACATTTAACTTATGAAATATGAAATTTTGAATTATAATAATATAATGTAATAAATTAATCACCTTAGGCTATGAGAAAGCAAGCCTCTTAATTTTGGAAAAATGCTTGATGATCCGCCTTCGACGCAATATGATGCTAGAGTAAAAGGATCACCAACGAAATCTACAAATTTCCAACACTACCAAAAGTCTTTTTACAAATTTCCAACACTACCAAAAGTGTGCTTAGTTTAGTCCGAACTTTACACTATCATCTTTTTCCTTATCCCAAATCGCCTCAACTTTTCCTTATTACATCCTTCTAACCTTGAGAAATAGTGTATAGATGGTATGAGGTTGTTATTCATTGGTATGTATATATGTTTATGTAATAGAAGCACAAGAATGAACTATATATAGGCTAACAAAGTTAATAGAAACATAATGACATATGGGAGTTAAGAATGTGAATAGTCACAATAATAATGATAATATGTGGATTGTCACCATAATAATGATAATAATAATCTATAATAATAACACATGTAAACCATAACTTTTTGTTTTCTAAAGGATTGAAGAGTAATGTCTCAAAAATTGAAGCTTCATGATGTTGTACTAAGAGCTTAAGAGTTGATGGATACATTGACAAATTACTTTTCTTGCCCTATTATGAAATGACATTTTTGTCCTTGAACTCTAATTGTGAAATTACCATGGATACCCATCACTCTTCCTTTATATATAATATAGATATGATCAATTATTTGAAAATTTAAGGTAAAAGATAATGAAACCTATAATACAATCAATTAAAGTTTAGAATATAAAATTTACATATTTGAGAAAATATCTTATATAGGACATTTGTTGTTGTTGTTTTTTTTTAAAAAATTACACTACCTTTTAAGTCCTAATTGCATGACTATTAGATTCGGGTTATTTTGGTCAGATTTTGATTGTGACCTTGATGTTTATATCATGCATGTATGTATAATGTCCTTATTTTATATTGTGTAAGACCTATTTTACATATATATTTTGATATTTGTATCCATATTGCATGTATCATACCAATTTTATCCGAAAATGTCATCTTTGATTTAATAAGCCAATCTTATTATTATTATTATTATTTAGATCATCCTATGTATTACTCTTCTTGGTATTCTAGTCATTAAACATTGTTATGTTTGATGAAGACATTATCCTGAAAATGAATAAAAATATAACAAATTATTAATCCTAAATATGTATATAAACGAAACCTTTAGGGTGCGTTTGATTCATGGATTTTAATGGAATTGGAATTGAAATTTGTATGGAAACTGGAATTTGAATTGGAATTTGATGAATTCCATTGAAAATCCATATCTTGTTTGGTTATACATTTGTTAAAAGAATTGGAATGCAAAGACACCTAAAATGACAAAATTGCCCTTTCAAATAATCAAATATAACCAACCCAACCCATTTGAAAATGACCAGGCTTACTTTTTCTTTGAAGCTGCAGACCACCACCCCCAGTCACAATCTTCAACCACCACCACCACTGCTCCTCTGTTACTCACCACCATCGGTCGACACCGTCAAATATCATCTCCGATCACCACTAGCAATCAAAACTGTTGAAAAAAGGGCTTCGTTGATTTAAACATGACCGGAAAGCGCGCCTTTAGAATTGGACGGAAGCGCACATTTAGATATGGCCAAAAAACGCGCTGATTAACCGTTGTTCCAGGTCGGAAAAACATGATTTAGATCTCGCCGGAATTGCTTTAGTGGTGGCCGGAAAAAATGGTGGTGGCCGGAAAAAATGGTGGTGGCTGGTTGATGAATTTGCTGGTGACTTTGGTTGCTACTTGCTAGGGTTATTTGAGTAAATTGTGAACATTCCTTGGAAATCCCTTGAAATCCTTTGATATATGAGAGAAATCTAAATTCCATTAAATGATGAATTTGATTGGAAATTAAATCCAATTCCAATTCCTTCTCATACCCAACCAAACAGGTTAAGCAATGGAATTCTAATTCCAATTCCCTTGAAATCCTCCAACCAAACAAGCCCTTAAAAGCTTTCTGGTTGCTTCCCACCTCTTCTTAACATACCAGATTGCTTTATTTGTAAATAAAGGTTTCTGATGCATTTTACCCGAATTCACGGGTATGAGTCTCACCAAACCTAAGTAGCCTTTAAACGAGTTCTAACATCTCATTAAATAAAAATTAATCTCATCAAATATTTGATATGAAAATCCTATAAAACAGTTATATACTAAGAGTTAATATCCAAATTTTAAGAAAAATATATTATGTATAATTAAGAAACATCTTTAATAAGCGGGTCATGGGTCTCACCACACCTAGATAGTTTTTAAACGGGTAATAACATCTCACATGTTTGTGAAACTCTTTCATCATCAAACCCTAAGTATAGTATTAACTTCCTTAAAATAAACAAAATTAAAATTCAAAAAAATATATAAATATTAGTAACGAAATATATAAAACAACCCCGTAATAAGAGGGATAAAAGCTAGTTTCATATAATTTTTTAAAACAATAATTATTTAAAATAACATGAACATTTGTTACAAATAAGAATACAAATTTGATAACATTAAATTAAAGCTTTTAATTTGTATTTTTTTTAAATTTCACCGTAATTTTTTTTTATATTGAACAACAAATTAAAGAAAGATAATTAAAATATAAATTTAGAAAACTCATGGGATTATATTTAGGAAAAAGTATTTTAGTTCACACATATATTTTAAAAATAATTCAAACTTATTTGTAACTTTTTTTTTAGTTTTGGTTCAAACAAACATTAATTTGATATCCATAATATTAAGGATCGAAGATTGAAAATCAGGGAATTATATTTAATATCCTTAACAAAGAAATATTGACCATTAGTTATTAATTTCAAAACCAACAATTTTTGTATTTTGGTAGTATAATTTTATTTGATCAGTGGGTTTACTTACCTAGAATGAATGAGAGAAGAGGTAAAATATTTGGAGGGAAAAAAATGTTAAGAAAGAATATGGGCTTGACATATCATCACCAATATTTTATTTTATTAAAGAGTATTATTATTGTTTAAATGACCCGGGATGTCAAGGTTGTCAAAACTCACAAGTCACAATAACTATGCGTTAACTACGATTTAGAGATAACTAACGATGATAACTTATTGATGCGATTGGGTAAGAAGCTGGCAATGTACTCGTCATGATAAATCAAAGTGTAAAAGTACATGATATGTACAAATAACTGACTCGAGACATACGCAAATTATGTACTATGCTCAACAAACAACTTATATACAACTCTTAACATATCGGGTTTTCAACCACATAGTTTAAATAAAAGGCCAAGGTTAACGCTGCTTGTAATGTAGGGTTAACCAAATGAAAGGGAAAAAAATAAACTTGGCTCCTAGGAGATAATATAGGGTGTGGAGTATTATTTATGCAAAGGTCAATATATGTGGGTTTCTACAGTCCTATTTCTCCATACAAGTGGCGGTATTAAGATCTCGACATGCATATTACAAACAAGTTCTAGATATTGTGAACATACTAATTACACTCTTTATAACACTCATATGACATGTGTATATATCTATATATTATATATGTATTATATATAAAGCAAATCTCTCACACACACAGAAGGAAATTGGCTGCCAATATGAAACATTGTACGCGTTCCCATGACTCGTTATCCCCATCTAAACGGTCCATTTTAATTTCCATTTAAAAAAATTTTGGCAAGAAGAATTTCGAGAATCTTAAAAACTGACCATGACCAAATACCTCTACTTGACATTAATAACAACAATTAACAATTTACAATTCAGCTTTTGCACACAATCAAAGTACTCTAAGGCAAAAAAATTTCAATTTTCCCCCATCCCCACACTTGAGGTGAACATTGTCTTCAATGTTTAAAAATATAACTTTTAAAAGAACAGTACTGAGGACGGGGTTAAAATTGACTCATTATAAATTTTAAAACTGGGCCTAAAGAGAATTATGAAAACGAATCACCTGATATAGGTAACTCGTGTGCACTTGTACTGGCCTAGACGAACCTGTCTCTTCGACTCACTCAACAATATCTGCAAACTCTCACACATGTAGAAGCATGCTTCTCACAATATTAGAATATGTCTTTTAAACTGTTTGCAAAACTGTTGATTTTAATTACCAAGCCGAGTTAAATAAATTTCGTAATTAAATTTGTTAAACGAGAAAATATGTAAAAAAACCTAACTCACTTTCGTAGGAATCGCGATTGCATTTAGCGTATGAAACAAGCCATTTAAATCCCCTGTAGCCCGGGTGGACGATTAAGGTCTCGTGAGGGTTTATAGTTAACTACACCCACAAAGTTCAATTACAAAAAAATTGTACACATACCTAAATTAACCATAGAAAAAGGAACATGGAAGCACTTTGGTTGGATTGACATGAACCTCATTATATTACGAGTCTTTCACCGAAATGCTATAAAAATCCGACCTTTCTCGTGTGGCATCCCCACACTTTTCTTTTGCTACAGTGGTACGCTTGAAATAAAACGGTTAAATAATTACAAAAATAAAATAAAACACCAACAAAAAATAAAATCCTAGTTGTCTCCAGGTTAGCGCTAAGTTTTTGTTAAGGTCTTTAGCCAGACCTTTACCTGATTCAATGGTTAAGGTGGTCTCATTGGACATTTACCTACTGAGTTTCCTATAAAAGCTGGGTAGTTAATACGCCTCAGATCTACTTCCTCCTTCATGTTCGGCATGTTTGATAAAGAAAAATGGGCCGGTGTTAATGCACATGTACCTTCAGAATTTCCAACATATACCTTCTAGTTAACACGTCTAGCCCGCACATTATTCCTTATTTTCGAAGCATCAAATGTTGATCGCGGGCGAACCGAGCATTTTCCCACCGGGTTTCCCGTGTAAGCGCGGTATTTAACTTGCCGTGTCCAGAATTTCTTACTCATGGTTGACATGTATGTAGAACCCCACTTCTTACCATTTTCCCACTATTCTTCACCTTCACCTTCTTTTTATTCTAGTTCAAATCATCATCCCCGACTTTATCAATATGAATAATGTGTAATGGAGGATTATCGGGATGATCTAAAACTATCTTAGTCTCTGCTTCTTCTACTAATATATCTTCATCCGGGTCTAGGCATTCAATTCTATGCTCCAACAAGTCTGGATCATCTTCTTCAACTTCATCATCAACAACTATAACCAGTGCATTCGTCGACTCTTTAGTTACAGGAGGAATTAGTGTGGAATTAGTCTCCACAACCATATCCTCAACTTCATTCCTTGATTGATTAAGATCCTCCTCTTCCAGGTATCACTTATTTTGGGCTAAATCATCAATTAGTTGGCTCATCATTCTTTCTTGAGCAACATTAGCCTTTTCGTGAACTTCCATCCTCTGACTGAGTTCCTTCAGCAGTATCAACACCTCAGATATTTAGAGTCACCCTGACTTTGTTGGTTGTTATTTTTATACCTTTTGTTGAAACCCTATGAATTACCCTGATTGTACCTAACTTGATTATAATAGTGGTGGACTTTTTCGTGTGTCAGTTAAAGGTATACATCAGAATAGTAGTCCTTATCCTCTTGATAATTTAGAAAAGTTGGTGTCTCGGGCTCATCACTATCATACTCATCAGTTGACTTATAATAACCATCAGGTGGAGGTGGTGAATAATTCTCGTACTACCTAATGCAACCCCGTTGGTTAAAATGCCTTGGGTTATAATTATCTGACTCGTAGTAGCTTTGAGGATTTGGTGAAAATGGTTCATGATATGGTGATAAAATGTATGGGTCAACATCTTCCATGACCTCATATACCTCATATGGTTTATAAACCCATCTCTTCGTCATCGGGAGTTACCTACACACATGAAACACAAAGATACCTTTCAATTCTCTAACAGGTCTCATTTCCCATTCTCTCTCGTTACTATGCCCAAATATCCTTTCAATTCACACACTAACACATAGTTAACATAATCAATCCTAAACCTAAATGTATTTATATCAATAAACTAGATCCGTAAAGTAATAAGCTAGTAATCGATCAAATCAAGGCTTCTCATACTATAAGATAATTACTTGTGAAAGAAATTGAAAATTGTGTGGAACAAGAAATACTGCAGCCCACAGATTACAAACACAAAAATCAACTTAGGTCGTGTTAGTTTTGCAAAGTTCAATGGAATTGGACAGAATGGGATTTTAAATCACATGGATTCCTATGTTCGTTTCCCTATTGACTGTTATTGGAATGGAAAGAGAATCTCGTTAAATTCCACTTTCATAAGATTTTAAAACCCCACCAGTTTTGAAAGGAATTTTTCACCACTGTATTATTAAACCCCAAACCACAACAGTTCTTTCACATTATCATTCTTCACCACTATCCACTGTGCTCCACCGCCTCTCTCCACCACCATGCTCCACCGCCGTTCTCCACCACCGTGAACCACAACTTCCTAGTCTACCTCCACCATCATTCTTCTCCATCGTCTTTCTCCTCCACCATAGGTTAGGTTTTCTTGGTTTTTATACTTTAATTTCTAATTTGTGTTTATATTCTTGTTTAATACTTGTCTGATTTATGCTTCTTATTTGATTTATTGTATCTCATGTATGATTTTGTAGCTAATTTTGGCTATTAAGATTGGTCTACCATTGTTGAGTGTTATTATTTTCTATCAAAGTTGATTTCAAAATCCATCTTTTGAAAGGGTTATCCTTCTTATTATTCCCATTTTTGAACATGGGTGTAGGCTAATCTTGGATACTTTTCAAAGGGTTATCAAAAGTTTTTGAAATTTTGAACTAGTTTTAACAAATGTCCATAGCACACCAACTGTTTGATGAAATTCTTCAACCATATTTGTGTTTGATGAAATACTTTGATATAATTTGTTAGATATAAATTATCATAATATAGTTGTTTCAACAAGTTTTAACTCATTGTGTGATGGTAACATGTTAATAGGAAATGGCTCTACTTAGTTTACAAACTCGCAAACGTAATCAAAGGAACACATCCTTGCTTTTGGCATGGTGGAACCAACTTATTACAACGGTTTCTTTGCTTATGCTTTAACTTTCCATGTTGGTAGTCAAATACAAAATAGATAAACCATGTATTCGACACTCCTCAGCAAAACTAGATCGACAACGTGTGTATACCTCAAATTAGGATGAATTGAGCATATTTTATAAAATTACATGACATGCTTAAAACATTTAGAGGATTAAAATCAAATAGGAATATGGACATTGATGAACAAGTAGCCATCGTTCTTCACATAATAGCTCATAATGTTAAGAATCGGGTCATGATATGTCGTTTTCATCGTTCATGAGACACAATTAGTAGATGTGTTTCTCTAGTTTGTAATCCAGTGATTAGATTGCATTCACGTTTTCTTAAGAAGCTCGAACCTATTCCCGAGAATTCCACTGATCACATGTGGAAATGGTTCAAGGTATTATGCAATCATTATACCTTTTTAGGTAACTTGCATTAAGGATTAGATATGTATAGTAACAATTTTTTTGTACTTTTTGATTTTAGAATTGTTTAGGGGCTTTGGATGGAACATACATAAAATGCTTAGCGTCTAGTGAAGAAAAGCCTAAATATAAAACAAGAAAAAGGGAGATTGCTACGAATGTGCTAGGTGTGTGTTCACAAGATATGCAATTTATATTTGTGTTACCCGGTTGGGAAGGGTCAATGGCTGATGGTAGAGTCCTTCGAGATGCTCTTGATAGGCCACATGGATTGAAAGTTTGAAGGCCGGGTGTGTAACAATACACACACCCACACCCACAAATATACATACACATATATCATTCAAGCGCGTAGAATAAATATAGTAAATTGAGGTAGTTTTGGTGTTTATTAACTATAATGTATTTTTAGGTTATTATTTGGTAGATGCGAGATACACAAATGGAGAATGTTCCTTGCCCTTTCTAAAGGTCAAAGATATCATTTAAATGATTGCCCTTTATGGTGTTGTTATGACGTGTTAAAATGCGAAAAACATAAAAAGATATATATGTGTGTGTGTGTGTGTGTGTTTTATTATTTTGTTAAATTTTTTTTGTATTTCTATATTTTTATATTAGTTTTATTTTTTAAATTTTTTTATATTATATATATAGTTATTATATATATATATATATTATATTTTTTATGTTTATTTATTTATTTATTTATTTGATTTTTAAATAAATATTTGATTTTTTAATTAATTTTTTGATATTTATTTTTTGATAGTTTTTAGAATTATTATTATTTTATGTTATTTTATTATTATATGTTAGTAGATTGAAGAAGATGAATAGAATCGAGAAGATTCCAATTACAATAACATATTAACCAACAAAACGCATGATGAAGATTTTCAAACATTCCATTCCAATTCAATTCAAATTCCAATATCTTCAAAAAAATTTCGTGAAACGAACGCGCTCTTAAAATTATAAAATAACATGGTTCACCCGATTAACTCGAACCTGTTGGGCTAATATTCTATATTATTATTAAGATTGTGTATGTTTTTTATTTGCTTGTAGGGCTAATTGTATGTCTATCTGCTTATAATCAGTTTATTACATACTCAGTACATTTATTTTGTACTGACGAAATGTAAAAGTTGGAGAAATGGGGACCCTATAAAAGGGTCATTTTACCCATTTCTTCATAAAAACACTCTCGGAAATAAAACAACCTACTTCACAAAACCCCTCTTTCTTTCTTTTGTGTTTAAAGACTAAGATCCGAGTGTTGTTAGTGAGTTCCGTTAACTAAAAACACTGATTGATCCGAGTAAAGTTGTGAGTTTCATCTAGAGGATCTACAAGTGGCATCGGAGCTTTCGTCTCAACTTTTTATCGTTTTCGGATCATACTTTTCGGGTTTTGATCTTAGTATTTTTTGGATTTAAGGTTGCTTTTCGCGTAATCGACTACTTTTACACGTTAGTTCCACACGAAAATCATCAAATATGAGTATTTGGTGTTTTTGAGGTTTTGTGTCTGGGTTCAGATTTAGTTGAAAAACTCTGATCTTGGCCGATTTATTGTCTTTTAGACTAAAGTCTTTTTGACTTTATTGTTAATTTGGGTGTTATCTTCTAAAAAAAATAATCTGAATTTTTCGCGGAAAACTAAATCGATCCGAACTTTTCTTATCAAATAAAATTTTTGGCCGGATAATATTAAAAAAATCGATTCAAAATTTTTTTGGTCGGATTTTCCAGAAAGTCTTTTGAACTAATGGATGACAAGCTCCGAATTGAATACTACCATCAAGTCTTTTGAATTAAGAAAAAAAGAGAACCACATACCTGAATACCATAACACTCTCAGAGTTGACTACTACCATCAAGTCTTTTGAATTAATGAATGACAAGCTCCGAATGAAATCATTCGAAAGAAAAAAAATACTGGGACAAGTGCTGCAGGTGGAAGCAGTCAAACAAGTCCTATTATTCCTGAGTGTGCTGTAGGTGGAAGCAGTCAAACAAGTCTTATCCTTCCCCGAGCTACACACATACTTGTGCTCTCAAGCATGCATAGATAAATTAGAGAGCTATAGAACTCATAATGCCGCATTGAACAATGAAAATTAGGCACTAAAAGTCAGAACGATGAATACAAAATGGATGAAAATATATTTACTGCTAGAATTAAAACTCATACTAACGACATGACACAATTAAATGAAAAATTGTTTCAGTCTAATAAGCTAGTTGAGTTTCACGAAAGACGAATAGTTGAATTAAATTCTAAAAATTGAAGAATTAGAATTAGACCTTGTCCAAAGAAAAATAACCATGGAAAGGTTTGAAATGGCATCTGATAAACTGAATGGGATCATTGGGGGCACAAATGGGGGTGAAACAAAAGACAGGATTAGGCTATGATCATACTGCAGTCCCTTCGCCATTCAGTGACAACAACACTAGCCTACCTCACTTTTGTTTCAATGCCCCACCCGAGGAAGAAATAGTATATGGAGTTGGTCATGTACCAAAACCAAAGATATTTGTTCCTCCAGTTCCCAAAATTGTTGATCCAATCCCGATGCCAGCTAGTTCTAGTAGTGATTCATTTTGTTCAGCAAGTTGTATAGAAAAAAGTGGGTATGTGGAAACGGACATGAGTTATGATTGTGAAACTGTTCATGATGAAACTCTTGTTGAAAATTGTGTCAATGAGAAAAGGACTATTGAGGTGAACATATCAAGTTGTTCATCATCAAGTTGTAAGCCTGTGGATAATTCAAGTAAAAGCAAAGTTTTTGAAAATGAAAAGGCAAGTACTTCGTGTAAATATGTTCCACTAAGTAAACGATCATTTTCTCAAACAATTAATCAATTAAGAAATCCTCAATCATACAACTTCTGTGATAACAACTGCTATGATCATTATCAACGAAATTTTGTTGATCCATATTACACCAATGTTTTTGATGATCGGGGTTGCATATCAAATGGATTGTATAATCATGTTCATTTCCAAGGATCACCTTTCCCACCGCACCAACCATATTATAGTTTTAATGAGTTCTATGACACTCATAGGAGAAAATGTTGTTTTGTGCGTGGTAATTCTTTTCACTTGTAACATCCCGAAATTTCCAAGAATAATATTTAATATATTATTTATTTAAGGCGTAATGGTTTACTCGGATTAATAGAGAAAGAATAAAATAATAAAGATGGAAGGATAAGTAGGCTATTAGATGGAAATTAATTATGGACCAAAAAAGAAAGATGAGCCTTAGGTCCATGGGCTTAAGGGAGTATAAATACCCCCTTAAAACCCTAATTTTTCCATTTCCATCAATCTCTACACCATAGCCTCCCTACACACTCTAAAACACACACATAACCTTCCATATACGGCCGCGAGCTAGCGGAGTAATCCAAGACCAAAAACCGAGATAAAGATTGATAGATCTTGGATATTTAAGTGAGATACAAGATTAAAGTTCATAAAACAAGCTAACCCATAGCCTAAAAACGAGTAAATGTACGTTCTTTATCTTTAAAGGTTATGTTTTTGTGAACGGTTTGCCTTAAAACTCAACCTAGAGTAGATCGGGTCTAGACGAATCATAAAATTACAAACTTGATGTTTAAAATGGACTTAACGAACTCATGGTTATAAACGACTCATAAATAAACCCTAGATTTAGCTTTGAACGTTTTAGCCACAAAGGTCCAAGCTTTATGGTTGCACGGGTCAAGTTTTGGCCGAAAACGGTTACGGAAACGTTTATGGGATGATAACAAACCATAATAGGGTGTTAAGGTCATGGAACATAATGATAATAGTGAAATAAAGGCCAAACAGATTCAGCTCGTTCGATTACAATATGATGATTCGAATACAATGACTCATTCGATTACAATGGGCAGATTCGAATACATTGTATCATTCGATTACAATGCCCTTGTTCGATTACAATGCCCATGTTCGATAACAATGGACAGACTCAAATACATTGTATCATTCAATTACAATGACTCATTCAATTAAATGAACCATTCAATTACAATGACTCATTCAATTACAATGAATCATTCAATTACAATGAACCATTCAATTACAATGGACTCATTAGAATACATTGAAAGATTCGAATACAATGGACTCATTAGAATACATTGAAAGATTCGAATACTATGGACTCATTAGAATACATTGAAAGATTTGAATACAATGGACTAATTAGAATACATTGAAATATTCGAATACAATGGACTCATTAGAATACATTGAAAGATTCGAATACAATGGACTCATTGGAATACATTGAAAGGTTCGAATACAATGGACTCATTAGAATACATTGAAAGATTCGAATACAATGGACTCATTAGAATACATTGAAAGATTCGAATACAATATGATCATTAGAATACAATATGATCAATAGAATACAAATGTATGCTAACACAAATGTATTCTAATCACATGCCATTAGAATACAAATGTATGCTAACACAAATGTATTCTAATTCCACTCAAATACAAGGTATGCAAATATTATAAGTAAATTGTATTCTAAAACAAGTCCATTAGAATAGACCAGACTTAGCCATTTTGGCTGAAATATGAATAATGTGATTAGGACAAGTATTGATACACGTGATTCATATACAGTTAGCAGAGCTCAGTTAAAGAAAGGAATAACAGTGAACGGAGAACGTAACAGAATCCAGGTGAGTTTCTAGCTCCATTTCCTTGTTATGTTTTCGGGGTTGTGTGCATACTCAATGTGAAATGTTAATACACCTTAAGTGGTAAGTGTATGCCATATATGATTTATGTGATAAATATTATATTAAGGTTATGGATGAATGCTTGTCGGTGCGTGAACGGTCTTCGGACATTGCACGTATCGCCAAGGGAAGTGATTATAGTTGTATGTATGGTATGTGGAAGCAAGTGTATGAACGGTATGCGGGCTCGATGTCTGATATAGTAAGTTAGGATGACAAATCCCTCTAACTTCTATTTGGTATAGACACGGGAAGGGATAGTGTAGATAAGGTCTGTGGATCTTATTAGTGTTCCCTAAATGGATATTTAATTATAAAGTTTATGCTCCTTAAATGTATATTAAATAATAACGTATATAGTGTTCCTTCTATGTATAATATATAGAGTTCCTTCTATGGATAATGTATAGTGTTCCTTTTATGGATAGTATATAGAGTTCCTTCTATGGATAATATATAACGTTTCTTCTATAGATAATGTATAGTGTTCCTTCTATGGAAAATATATATAAATTGTTCCTTCTATGGAGAATATATGGTATGGGCAATAGTAACAGTTCTTTTGTTAGATATTACGTGACGTTTCTCTTATGGATATTTACACAAAGCTAAGGTATTAATACGTGTCTTTGGACATATGAAGGAATGTAGGAGAATGTAATGTATGTTGCCTAATTAACTAGAACTCACTCAGCGTAGCTGACTTTTAGCATGCACGCAGGTGAGTAGAATGAAACGACTGGCTTGAGAGAGGGACACATGGCATGGACTTAAAAGACTGGCATCAGAAGAATAAGTGATGTGATGTTATATGTTATATGTAAAGAAAAGATTTTAAAAGAATTGTAATGAATGATTGATGTTTTATATTCCGAGAAATGTTTTAATTAACTCTGATTTTAAGAACTGTGTTTATGAGTAAATTCAACGTCCAAAGTAGGGCACTGAGATCGGGGCCTTACAACTGTTCAAGCAACAAATTGATATTGAAAGGCCGCTTAGTCAGTCCCCAAAAGGGGCTTTTAGTAGCCCAGATTCAAGGACTGATCAAGCTGATAGTGAAGCCAGTGAAGTGGATGTGAGATCCAAAGTCAATAAAGTAAAATGCAAGAGGAAACCTTTTTGGAAAACTAAGAAGAATAAAATCAAAAATGATCCTGAGACTGTAAGGTCCGAGGATTCACCAAAAACATTTTGAAAATCAAGAAAAGAAAAGTCAAAAATTGCAAAAACCAAGGAACAAGTTTTTCCTTGGATTTTCCAAGGACTATTCTTCATCAAGTGAGGCTTCACCAAGAAATACATTGTTTTTAGAAAAGAAAATCAATTTTTGTCAGTTTATGGTTGACCTTCCCGAGATAAAATTGTCTCGGGAACCCATGCCTAATAAGCGATGAGTACATGCAAGGCCAATCAAGGAGGACTATCAAGAGTATTCAGTACTTAGATAGTGGTTGCCCTTGCCATATGATGGGAGATGAACCCTTGCCATTTGACGCTAAACCATTCGATGGCGGATTCAAGTCTTTCATAAGTGACATGGGAGGACAAACTTCAAGGAATGAGAAATGTTTCATATGGTACTTTGTGCTTCAACAACACCAAACTTGTTCTAATGGCTCAACCACAACTGTTCGAGCATTTCTCAAACTCACATCATCCAACTACTTCTCTCAAGTGATGGATCCAACATCACCTGCTGGGTTTCAGTTTGAATCTCCTCAACTTTGTTATACAATGTGATACTGCATGCTTAGGATAGTCCATTTAACAACAACTTTGCTTATCTTTCACTAAAGCCAACGATCATACCCGATTCGAATTTCTGGTTGAATCGCTCGACATGATCAATTTTGATTAAAACAACCGATTGTATCTTTTTTATATAAAAATTGTAAATATTTTTCAAATATGTCACAATTTTAGAGGGAGAAAATGAGTTAAGTTTAACTCACCAAAAATATTTTCAGTTTATTTTTTAAGAAAAACAAAATTAAGTCACTTGACTTTGCAAAAAATATTTTATATTCTACTCCATATACTTTATCTTTATTTTGTATTTTACCATCTTATTTAAGAAAATTAGAAAATGATTTAAAAAATATATTATATAATATTTTGAGAAATTGATCCGACCTTTGAAAAATGATAAGAAATTGTCTTTAACGATCCCATCATAAGAAAATTGTAGATTAAAAGCCAACAAGATCATTGCTTGATGTGTAGATAGGCTTGAGAAACTAGTAAGTGTCAGAATGATACAAACTAAATTTCCTGCCGTTACTAGTGGTTACAAGTTTATGAAGTAGTTGCATGACTCCATTTTAAGTCATATCGAGGAAGACAAATGTTATTTATCAGTCATACATGAGCACGTTAGTTAGTGATCACCATAAATTTTTCTTGCTTTAAATACATATATTGAAAATCAAAATGATAAAACAAAAATACTGCAAAGTGCTTAAAATAATTTAAATTCAACACAAAATTTTTGAAAATTCTCAACACAAAATGTTGATAATTAACAAACAAAAAGGCTATATTTGAACCACATAACGTGGGACAAACAATTAAGTACTATACACTTTATATGAATGTTTGTAAGTCCGAACTTGGTAAGTAAGTCCATGGTTAAACCTTTATTGTTTGAAAAAGTTTGCAAAAAGTTTAAAATAAGCTAAAAATATTTTGAGCAATCATTAGGGGTCGGAGTCAATTCGGGGTGATCTGATAAACACAAATTATGCCTAAGGTATGATGGAGTCAGTAACATGTCGGGTTAAATCGCGACCATATAAGTAGTGTGCTGAATACTTACCTTAACGAATCATCTTGACATCAAAATACTTGTTAAGTTTAAAGTGGACAAAATATATCTACAATCGACTTTGGGTTCTTGGCATAATAATATTGAAATAAAAGTGTGATCTATGACATTATCGATCAATGTGATTCCATGTTGTGATATTTCTCGCAAAAATATTAAAATCGTTAGAAAATTTTGTAAATATTATAGATATATAATATTAATTTCACATTTACTCCTATCTTATTTTTCTTCTTTTGTTTTATTTATGTTTCAACTTCAATATATTATGTATATATTTTCGTAATATTAACATACATGAAAATGCCAAAAAGATTTATGCTTTTATTGTGTTCGTACATATTTTATTAAACCTTAGTTTTATTCAAAATCATGTGTTTTGTTGTCGAGGATATTCATGCAAAGTTCGTTAGAAACCAGGGATTTAAACAAATCATTTACAAGTTCAGGGACCGAAATTGGTATTTTATTAAAAATCAAGATAAAATAAAATTTCAGAGTTATTCCTCAACACTTCAAACCAATGGCATGTTTTGAAAATCAAAATTCTTCTTTGACCCTCGAAAGGGTCTTTGAACGAATCTTATTTGTTCTTAGTTTTGTACATTTATACATTAACATGTAGATCAAGGTCTATTGGGCTGCTAAGACTGAAGTTGCATATGCTAAAGCGCTTAAAAGAAATCGAGAACGTGAAAGTTGGTGGCTAAACCTAAAAAGGAACTGATCATGTCTGAAGATCAGTCGAAAGACAAAGGAAAGGAACATGTCGGCTCAAGAAGGTCAACAAGAGAAAATTAGATGTCTAGCCTCCTGCATATGATGTTTCTAAAATTTGTTGTTGTCGATCTTTCTCAGAAAATAAGATTGAAATTCAAGTTTACAAGTATGGAAAATAAAGAATTGTCTAAAATCCAATCTCGTTCAAACTCTTGGATCAAGACAAGTGCTAAATTTCAAGAAATAAAGACGAAGCAAAGAACTTGACGAAGGTTCCTCGACATACTCAATCTCAGAGGGATATTGTAAAGCTAATATTCAATATTATTATTAGGATTGTGTATGTCTTTCTATTTGCTTACAGTCGGTGTATTATGTATTCAGTACATTTATTTTGTACGGACGAAATGTAAAAGTTGGAGAAATGGGGACCCTATAAAAGGGTAACTCTACCCATTTCTCCATAACAACACTCTTGGAAATAAAACAACCTACTTCACAAAACCTCTCTTTCTTTCTTTCTTTTGTGTTTGAAAATTAAGATCCGAGATCGGAGTGTTGCTATTGATTTTCGCTAACTAACAATACGGATTGATCCGAGTAAAGTTGTGAGATCCATCTAGAGGACCTACAGAAGCCGATTAACCCGAACCTTAAATGGTTCGGGTCGTGGGTTAGATATCTTTTAAGAAAACCCGACTAACCTGGCCCGATTAACCCAAAACCCGATCGGGTTGACCCGATTAACACCCCTACCTCCAGCCTCCGGGGATTGGGATTTAATGTTGCTTTTTTGCATCATCCAGAGGATTGAGGACGATGACAAGTGCCATTACAACCGTTGGATCAATCTCCTGCTTTATGGACAAACGGAACACATCACTGCCAAACCTCACACCTCTGAACGCCTCCTTCTACTGTCGTTTCTCCGTCGTATACCATCCAATTTTAACTCGTATTAATCATCAAATCGTCATATTGTGTTTATTGGTTTGGTGACAGGTGATGGTGATGGTGATGGTGATGGTGATGGTGATGGTGATGGTGATGGTGATGGTGGGAGTGAAGAAGATGAAGATAGATGAGGTGAAACTATTTTTATTTTAGTTTTTTCTATTTTGTCTTTAAAAGAGGGTAAAACAGACATTTTACACCCACTTAACGAGATATTTAATAACCATCAGAGACAAGAACCACCACAGTTACAAAATTCATACACCTGGATCAACATATTAATACTTTACAACCATCGTGATTAAGTTTGTAATTAATAAACTATAAGAATTAAGCGTGCAATACCTGCAAACCTTAGGAAGCAATCATGGAGTTAAGTCTCAAAACAGTTTGACGACTTTTTGTTTGGCTCGAAACAATATGATTTTTTTTAGATGTAAATTATATCTAAAAATTATTTGTTAGAAAACATACTATAATAAAAATAAAAACAAATTATAAAAAAACCTTTTTTTCTAAAGAAGAACAAGAAACCTTTTTTTAAATAAGGATATTTTTAAATAAGAAAAAAAATCGTTTTCTTAATAATTTTTTTTTTGGTAATTTTTAGAAAGTCCTAAAACGTTTTATAATATGTATATAAACAGGAAAAAGACCTTTCATTAACGGTGGACCTTCTTTTTAAATAATAATGATAATAAAAGATAATAAAACGACACTAAAAAATAGGTTTGAACTGTACTCCATGTTACCAACTCCCTTTACTCCCACGCTGAAAGGCATATGACGTTAGGCAAGGTACACCTAGTTCTAATATAAAAGGGATGTGTTATTCATACACCTTTTATAGGATGTATATAGGGTTTAATTGTGTGTTAAAATGGTGTGTGAATAACAAAAAATGATGTATGAATAACCATTACCATATAAAATTGATATAGTGCAAGATTCAATGCAATGAGCGAGAAGGCTGACATGAAGGATTTAATCAAATGGAAACTAATTAGAACTTTTATTGTGCTAGTGTGACACCCATATTAACAATATTTTCATTAAGAATGTTCATGTACATTTTGATCTTAACATGAGTACGTAGAAAATAATGTCAATTTATTTAAATATGCGAACGTAAGAAACAATACCAACTACAATACCAATCTACACAAACAATGACTTATAATAACAAAGAAAAGAACCTAAAAACTACAACAAAAGAATCAAAATCAAGAACAAAATAATAACAACATATACCAACAAATACTTATAACAGCAAAAGAAAACATCTAATAATAACAACAAAATATAAATAAGCAAATACTTATAACGTCTCATAATCGAAAATTAGCAAATACGAAGAAAAAATAGCAATAAACACTTATAAAAATAAACATAAGCATAACAACAAATTGGTTCTCACCGTTTTCATGTTAAATAAAATGTATTTGATCATGTTTCATATTTTCATTATACTTAACAACACTTAAAGAAATAAACTTTTTCTTATGACATAAGAACATTACAATCTGTATGAAGTAATACATCGATTTTTCTTTTGGCAACGAATTCAACATTTTGAAAACATAACCTAACTTATTGGATATATGTAATGCATCGTTTAGTGTATCAAGTAAGCATCAAAAGTTTGGCGACCATGAACACGAGGGCGAAGCAGTCGGAGAAGGATGAGATGGCGAAGAACAAGATTTGAATGAGTCGATTGGATTTCGTATAAGTAATGGCACCATATCTTCAAGCAATCCTTGGGAAGTTAATTCTACTTGAGGCTCATGTTCTGTCAGAATGGTTGATGCAGGGTGGCCAAGACAATCATGTCTTATGCTTTCCTCAAAGTCTTTGGTTGGTTGACCTTGATCTGTCGCTGGTTCGACATTATGCTTTCTAGATTTCTTAGTAGGCGGGTCAGGATTCTTCGATTGACCAAATATGAAATACGGAAACACATAATGAAGGTGAAGTCCTTCGTAAGTGATGATCAATGTATCAGGGTCATCATTTGATCTCTCGACTTGTTTTTTGGCTCCACAACGAGGGTTGGTACACTTATAATAGTTTCTGCATCGAAAGAAAACTCATTATAAAGCCATCTTTATAAAAGAATTATGAAAATAACACTTATAGTTATTAATTTTAAGAAAAAAAAAAATGATTAAGGTATCTCTTTATTTTGTAAATAGTTATTTTTAAATGTCCATAACTTTTTTATACGATATTTGTTTTTAGAAAATATCATCTTAATAAAGAACGTTTTTTTATTTTTAATATGAGTACTATATTGTTATAAATTTTTTTAACAAATTAGTGGGTTTTTTATATATTGTGTTATAGGTTATAGACATTATGTTTTTTTCTTTATTGTGTTCTATCAAATTATGTTTTAGCATAGTGTTTTTTCCATAGTGTTTTTTACATTGTATTATACAATTGTGTTTTTCGTTGTGTTTTTGCCATTGTGCTTTTTTTCATAGTGTTTTTTTCGGTGGTTGTTTCCGATGACCTTTTCCGGTAATTTTTTCGGCGATTTTACCGGCGAAATTTCTCGAAGATTGTTTACCGGTGACTTTCCGACAACTTTTCTGGCGAAATTTCTGGAGACTTTTCCGGCGAGGTGGTCACGGTGGGTGACGGTGGCCGTGGCCGTGGGCGATGTAGTGGTGGTGGTTGTTGGAGGTGAGTGAAGATGTGGCCCTGTTCTTGAGTTTTTTAAATGAGAGAAACGAAAGGAAAATTAAGGATAATTAAAAAATGGGTGTTCTTGAGTTTTTTTTTGGATGAAAAGGAAATGAGTAGGAGGAGTTAAGAGGAATTAAATTAATGTATTTTTCTAATAAGTTATCCTCCCAAAAATGGGATGATTACTAAGGATAACATAGTTATCATTTCCTTTCCTCTAATTTCCTTCCAACTTAAGAACACACCTAATTAAAAAAAATTTCCTTTCCTTGCCTTCTCTTTCTTATCATTCCCTCTCATTTCCTTTTCTTTCCTTTATTAAAAAACTCAAGAACAAGGCATTAAGTGAGTTTTTGATATTAATGTAAATGAGTTTTCAATATTAAAGTAGTAGACTAAAATACAATTCTTTTAACCCTTTTAAAAAAATCAAACTTTTTATTTGAATCTAATCCGTAATAAAAAAAATATCATAAATTTGGTGAAAAGTCAAATACCTCATAAACTCATATCATATATATCAATATTATTGAAGTTCTTATATGTTATGTTTTAAAGAAAGTTCTAGTTATTGACTTATTGTGGTGTGTCGGTGGTAAGATTTAAAAGAATATGAAGTACGGGTTCAACATAAACAAAACTTGTCGGGAGGTCAAAAACTATATGTTGTTACCTGCGAGAGAAAAAAAAACTTGCATCAAATAGTTATTTGATATACACACAGTTGATCAAAAGAGCTATTCTTATTATTTTTTCCCAGTCAGTCTCAGATTTATATTAAAGCAGTTTAACAAAACACTAACATACACATATTTATTAAATAAATCCGTTAGGGAAAATATATAGAGTTATTAGTTAATTACCTAGGGTTGGCGCTGTTCTTAATAGACTTCTGACCATACTTTCTCCATTTGTAACCATCATCTGCCAATACATTCCCGTTGTTTTTTATCTTCAATATATACTTGTTCTCAACCCTACTTACCCCTCTTTCCATATCCGATATCCTGCATTATATATGCATTTACTATTACACACAAAGTCAAACTATATATAATTATGTGCATATATAATTATATTATATAGCTCCAGGAAGTCAGTAACACCAAGTTTCAAATCGACCAACATGAAGTGTACACAGCACAAGCCAAGATTACTGAATCATATAACTTCTTCTATTTAAAAAAAATCCTATGCATGCATGTATAAATTATTTTACAACACACACACATACTTAGGATACATATATGTATATATAGAGATATATTTATAAATAGATAGACGGATGGAAAGTTATCTTCCAAACCTTGTTTATGGTGAAAAACACATGTAAACTAGTATGCTAAGAAAGTAAGTAATAATTAATTATGAAGGTACAAAACCTGGCTAATGCTGAAAAGTCCTGAGTATGATTAGTATAACTGGAAGCTAATAATGCGGTTTCAATATCCGATATCGTTGGACCGGAGTATAGGTTTGAAAGGAGGTTATTAAGGGAGTTATCAAATGAATCACTAGTGATTTCTTGAGGTTGTGAAAGGAATGGCGAGTTTTCGTCGGTAAGCTCTCTTATTAGATCTTCATATACTTGTGACAAATCACATGCTACTGATTCCTCCATTGTAAAGTTGCTTGAGAACTCTTAAGTACACAAGAATTGATTAGAAAGGGGTGGTTGAAAGCTTATAAAGTGGGTAAGGTAAGGCAAGGTAGAGGTATTATATAGAATGAGAGTGGTTGCTAACCAAAAAAAGAGAAAATATAAAAAAGAAAAAGAAAAAAAGAATGAGAGTGGGGCAGATGAATGAGGATTTTGTAATGTTATGTAGTTGGCGCTTGATTTACATAGCAATGATAGGTTGACTTATTATTTTTGTCAATGGGGTCAATTCTCTTGGCAAGACTCCAGCATTCTATTCATCATGCGTTGGATCATGTGCATCTTGTAGCATGTGAACGTTTATCTAGATATATGTTGCCATATGTATTGTCTCAATAAACTGTTTGTTGCCACATGAAACTATATTGAGGAAGGATGGTGATATAATTGTAATAATATAGTTAAAAATAAATCAAAATCAACATTGAGCACTGCTTTTTATTTGCTACAATTTAGATATCTAGCTATATTTTTAAATTTTAAGTTAGGTAAGTTTAATGTTCCGTTTGGAACTTAAGAAAAAAAGAATATTAATAAGAGCACTTTGCAGGAAGGCATTAACTAATAGACATTTCACTAGAAACAACGTTCGATGATTTGATGTATATCAGCTCTTAGCTACATGTGTACTTAGCTAGTCTATATTAAAAATAAAATAATATATATGTGAATATAGACCCGGATTAGTTTATGTTTAGTTTGATGTAAAGGTGTAAGCTTACTAGGTGGGAGGTCTTAAATTCAAGACAAGTCACGGATTAGTTTATGCTTAATTCGATGTAGTTATGGAGTTAGTAAAGATAAAGTAACACTAGTCGTTAAAAAAGATATTATGCATGTAAAACTTATGTTATATCACTATAATATCTATTTTCTTAATTTTCGAAGGTTAGTTGCTGTATTTTGAGAAAAGAGTTGGGGAAGTTGTGTGTAGCAGGTGGGTTGACTTTTGAATAAAACCAAATAATCCATGGATGGTAGGGAACAGTAACCATTACTTACTAACTTGGCTGTATCCTTTTCTTGGTTCATTTCCCGTGGACTTGTTTCTCATACAAATTTGACATCGATCTATTATTGACACCTAAACCATCATCTTTGTCTTCTTATTCAAAAGTCAACCACTATTTACATAATTCTCAAAACATTGTAGTCCCCTCTTAAATCGTATTCTTTTGAACAATGTTTTAGTTCTGATTTTTAATATATAAATAAATTTACAATTACAATGTTATTTATATTATTGTTGGAAATGAATCATGCAATTGATTCACCTCCAGCTATTATTGATTTTCATATATACTCTTTTATATCATCTATCAATAATAACTAGCTAGTATTTGTTGTTAGAGCATTCTCATCAAATCCTCCATATTATATGAGAAAGTGTTTTTATAATTTAGAGAGTGATTTAAGGTAATGTGAATGAAGAATTTTTATATTTTAGAAAACATAGTGATTTTTCTGTATATTTGGAAAGTTATTGTTCACCCTCTATAATTTTTTAATATATTTTGAAAGTGTTTATGAATGAAGGAAAGAAAAATGGTAATGATAAATGTATAAAAAAGTATTATTTAATTGAAAATGAAAGAGAAAATGTAGTGTGTTTTAGTGTAATTTTGGATTTATGGATAGGGAGTTGGATGGGAATACTCTAACCTTACCATTAGGGACTTAAAACAAAGGGTATTTAAAAAAAATTCCGTACAATCGTATACTAAAAAAACACTGCAATAATATTTCTTTACTGTACAATCGTACAACAAAACGTCTCTACTTATTATAGGTCTTTGAGTGGAATTTTATAACTATATGGTTGAAAAACTATTTAACAAGATATGTTTTTCTTATATCATTTATTTGATTAGGATGCTTCCAAACAATAAGTGGCATATCAAATAGATCCGAAGAAAAGTCATTCAAATCTATTGTCTTTGATAAATAAGGAATTGAAAGTTGAAGGAATACTTGAACCAATATCAACGTTTTCTTGAACATCATTAGCAATATATATGGACTTCTATCAATGCCAATATTTTCTTGGAATTATTTTAAAAAAAATTGCCAATAAGAACTTATTTAGAATGTGATTTCATCCTCCAATTTCAAGTCTCCTACATATTGAAGAAACACAATGTAAACTATAATCAAATACACAATAACAACTAAGAGGGTGTTTGGGATCGTTTATTTAACTTCAAACATGTGTGAGTGTTTCAAAAAGGAGTTTTTAAAAAATGGTTTGGATTAGCATTTATGCCGGGAAACACTAATAAATCAATAAGTTGTTTTTTTAATAAGTGTTTGGCTTAACAACCATTAGCTTGGTCTTATGGCAAATGTGTAGACTTACAACCAAATGGTTGTGGGTTCTAGTCGGTAAAATATATAGAAAATAACTTTAGCTGTTAAAAAAAGTGTTGGCTTAGCAGCTAGTTCATTTAAAATGACAAAACCAATCATTCTTAGCCTACCCACATTCACAAACCAATTCAACCCAATCTAATATTAAAAAAATAGTTTCTCTTTCTTTCATCTACACAACCCAACCAAACCTAATATTTTACTCTCATTCACAATCCAACCCAACCCAACCCAACCCAATCCAACCAAACTTTTTATTAATTAAATATGGTTTATAATTGTTTAAAATATAAATAAAAATAAAATTTTAAGATAATAAGTTTATGCACCAATAATATTTTATGGGAATCATATTATAAAAAATGCATATTTTTGAAAAAACCCTCCATTTTTTATAAAATTTATATCGAAAAGTTCATAATACTTTTTTAAAGAAAGTGTGTTTTTAGTTTCATTCAGAAAATAAATTAAGTTATTAAACAAAGATCAATTTATTTGGTAAACTAATTGTTAGAAAAAAAGTTAAAAGAAAAAGAAATAACCACCAATAATTAGCTGCCATATGGCATGAGAATTCATTGCAAACTAGTTCTTCACAGCGAACGGTTCGTGAAGAAAAATACCAACCCAAAAATGATTTTTACTATTTTTTTATTCACATATGGCAAACCAACCTACCATTAGTTTGTCAATGAGACTAGTTTTATAGGTAGGGCTGGCAAATCGTGTATACCAGTACATGATAAGACACAGACATGATAAGACACGAACACGAAATGTGTATATCTGTACATGACACGAAAACTTATCGTGTACTTGTAACCCAAACACCAACCTGTTACTACCTGGTATACATGATAATACAAGATAGTACACGATAATAGCTGTTTAGAAACACATATTTGACAACCTAGCGGCAGAGAGAGATATGACCGGCGACGGGTGATGGTCGGAGAGAGATAAGGCAATCAACAGGAGGAAGGCCGGGGGTGATGCCAGAGATAGATATGGCCGGCGACTGGAGGAAGGCCGGCGATGGTGGGATGGATGATGAGAGGCGAGTAGGTGACGACTTTGGTTTGATTTGTAAGAATGATTTGGATGAATTTAGGGTAAGGGATGATATAATATAACTATATATTTAATTTTAAAAATAACCATGTATTAACAGGTACCTAATAAGTAAACATGTATTATACCTGTTTTGACACAAAAATTAACAGGTAATTTCGTGTCTACCTGTTTAGTACACGAAACCTTTTAAGGTCTTACCTGTTACCTGTTAAAGTCGTGTAGGTACGTGTCGTGTATTCGTGTCTCGTGTATAAATTTCCAGCCCTACTTATAGGGTAAGGGTGGTGGTAGATTGGTGAGTAATTGTAGGGTAAACGGTGGTTGTAGATTGGTAATTTAATGTTCGAAAAGGCAAAAGCTAAATAGACATGTTTTTGTGGCTTTTAGAAAACGAGTTTTTATCATTCTTCAAAACGTCAAAATAAAAAACACTTTCATCAATGCCAAATACTTTTTTTTTGTAACAACCCTGATATTTGGGCCTAATTGTTTTTATAAACACATGCTTTCAATTGTTTTACTTATCGTGTGAAGTTTATCAAGAATGATTTTCTACTATGTATTTGTCCCATCTTAAGTTACACAATCATTAACTCAAGAAGTGAGCCTATGGCTCGTAGGTTGGGTAAATCACACTGAGGTCTGCGGACCATTGCGGCGTATGACCTAACATTTGATTAATGCTTGGCAGCGTAATAATCGGGGACGTGTTCCGTTCGGTTGTAAGTCAAGGGGAGACTTATGATTGGATTTAGGATTGATCGTGGACTTGATTGATGTGCACCATGCTTTATACTTACACACACAAACTTTCACACTTTTATAACTTAACTCTATTTTGTGTATGTGAGATTAATTCACGAACTCACTAACTTTTTAGTTGACACCTTTAGCATATATTCAGGTACCTTGTGGATATCAATTATGATTGGCATTGTAATGAGCTTACCTAAGGATACAGGCCCAACAAGAAAAATGAAAATTAGATGGCAAGAAGATTTGTAGAACATAGTATGGGATTGCAGCAATGCCGGAGAAGAGATAGTTATGTAGTTACATCCTATATTAAATACATAGTGCAAACATTGTAACATATTATACCAATAATATTCCACTGCTTACATTTGGTACTAACTTTTCTATGAAACGGCCAGGCCCCTTGGCAGTGTGTCACATTTTACCTCGTTGGTTCTTTGAAAAGGCCAGTAAGTAAATAAGTAATTTTCAAAATCAATCTCAAAGACCCTTTAATGTAACAAGGTAAAGATATGAGAAACGGCTTCTTGTTTGATTTGTTCTCACTTATTTGTTTCCATAAGTAACTAATACAGACATAATAATTAGCTAGGGCTGTGCAACGGTTCAGAACCGCGAGAACCGAACCGGAACCGAAAATGGCTGAAAAATAGAACCGGAACCTATTATAATAAACCGGTTCGGTTCCAGAACCGGTAAAGTCGGTTCTCGCTATCGGTTCTAGTTAGAACCGGTTTGGTCGTTTATTTATCAAATGAGTTGTGCAAACTTTGTAAATTGCAAAACAAGTTTATATAATTGTATATCTTCTTTTAAGGTAAAACTAATTTAGATTACAACATGAACATTCGTTATATTTTTGATTAAAACTAATTGTTGAAGTTAAATAAATGATTGGCAACGATAGATTAAAGGAAGATCAAATAATTTTATATCAAATTTCCTTGATAGCTAAAATACAAAAATTGATCAAGGTTACTAGGTCTGGAACGTAAAGAATGAATAATTAAAATAGAGAATTATAGAATGGATGCCAGTTAATAATTTACTCTATAAAAAGTAGGGATTGGTAAATTTAGTCAAAACGTTTTAATATTTCGGTTCTTCGGTTCCAAGTCTAGAACCGCCGGTTTTACCCGTAACCGAACCGGGAACCGTTTAATGCAAATCCGGAGAACCGAGAACCGTAAGGTAACACACGTTAGCGGTTCTGAGGCACCGGTTCGGTTCCGGTTCTAGCGGTTACGAACCGTTTTTTGCTCACCCCTCTAATTAGTACTATTTGGACAGAATGGATAAAACATCCTCGTCTAGTAATGTAATCAGTTGCTCTCAATTTCTAGCGTTTGCTTGTTAAATTTTATATAAAGCTTTTCAAAAAAAAGGAAAAAAGAAAAACAGAAAAAAGGTAACTAGACTGATGGGGTCTAGATTATATATGAAATAAATATTTCTTACAAAATTTAAGTTGATTTTTTATGAAATAATATATTTTATTGGTCTGTATTTAAATTTTTAAGGTTTTAAGAGGCAATAAGCCAAAATTGAATACTATAATTAAACTTAACACCAACGAGTTAATAGTCAAATATATTTTATTATTATGATTATTAGAGTTTGATTTAGTTTAATGTACATAAAATAAAGTCATACTCCAACTAGGAAAATGTTATAATATAAAAGGAAAGAAAAATAAAAAAAGTGTGAGGAAAATTTATGAGTAAAAAATAAATTCTAAAAAACGATTAAAGAAAAATGATAAAAAAATCATAACTCAAAATATATATAAAAAAAGAAAAAAAACCTAAAATGTTTCTCCCATCTTTCTCTTAAAAAAACGCGAAAAAACACAATACTAAAGAAAAAAGACACAATGACGAAAAAAACAAAAACACAATGATAAATAAAAAGACACAATAGATCGCAAAATAACATAATTTTGAGTAATATAACACAATATCAAGGAAAAAAATATAATGTCTAAGAAAAAAAACACAATCAGTGACGAAGATAAATAAACACAATGATAAATAAAAGACACAATGATATATTTTCCTTAACATTGTTTTTTTTGAACGAGGACGCCAGAAGAAACATTTTAGTTTTTGTTATTTTTTTGTTTTAGATTGTTTGATTTATGATTTTTTTCTTATAATTTTTAAAGGTTTTTTTAGGCAACAAATCTTTCTCATCCGTCTAATTTTTTTCCAATTTGTAGAATAACTTTACCCTACCATACTAATGTAATTCAAAACATAAATGAGATGCAATAGTTTGAATCTAAGCCACATGAATTATAGTCTAATACTAAGAGCAATGGAAATGGGTGGGGTGAAACAAGGTAGTGAAACCTTCTCTCTCTGCCACGTTTGCGCCACATCAGCTTTCACATACCCATTTCACATCCACATTTTTCACTGGAAATACCCTGTGTGAAACAGAGTATGTGAAACATCAATTATTTTATTATTATTTTTTTAATCTTTTGTTTTTTATATTAACTAATAAAAATTTAATTGATTAATAAAAATTACAATACATTCAAAGACTAATAAACATAAATAAAACATTACAAGAAAAGTTACAATAATTTTAAAAATAAAAGCATCAATAAAAGTTACATAAATAAACTACTGATTGCTTGAACGAACGTGAATACATTCGATCAAGTCCGCCGTTAATGAGTCATGAATCTCTCGGCTTCGAATTTCTTGATGGTTTCTTCGTTTTTTGTCTTCGTTGATTTCTTCGTACATAGGCGCATCCTCATTTGGGTTATGTTGACAAATCGCTAACCCGTTGTTCTCTAAAATCATATTATGAAGAATAACACAAGCGTACATAATGTTCCTCATTTTCACTTGAGAAAAACACTTGGATGGACGATCCACAATGTGCCACTTAGACTTCAACACCCCGAATGCTCGTTCAATATCCTTTCTTGCCTCGTCATGAGCTTTTTTGTACGTTTGTCGTTTAACGCCGATGGGTTGCGAAAGCGACTTGACAATTGTCGAGTAATCCAGATATATTTCATCGGCAAGGTAATACCCACGCTTGTAAAGCATCCCTCTAAGCTCAAAAGAGGAGTCCGGGCCCGTCTCGTTGATCCAATCGTCAAATACGGGAGATTGATCAAGTACATTTATGTCGTTGTTTGAGCCGGCAACACCAAAAAATGCATGCCAAAACCATAAGTCTTGGGAGGCCACCTCTTCTAGAATAATACTAGGATATGGATGATCACCTCGTGCAAACTGACCATGCCACGCAGTAGGACAATTTTTCCAATCCCAATGCGTGCAATCGATGCTACCAAGCATGCCGACAAAACCGTGTTTTTCGGCATGCTTCGCCTGTAACTGTTCAACCTCACTAGCCGTAGGCTTACGTAAATATCTACTACGATACAACAAAACAATAGCTTTAGCGAATTTGTGGACACATGACCTGATGTGTCGACCCGACATCTTCAAATATTCGTCGAACATATCACTAGCGGTTCCATACACCATATAACGAATCGCGGCGGTACACTTTTGCAAGGTGGAGAAACCGACTCGACCTCTAGCATCAACCCGTTGGGTAAACCAAGGAACTTCTCGTTCGATGTCGTGTAGTATTCTTAAAAACAACTCACGACTCATTCGAAAAATGGTTTTAAACTCTGAGGCCGTGTAAACACACGGAGTGTTAAAATAGTCGTTTCGTAGTGCTTCGTGCGCAGCCGCTCGGTCACGGTTTAAACGTTCACGTCGGGTTTCGTGTCGTATTGACGAACCCGAGTCTTCTTGTTGTTGCCACCACTCATTACACCCCGTTGCGAAAGCACGAAACATAGAAGCGTTTTTTTCTTCGCTCGAAGACGAAGAGGAATAAGATGATGATGACATTTTTAAAAAAATAATAGGGAATTTTTATAGATTATAGAGAGGAAAAGAGTAGTTTTGTGTGTTTGTTTCAATAAAATGAGAAGGTATTTATAGATAAAAAAGGAAATGGAAAAAGTTTATTTTTGTTTTTATTTAATAGCCAATGACTATTTTTTAAAAATATTACTGTTTAAATGGGGCCCACATGCCCGGTTTATGTCTTCACCAACGTTAAAGTAGTCGCGGTGGTATGGTCGCGCCTCCTTCACGGAGGAAGGGGGTGGTGTTTCACGGTTCACGCCGCCAAAACCCCTCTCACGGTGCACCCGTGAAAGGGTATTTCCACTGCTCTTAATATAATCAAGTGTTCATTTGAGCACATAAGTTCAAAAACAAATCACAGTTTTGACATAAGCAATCAGTAATGTAACAACTCGGGTTTTCCAAATTGATATTACCCGACCCATTTTTATTTTTATATATTTGGGAAACTTTATCAATAAAAACATCGCGTTATTCGAGTTAATATTATATTAATATTATTTGTTATTATAATTTATTTAATATAATAAATCAACTTTGAAACATATTCAATTTTAACCCTAAACCTTACTTTAACCTAGTTTTATACCTATCTCCATAGTTGGAGGACCATTTTGCAATTTCTGCCAAAGTTTATATCAAACCCAATAACCCAAACCTGTATCCAAACCCTGACCCGAGACCCATTTGATTTCTTAAGCCGTAATTTACGTGTTATTGTAGGAATTGATCACACTAGATTGTATGTTATGCTTATAGCGGCTCCACCGACGTAAGTAATTAAGAAGCGATGATCAATTTGATACGGATTTCTTATTATAGTAAACCAACATCACCCATTTATGGTTATACATTAACAATACTTTCAATTAATTCTGGCTGCACCATCTCCTACCTATCGACAATGAAACCCATAATCAATTTAGTTATATCGAGCTCCTGGTACCTTGTTCGTCATCGTCCTTGTGCCGTCAACTGTTATAATCATTAAGCCACGTCTGTTAATCATTTGAGGTAATGAATCATATGGGTCTGATCGCTTTGATCCTCTCTACATTAACCCTAACCTTAATTGATCCAATGTATAAAGGTTATTCAGATTGATCGATCTAGGGTTTTTGATTATTTCTGGGTATTTCTTTCTGTATGGTTATACTTAACAGATTCAGATCATTAACAAACAAACCCCCTAGCCCAGTTGGCCAGGGGGTGCGTGTTAAGGTTCAATAGGGCTGGGGGCGCGGGTTAGAGCCACCCTCAGCACCGTTTAAGTGTTTTTTATATAACTCTTTTAATCAATTATAATAATATATTTAATTCTTTAACTTATATTACAAATATTATAAATACAATAACTAGCCAATATATTTATTAAACCGACATATCATCCGATCACTTTTCCTAACTTTGATTTAAAAACCATATATATATGTGTGTGTGTGTGTGTGTGTTAAAATTAAGAAAAGTTTTAATATTTAAAATACATTTAATATAATCTTGTTGATTACTGTGTTCAAATATATACATATATTTAAGTATTTTATAAAAGGTTATAGCTTATTCAGATATTATTTATTAAATAATTATTTACGATATTACTATAACAGAAATCTTTATTAATGTATATAAATATATTAAAAAAGTATTTTTAGTTTAAAATAATTATTTAAAAACAAACCTCTTTATAAAATTTATACGAAAGTCTTATAAGTTTTATTTAGTATTTTTATGTATTTTTTATATAATTAAATCATGTTATTTACGGTACAACTTTGATAATAAATTTATAATAAACATTTAAATTTTGTAAAGATTATACCCGATCATCAAATCACGAACCTCTATCTAGTTATAGATTCGTTGTACCATTCATATTCATTTCCTCAATTATTGTAATTAGGATTCTCGTCGGTAAATCCCGAAGAGCTTGACTTACCGCTTTCTTACTTAATCATTTCTCTTGCTTAATCGCTAAGGTGAGTATTCACTTCCCTTTTTACTTATTTTAAATCTTTTGGGGACATATGCGCACTTTATCTATTTACGTATTATTTAATATTCAACTTGCAGATGTTTGTCTTGTGTGTTTAACGATTTATACCTAACGTTTTATATGCTTATATTCTTTGCTTGAATACATGTCGGAGAGGTCCAACATATTCTTAGTCTAGTATGATTATACGTCCGCCATGTTAGCCACCGTTCAGTTCATCTGACATCAGGGTTACTGATATCATTATTTACTTGCTCATTGGTTAAATTTCTTATCTCACTTGACACAGTTTGCATTTTCTTTATTTATTATATATTATATTATATCTCACTAAACTGGTGTTTTACTCACTCAACATGTGTTGTTGACAAAATTCTATTTTATACGCATATGCAAGTTATCGTAGAAATTTAATGCAGGTTTGTGAAGAATTTAGTTAGAAGAATATTTTAATCAAGATCATTAGAAATATAAAATTTGTATGGTTGTATTTATGGATTATGTACTTGTTTGTATTTTATTTATTTGAAAACGTAATCCAATTAAATAGATATTGTCACTTTTAAATATTGCACGATAGTACCTTGAGAGATGTGAGCAATCAGCTCACGCCCCGACATTTCCGCCTTAGGTTGGGGTGTGACAAGTAACATATTCAAGAATAATAAAAAATGAATGGTATGCATTAACACCATCAAATTAACATAATGTACAATTCTAGACTAATTATGCAAAGTCTATTCTGTCATAAGCATATCATCATTTCAGATCATCCAATCACAACCAAGATATCAAATAACTATGCAGATTCAACATTTCAAAGCATATGTAGACACACTTATCAAGACATCATGATCAAGCACTGAAAACAGACCTAAGCATCATTGATACCTAAGTCAAATATTGTCATTTAAAGCACATATCAGTCAAACAGAATCACATATTCAAACATAGAAACTCAACTCACTCATCAAGACCTAAAAGATAGTCAGTTAGCAAAATGAGCATAAATCATCAATTAGACTTCATCAGAGTTGATCATGCCTAAAATTTTTAATATAAAATGAAATCTTGTTTTATCTAGTGTCTTGGTGATGTGGTGTGTGCGGTGCGGTAAAATTATAACTGATTAGGGTTTTAGCTTTCACACAAGATCGTGTTTTAAATTTATAAAAGTGATTTCTACTAAGACTAAACACACACAAAATAGGCAAGTGTACCTATCGTATATGTAGAATAGTATTGGTAAGAACCAAGTATCGATCTGTGGACACAAATGTTTCTAATAATGACTCTTTGTCTTTACTTTAATCGGAGGGTTTAATCAGTTTTGAGATTGATTATTAAACTTTTTGTATAATAGAAATACTTATATATAATATATATGTGACAAGAAGAGAGATTCTAAGTGAATAATTCAATTATATGAAGGTTTACCATCTAAGATCAAGAATCCACTCCATTATTCCTTGCAGGGGCGGATCCAGTGTATGGTCAGGGGGAGCTGTGACAATCGTCAATTTCAGGTTAACTCCGTTAACTCAACTCCGTCAATTCAAACTTTAAGATCATTGAATCTATAACGCACACATCATTACATTTAAACTAGGGTTTAAATGACGCTTAACACTTACTACATGTGTAGTCTTTCGGGATTTGCACCGAAACGCAAACGAGTTGACGCAAACGATTGATAAATAAACGAAAAACGTCAAAACAATAATTATGTGATAATTATGTGTTAGACTTAGGTGTTATGTGATAACATGATTATAAACGTTAACTCAAGACGAAAACAAGCTAGTTAGGCTAGAAAAACAACACTTGAATGTAGAGGGACTAGAGTGTAACTTGTATATCTATAAATATAACCTTAACACTTAACCCTAACTTATTATTATAAACCTACAAGCTCCGATCGGCCCCTCCCTTGCTCCCTCTTGGCTGCCGTCCACAAGCACACACACATACAAGCCCTAATCAAGTGTTTAATCCAAGAACTAGGTGCTAGGAAGGTATAATTGATCATCCTTTACCTTCTTGTTGTTTAATTTTGATGTTTAATGGGTTAATTAAGAACCCTAGGCAGCCGATTTTTATATGTATGTATGAGTTAACATGATGGTTGTTGAATTCATGATGATTGATAACTAGTATTGATGTTGTTGCTTGATTGATTGTTGTCTTTGATTTGAGTTAAAACACAAACCCTAATCTTATATGTATGGTGTAATTGATATGCATGGATAGTGGTTGTAGTGTCTAGCATGTTATATGATTGATTTATGGTCCATAGATAGTTAAATTGTTGAGTTTTGATGTGAACAGATTCTGGACAGAATGTGTATACGATGTTTAAGTGACTGTAACGAAGTGTAAACGTGAAAATTGGTTGAGATTGTGGGTACTGCAGTAAACTAGGTTGAGTCTAGTTTCTATAAAGTATAAGTTTGTAATTTTTGGACAAGTAGAAGTTTACTTTTATGATTTTACAAAAACGTTGTGCAAAGCTGAGCTGTTAGACCTGCTGTTAGGTTATGTTGTAAATGTTATATCTCATGAACTACGAGACCAATTGGGTTGGTTCCACTTCTGGAAGTTGACTCATTGAGTTAGGAACCAAACCCAAGTGGTCTTGCATTTATTGGATTTTTCGTTTAACGGGAATTGCAAATAACATTCTGTTGCGCATGAATCTGACTGATATGAGTTTACTGTAGTGTTTTGATCATTATGAGAAATCTATATGGAATAAAAATAAGATAAAATATGTTCTGGAAACCTAAGACATGTATGTTTCAGTGGTGATTTTTGGTGAATTAATTGAGATGATATGATCGGTGAAATAGTACAATCTTTCAAGTAGAAATTCTGTCACAGTGAAACTAGCTGCTGAGTTGTGTATAAATGCATGAAATATGATATTTCTTATATAATTGTTATGTTTTGACCAAAATACCCTTGCGGGGAATAGTTGCAAATTGATTGCCATGATTTGACCAAATTGCCCTTATGGGGAATAATGGCTAGTAATTGTTATTTGTTGACCAAAATGCCCTTACGGGGATAATTGCTAGTAAAGTATGTTATTAATACATGACACAAAAGTAATTGTTCACTCACGTATCGTATCACAATTGTACTTGTTTAAGTCACACACGATTCACAAACGAAACACGAAACATGTTACGTGCATAGGTATTATGTGCCGAGTCTAGAGACTCGTTAAACATACCGATACTTAGAAAATCTCTTTGTTATTTAGAACGCTAGAGAGTTTCTACGACGCGCATCACTTGGTGATCTAATTCGGGATATTCTTCGCAAACAGTGAGTTCACTTACCCCACTCTTAAACTGTTTTCAAACGTTTTTCACTTGGGGGAGATAACATACTCCGATAAACGCATTTTTGAGATAAACGCATATTTAAGATTTTGTTATAAATTATATATCACTTGTAAAGACTAAGCGGCAAACGTAACATTTGAAGTCCCACACATCGAACCGGTTAATATTTAGAATAGCGAGTCACTGTTGAGTAGTACTACTGGGTTTGACAAACCCCACCCGACGCTAAGCTCAACTGGAGGTTGAGTGGGTGTAATTTTGGCTAACACTTACCATGGTCTGGATTGACCTGGTGACTGGCACTTGATAAACAGTCAGCTTCGGTGTCGAACCACTTAGTAATACTTGTTGTATAGATTAGCTACCTATCGATATATAATTTGACATAACATTATCTGGTAACGCAAAACGCCGTAACGTGGTTACGCAAAACGCAAAACGCCGTAACGTGGTTACGCAAAACGCTTAAAACGCTGTAACGAGGTTACGCAAAACACTTAACGTAAACGCTGAATGCAAACGCTAAACGATTTATCTTATATAACTTGTGAACTCACCAACCTTGTGTTGACACTTTTAGTATGTTATTCTCAGGTAGCCGAGGCGGGCGCGCGGTTTAGGAGCATGCATTAAATGAAAACACTTTTATTCTGCAAACTTATTTTTAACAGTTATCTTTGGTTTTAAGTCGTCCTGCGTGACGCAACTTTTGAATTAAGGTTTTTACGCTTCCGCACTTATTTGCATTTAAACGTTTTTATGGTTTGATTATAACTGATGATTCCGATTCTGCCAGTTCACACCCTCTGACGGTAAAACTCCGTGAGTGGATTTTGAGGGTGTGACAGATTGGTATCAGAGCCATTGGTTATAGCGAACAAGAAGCTGCATGCATACTAGACTATAACCGCGACGACCTATTAGTTATAATGATACGCACTGCATAGGTTTGTGTAGTCTTGAAATCTTATCTCTTTACCTATTTTCACTCATACGCGCGCGCATACACGGCTTACCTGTAGGAATGTCGACGCCACCCTCATCATCATCCGATTCGATGACGCATGCTCACGGGAAGGAACCTCAGTTACCTACCGCCTCGCCACCCCCGCGTAGTCCCGGAACTCGAAGCTCCCGCACCGAAGAGGTACCGCCTATCCGGAGGCCTTTACGAAAACGACGTTAGCTGGGATTGGTACCCTAACATGATCAGACGTATGGTCTATCGCGAACAAGTTCCCCCGTTGCCTCACCCGAACCGTACTGCTTATCCCAACACCCTACCACCCATAACCGAACCTTTAGAGCGAGTTCTCGCAGCTGTCGTTTCTTGTTTGGAGCGTGATGTGGGTTACATGCGCTACACGAGAGAGAACGTTTCCAGACTGTTTAAAGACGGAACCGAGACTAAGGAGGAGATTGCCCGCATGGCAGCGGCAATGAAAGATATCCAAGAGACTAGTGAGCAACAAATGAAGGTTATGATGAAGATGCAAGCTGAGATGATAGACTTGTAAGAGCAACTCTAAGAAGCAAGGACCCGAACTGAGATAGCGTTAGAGCGTTGCGATGTCTTACAAATGCAACTTGCTCAGAACGCAGCCGAACCTGAGGCAGAGCCTGAGGCCGAGCCTGGGGCAGAGCCTGAAGTAGAACCTGAAGAAGATCCCGAAGAGGAGCCTGAGGAAGATCCCGAGGAAGATCCCGAGGAGGAACCCGAAGAAGAACCTGAAGAAGAACCGGCTGAGGAGGAGGCACACTCAGAGGTGTCCTCAGATGACGACATCTAGTAATGATGACACTTAGATGGAAGGGTTGTCTCCATCCGAACTATTATTTTTCTATGATTTTAAGGATTGATTGGAAATACTTTGTAGCGAATACAATGGTTTTAATCATGAATTTTTTTTTAGACTAATATGTGGTTGTGATGCGATGTTGTTTCTTATTTTCTTTCTTACCTATCTTTTATTACATGTATGGTATGTTGTATATGAAAGAAAAATTCATGTTTAACATTTTATACGGTGATTCTAGGAAATGGCTGGAAGAAACGCTGGACGAGGACGTGGTAACATCAGCATGACTGCAGCTGAACTCCAAACTCTGCTGAATGACCATGTTGCGGCCGCCTTAGCCGCACACGTACAGAATCAAACTGGAGGTCCGAGTGGAACGTGTACCTTCAAGAACTACCTTGACTGCAAGCCCAGTACGTTTAAGGGCACTGAGGGAGCTATAGGCTTCCTGCGTTGGGCTGAGAAGGCCGAGTCGGCCTTTGAGATGTGTAATTGTCCCCCTGCCAGTAGGGTCAAATTCGCTGCTGGGACACTTGAGGATTCCGCCCTCACTTGGTGGAATTCAAACGTCCAGATCCTTGGGTTGGAACTGGCTAACGCGATGAACTGGGAGGAGTTCAAGAGCATGATGCGAGAGGAGTACTGTCCGAGGGAAGAAATTTCGAAGTTAGAGTCGGAATTTTGGTCGTTGAAGATGGTGGGCTCGGAAATCAAAGCCTACACTACTCGTTCGCACGAGTTGGCTGTGATGTGTCCGCAGATGGTGGATCCGCCGAGCAAGAGGATAGAAATGTACATTGATGGTTTAGCACCCGCAAATTCAGGGCATGGTGACGTCTTCCAGACCAGCCACGATCCAACAAGCGATCCGTTTAGCTCACAAACTGACGGATCAGGCTGTGACCCAAGGTGCGTTACCACCTAGGGGTTCGACCACTAAAGCCCGTGACAACCCGAGTAATGACCACGTCAGCAACAGTAACAGCAACAGCAACCCGAACAGCGGGAAGAGAAAGTTTGACAACACCAGATCTTCATCCTCGAACCTCCCACCGCAACAACACTACCGTAAGCCCGAGTTCACTCGGAGCTTTAACACTCAGAATCACAACAACAACAACAACAACGGTAGCGGGCAGGTTTCGAGCGGATATGCTGGGAAATATCCAAAGTGCAACAGGTGCAACTATCATCATGTTGGCCAGTGTGACCGTGTCAAGTGTCAAAGATGCGGAAAGATAGGTCACCCAGCGAAAGAGTGTAGAGGAGACCTTGCGGCAAAGGGTGCTCCTAAGCCACCGATGACAACTAAGGGATGTTTTGAATGTGGGCAGGAAGGTCATTTCCGGAAGGATTGCCCCAAGCTGAAACAGAATGACAACAATGGGGGTAATGGAAGTGGCAGTAATGGTGGTGGAAATGGCAAAGGAAGAGCGTTTGTGATTGGATCGGGTCAAGCCCGCAATGATCCGCATGTGGTGTCTGGTAAGTTCCCTGTAAACGATTGTTTTGCTTCTGTTTTGTTTGACACTGGAGCTGATAGGAGTTTTGTGTCGAAAGCCTTTAGCCTACTTTTAGACCTTACTCCCAACCCCGTTAGACGCTAAGTTTCCTGTTGAATTAGCTAACGGTAAAACTGTAGTAACAACTCATATACTTGCGGGATGTAAGTTGAAACTGTCAGGTCATGTCTTTGACATCGACCTTATTCCTTTTACGCTTAGTAGTTTCGATGTCGTTGTCGGCATGGACTGGTTATCCGAGAACCGAGCGGAGATTATATGCCATGATAAGATAGTCCATATTACCACCCCTTCCGGCGAGATCATTTCGGTCCGAGGCGAGAGAAGCGGCATGACCACCAGCGTCATTACCCTTATGAAGGCACAGAAGTATCTACGAAAGGGTCATCCGGCAATTTTGGCGCAGATTGTTGAGAAACCCGCGGAGGAGAAACGAATTGAAGATATACCTGTTGTGCGAGACTTCCCGGAAGTTTTCCCAGAGGATTTGCCCGGACTCCCTCCTATTCGTCAAGTCGAATTCCAAATCGAGTTGACACCCGGTGCAGCACCCATAGCACGAGACCCGTATCGGCTCGCAACCGGCGGAACTTCAGGAGTTGTCCACTCAGTTGCAAGATTTGTTGGATAAGGGTTTTAATCCGACCTAGCTCATCGCCATGGGGAGCCCCTGTCTTGTTTGTCCAAAAGAAAGACGGGACTTTCCGAATGTGCATCGACTACCGGGAGTTGAACAAGGTGACGGTCAAGAACCGTTATCCTTTACCCCGAATTGATGATTTGTTTGACCAGCTTCAAGGATCGAGTTACTACTCGAAGATTGATCTACGATACGGTTACCACCAGCTGAGAGTGCGCGAAGAAGATATCTCAAAGACGGCTTTCAGAACACGGTATGGTCACTACGAGTTTTCG